>NC_141345.1:38662500-38967280 GCF_057382095.1 Aulonocara sp. 'chitande type north' Nkhata Bay
AGCTTCAGATAGCCTGTGCAGACACAGGTACGCTGGACTCTGGGCCTGTTGAAATTTCACTCAAATGTCACTTTCACTGTCAATGAGCGTGTTTGACTGTCAGCTTATCATTTGGTGTTGGCTTGGTGAAGCAGACCAAATAAAGCCAGAATTCCTGAAGAGAATAGGAAAAACACAGCTGTCACTGCAATATTTCTAGTAGTGTGAAGTCAAATTTGCCGACTACAGCCTGGACATTGAGGTACCTGCTAGAGAGCAGGGTGAGTCGATGGGTGGGTGACAGAGGAGAGTTTTGGGGGAGCATCTGAGAGAAGTGTTTTATGCCTTAGGAGATGCTATTCTGTGTGCAGCTGGTGCATTGACAGGATTAGATACAGAGGAGAAGCCACGCTGACAGAGAAAGATGGAGGGCATCAAACACCCACACCGTCAACCCCATACACTCCCACTTCTCTCTCTCAGGGTAAAATATGATGCCAAGCCTAAGGCCCACCAACCATCTGATATTGACAAAACAACTCGGCTCACACTAAGATTTTATGGAGATGCTTAGTGATTGGCTCTGTGCAAATGCACAATGAGAAAAATGTTTACAATGAGGGGGTGCTGCATTAGCCTAAAACTGAAAAACTGTAGATAGGAACCAGTGTTACTCTATTACATCAATCCTTTGTAATGAAATACATCACAACAACTGTGATCATTTTAGTGGTCATTTTTCTGGACTGGTCAGTGAACAACTGGAAAATGCATTTTGATAGAATATGTAGTAGAAAATTCCACGGTTATGTTTAAGGACACTCAGTGCCACTGGCACTTCTTACAAATACAGTCATGGCAGTGCAGTATTGGGCTTCAAAGTCAGTCACTTCCAAATGCACTTAGCATGATGAAACAACTTTGTAGATAGTGGTACTAACAAAAGGCAGGGGGCAGAGTTGGTTAAGATTTTCATAATGAACTAGAATAGATCACAAACCATGAATTGTAATCGGCTATCTTTTAAACTTCTGTCACAAATCACAGTGATGTCCTGCCTGCACTCTCTTCTTCACCTCACTTGTGCACTGGTTGTTGCTTTGGATGGTTGAAACAAGGTATTCAGACTCATGTTCACTCTCTGTTCCTTGCATCTATCTCCCTCTAATCCACACACGTGTTCTGTCTTGCTTTCTGATTTTCATTTCTCTTCTCCACCTGCTCCCTACACTCACTACAGATCACAATGTCATTTGCAAATATCACAGTCCACAGAGAGTCCTGTCTGACCTCATCTGTCAACCTCTCCATCACCACTGAGGCGGCCGTAACTCAGGAGGTAGAGCAGATCATCTACAGTCTGGATGTCAAATATCTAAACTAACCCCAAGTTAAAATGTATGAATGTGTGTGAACATCAGCAGTGGCGTGTCTAGAAAATTTTTGTTGGGGGGGCCAGGTAGGGGCACAGATTTGGAGAAGGGTGGCAGATGTAATTGGCAGATAATGTTAAAAACAATTCTACCAACCGTTAACCATAATTCAATAATCCTATAAACCTAATAACCGAATGCACTTTTAACTCTTATTAGAATGAGATTTTAACCACTACGGTGCAAAGTTTTTAGATACTGCGTTGATAAAGTACAAGAGATACAATCAGTGCTTTGTCAGTGTTTACTCAGCATTCAAGGACAGCAATATTTGCATAGTATTTTTACTGACATATAGTGCACATATGTTTTGGGCAAAAACATTTTTGAATATTAAAATACGAACATTTGTAACAAACAATTGACAAATTAGCCAGTTCCAATGTAAAACTTTATCTGCCTGTTAAAAAAAAGAAGATAATCTTCTCACAAACTGGTGATTTTGAAACAGGAAAAAAGTGGAGAAACAACTGAAAAGACTAACATTTGAATAAAACCTGAAAGCAAGTAAATACTTTCTATGCTGCCTTATGGTAAACTTTGGTAATATTGATAAAGAACAACACTGGCTGATGATGAAATACAGTCAGCTGGCATGGTGACACTGCCAGTATTAACCTGCAGGGCTGGACTGGGACAGAAAATCTGGCATTTTGACTACAGACCGGCCCACCAGGTATTAAAGCCATAAAGACTTTGAATGAAAACAAATGCTGTTGTGACAGTGATGTACAGTCTTGTTGGTATATGTATGATTTCTATACATTTTACGTCAGATAAAAACTTTGGTTGTAAGATTTAGATAATTTTTTTTTCCCTTTTTTTTTCCTTTTTTTCCCCCTTTTTTTTCCTTCTTTTTTTTCTCTTTTTTCCCTTTTTTTCCCCTTTTGTTTTTCTCTTTTTTTCCCCTTTCCCCCCCCTTTTTTTCCTTTTTCCCCCCCTTTTTTTTCCTTCTTTTTTTTCCTCTTTTTTCCCTTTTTTTTTCTCTTTTTTTCCCTTTTTTTTCCCTTTTTTTTTTTCCAAAAAAAAAAAAGATTTAGATAATTATTTAATAAAAGCTAGATATTTTAAATGAGAATAAGAAAGAAAAGTATTTCTTTGTGCCCCCTTTCCCTGTTAATGCCCTACCTGGCTCCCTGGCAAAAATTTGCTAGATCCACCCCTGCACAGTTACCAGCTGTCATCTGCTTAGAAAAGGATCCTGGTGTTATTTGTCTCTCAGAAACAGTTCATAACTTCAACTCATTCATGTCACCTAAAAGGTAAACCTGTTTCTCCATCACCTGTTCAGCTCTGATGATTTAGTAAGGACATCTCCTGGTTTCATCTTCATGTTTCCCTCTCACCACATATACAAACCGATATCATGACCAGCAGCTTTACAGCTGTGGCTCCAGCAAACATCAGCTTTTACTAGAAATTAATATTAAATAAATTCTAACAACAGCTGATCAAGCTTAAACGTGCTGCTGTTGTTTAGCGCGACATCTGCTGGTTTCCTCTTTCTGGCGCAAAGTGGGCGATAAACAAACAAGAGAGAAAAGCCGATCAGCTGATCATTGATCAGTTTCATGATTGAAGTAGAAACAGGAGAGGGAGGGGGGAGAGAATGAGAGAAGAAGAGGCAGCTGTGCAGCGTAACGACAGAATAACTCCAGCTTTGTGTCTTTTTCCATTCTAGCTAAAGTTCGGGACAAACTGCGTCTCTTCTCAGCTCAATACGAAACGTGTAATATTTTCTCTGAATTAGGGACCATTCCATTTTTTTAAGGAGCCGTTGGCAACTCTACTAACTAACCTTATGAATAAAATAAAGTTCACTATCAGTAACATCACCCACCTAAATACTCCATCAAGCTGGCTAGAACGCAGTACGAGTTATTGCAACTGACGGTAAAAAGTCAGCAACATGAAAATAAACTCCACCTAAACTTAGTTTATATCTGACCCAGATAGACTGCAGGTCATAACTTCTTACCTGAAGTTCAGTTCACCTGACACTCGGACTGGCGGCTGCCTCGGGGCTCTCCTCCTGCCTCCCCTTCCCTCATCCACCTGCTGGCCTCTGTGGAAGCCCCGCCATAGCCACCACCAAACAACGGAGTTATTTTTACACATCTGCCAACATCTGGCCAGCCCACCACCTGTCATTGTTCATGCCATTACAAAAAAAATAAAAAAAATAAGTCACCGGGCATATGCCCGGTATGCCCGATGGCCAGTCCAGCTATGTTAACCTGCAACCAAATCTGCAGCTCCATACAGCAATGTTACGACTTAGATTATATCTTATAACTCATAACTCTTATGTTAGCTGCCCTCAGTAGCATACTGTCTGAAATATTCGACGGCTGCAATAATTCTTTAAGTGTTATTTTCTCCTTGGTATTCTAATTTCACCGAAGTTTACTAAACTCAACAAACTTAATATTACTTACCGGGACATTTATTCTGTCCTCATTTTCTTTCACCGAAAAATTGTTTCCTGCAGTGCCGTCTTTCGTGCTTGGCTCTCCTACCTTTGCTAACGTGATGCACATAGCACAGAAGTCGATGCTGCATTCACTTACACTCGGATATCTGAGCTTCACCGTGAAAACATAATCGTACATTTGATTGAATTTTATTGTTTTACATTTGGGGTGGCACCTGGGGTGGCCAGTCTGGTTGGGGGGGTGGCCTGTGCCCCCCCAGGCCACCCCGCTGGACACGCCATTGAATATCAGATCAATCGAAACCACGGCGTGGGTGCAGTTTTCTCTGTGGTGGGGTCGGGTGGGCTGTCCCGGGCTCTGTGGGGCCAGGCGGCGCTGCTGAACTGGGCCCCAGTCCGGATGGGCCTGGGCCCCCTTTCCCTGGTAGGTTGCAGAGTATGGGGGTGCCTACTGGGGTCAGCGAGGGAACTGGCCTCAGCGAGGGGTCACTTGCCCCTCCCTTCCTTCCCTCCCCATCTCCAGCTGCCTCCCTCTTCCCGCTCCACCACAATCACCCACACATGCAGGGCCTTGGGATAAAGGTGTGTCACCAGGGTGCAGGGGAGGCATTCCCCCTCTGTCCCCTTCTGGCTGCCTGTGCCTCAATTTTATCTCACAACTTAGACATTCACATTACTCTCATTACTCTCATAACACATACATATAGGATCTTGGGGGTGGGCACGCTACACGGACTCCAAAAGACCATCAGGGTGTACACCTCACCCCTGGCGTCGTTGCCCACCTCTCAATTTTAAATACACGTAGACATTGAGGGCTAGCAGGAGGGACCATGCGCTTACCTGCTGCTCTCTGGCAGGTAGCTCCATGCCCTCCTGGGTTTTAAATGCACCTTAGAACACACATGCATCAACACTACAATGAGCGGGTGGAGGGAGGTTTGGAGTCTTCTCTCACCCCCATTCTCTGCGGCCTGCTGGAGCGGGGGGGCTAGGAGGAGTTGGCCGTCCGACTGCGGTCTGGAATGTGTGGCCTCCCAGCTGCTGCGGAGTCGGGGCGGTCTGCCTCCCCCCACCGCAGGGAAAAGGGTAACACCACCTGGGTCTGGGTGCAGTTCCCCCTCCAGGGGCAAGGGTACCTAGACCCAGTTCTTAGAGTACGCTTGGGGAGTGTGATCGTGTGTACAACGTCTCTTTATGTCTGTCTCCACGTTGGTTGAGTGTGGAGTAAGTGCATATGAGAGCATGAGGGTGGGAATGGATGTTTGTGTCTGTGTGTGCCTGTATGTCTGTGTCTATATGTCAGGTTGGGTATCAGACGCCACCTCTCTGGGGACATCTCAGGCCCTCCAAGGTTTGGAGGCCTATCTCCCCCCACCACCACTCCCCCTGCCAGTGGCTGATGCCCTCAGACATCGGTGCATTGGTGGTTCTTTGTGTCCGGGGGTGGGCGTCCAGGTACACACCGGCTCACTCCTTGGTGGCTGCTTGTCGGGGCCTGGAGCCTGGGGCTCGCTTGGGCCACCTTGGGGGTAGGGTGCCCCCGGCCTCTCGGCATGGGGCTTGGTCACTCAGGCACAGCGGGCTGCTGGCGGAGCTCACGGGCACGTCACTGCAACCCCCCTGGCTTCTGCTCTGCGGCTGCTGAGTGAGCCCTCATCTGGGACTCTCCTCAGCTCTTTTTGGGACAGTGGCGCGGCTGCCCCTCTGTTGGTCTTCCTTGGTCTCTTGTGTTCTGGGGGCCTCTGGATGTCTGGAGTTCTGATCTCCTCCATACCTGCTTCATGCCCTGGAGGACGGGGCTGTGGCCCCCCCACACCCTCTAGCAGATCATTACATGAAGGAACCTTTTAAATACAAGCGTGTCCATGCTTACAGGTGTACACACGGGTGATCACACACTACACCCTTTTTGGCTCCTACCTCAAAGCACACTGTGCGCTGTCGATCTTACGTGCTGCAAAATAATGTTTAATATTTAGTATTTACTGTTATATTCCCATATATCATCGTGATGTTGTTTATTATGTTGCCCTTTTTTTTCTTCTGCTTGTTTTCTCTTTTTTCTTTCTCAACAGGTGATCCAGGTGATTGATATATGCATTTTTTGTCTGCTTATTTTGGGGTTTTTTTGCCCTTTTTCCCCATCCCTCTTTTCCGCTGTTTTCCTCTTTCTTTCTCCCCTTTCTTTTCCCCAGTCAAGTCTGTCCTGTAAGTGAAAATAAAATAAACAATAAAAGGTGACTCAAATAGACCAATACGGCAAGGCTGGGATGGTCCATTTGGTAAATCCGTTGGGCACCTTTCTTTGCCTTTAGACAATAATTCTGATGGCAAAAAAGCCAAACGGGACAGGCAAAGAAGAAGAAGAAAGAAACCACGTAAGAATACAAAACAGTGCTTGTATCAATGGGTGAATGAGCCAAGTTGTATAAAGCTCTTTCAGAATCAGAATCAGAAAGACTTTATTTATCCCCAAGGGGCAATTAACATACAACAGAGCAGCATAAAGACTTGTCTTTCCCGTAACCCATTTATGGATTCGTTGGTGCCTTCAAAGCCTGGTAGAGCCACAGGTGAACTAACTCTTTGACTCCATGAGAGGGAAATAATTTTGGGGGGACACTTTCTGGCCGCCATCGACCCAGGTGGAGATGTCTGAGGAAAATCTGGGGGAAGAATCTCCTGTGGACAGCCTGAGCAAAAGTGAGGGGGGAGTTGGACAGACAGCCGAAGAAATGTGGGAGGAAGAGGAGACCGAGCAGGAAAAATGGGGAGGACTCAGATAGCCCGACCCCTGGGAAAAGAGGGAAGAAGTCCAGCAGCTGCAGCCCCCAGTCTTTCGAGGAGCTCCAATTGCAGCGGGTCATGGCCAACGTCCCGGAGCGACAGAGGACCCATTCTCTGAACGAGGCTTTCGCGGCTCTGCGGAAAATTATCCCCACTTTACCTTCGGACAAACTCAGCAAAATACAGACCCTAAAACTTGCAGCCATATACATCGACTTCCTCTGTTAGGTGCTGCAGAGTGACGAGGTGGACTCCAAAATGTCAAGCTGCAGTTATGTGGCTCACGAGAGCCACGCTTGGTCCATGTCCATGTCCAGAAATCATGCCCAAAATGGTGACTGCTGAATCTACTACTCACATTCTGAAACGGGACAATCTGGAGTCCAATGCTGGATACATGGGATCGCCTAATGACATCAGAAGTTTTGTGCAGAGGCCCGAAAGTGTCATATGCTGTTGGAGTGTCTGGTCGGGCATGGTCCAGGTTCCTGTCATCCGTCCTTTGGGGTGGAGTTGGCCAGCTCATCACCTGTTTTCAATCTCCGGGGCTCCACCTAGAGGGTTTTTAAGCCAGCACTGCCTGCCACTCCTCGCCAGTTCGTCCTGCTACCATCTGTGGTAAACTTGGCCTCCTCTGTGCTCAGACTCTGTATACCTGGATCATGGTTTAATGTGTTTTCTGTCTCCTGCATTCTTCAGATTCATCACCCGTCGCACTCACCAGTAGTGCTGGTTCCGTCTCCATCCTGTTTTTCCGTCTGCTCGGAACCCAAGGACCACATACACAACTTCTCCTCAGCCTGCCCTTCAGTCCATACTCTCCACCTCCTTGGAATCTGGACCGGACTCTCCACACTCTCGATCCTCTCTGGAATGCTCCCATGGCAGCCTTTTCCCCGCTTAATAACCAGGGTCTCCAAAAAGTTCCCGTTCGAGTTCTCCCTGTGCTCTACACCTGTTTCCCCGCCCACGGATTTCCCTTAGTTTCTGCGAATGGTTTCTGTTAAACCCAGTTCTGTTCACGTTTTTGTTCCTTCTAATAAATTATACATAGTTCGAGCAATTGAGTCTGCTTTTGAGTCCACCGCATCCTTGTCTGTGACAGAAAGGGACTCACAGCCATGTATGTTAGCTCCATACACCCCAATTCTGGTGTGTTTTCGTGCTGACGAATGTTTAAAATATTGCCTTTTTTAAATGCATGCCTTTGGGCTTTATTTCTGTGGAGGTCAACGTGCATTATTGAAGTCTCCGTTTTTTTGTTTTTTATTTTTCTCGTTTTTGTGTGTGTGCGAGAGAGAGGGAGACTGTCAACTGGTGGTGTGGCTCACATTACAGGCTGACTTTGTGGATCTAACCTGTGCAAAAAAAATATTTTTCAGAATGCATTTATTTATTTATTGATGAAACGTGTTGGAGAATAGATCCTGTGTCTGAAATAGATACGTTCCTATTTTTTATTATCGTTTTTTCAGTTTTGTAAATGTTTGTATATAACTTTTTTTTGGATTAAAGAAAGACGATGAAAAAACAAAAAGTTATAATAAGTTGCATATATCGGACACCCAGTTCAAGTATTGACACTTTTAATGAATGGATAGAAAAAACGTTTGCTTCGGTGAACCAAAAATTACTATTTATCTGTGGTGATTTTAACATTGATTTGCTAAATCCAACAAGGTTAAAAGCCATTGATGACTTTACTGACACAATGTACAGCTTATCACTATATCCAACAATAACAAAGCCAAGCAGAATAACTTCACATAGCGCCACTATTATTGACAACATTTTTACTAATGTCATGGATTTCCAAATTAATAGTGGTCTGCTTGTCTGTGATATAACTGACCACTTACCAGTTTTTACTTTGTGTGACTGTGATTTAAAAAAAATAGATACCAAGATCATGATAGCAAAGCGAACAATAAATGAAGAAGCAATTCATGCCTTCAATTTCGATTTAGCACAACAAGATTGGAGTTCGGTGTATGAAGAGTCAGATGTGGACAAGGCTTATGATAATTTTCTAGATATTTTTACTATGTGGTACAATAAACATTGTCCTGTAAACGAACACATGACAAAGAAAAAAAAGATAAAAAGTCCTTGGCTCTCAAAAGGAATTATCAATGCTTGCAAAAAGAAAAACAATCTGTATAAACAGTTTATCAAAGTAAAAACAAAAGAAGTGGAACAAAGATATAAAGCATATAGAAATAAATTGACTGATATTATAAGAACGAGCAAACAACTTTATTATAGAAGAAGATTATATGAAAATGAAAACAATATAAAAGGAACTTGGGATGTGTTAAACAACTTAATTAAACAAGGATCTTCTGGAACATCATATCCTCAATATTTTACTGATGCAAATGGTGAAAATCACAACATGAGTAATATTGTCGATGGGTTCAATATATTCTTCATAAATGTTGGCCCTGAACTAGCAGCGGACATCCCGTGTCATAAAAATGAAAATATCAGTAATATAAAATCAAATCCCTTTTCACTGTTCCTCTCAGCTACAAATGAGCAAGAAGTAATAAATATCACATTAAAATGTAAAAGTAAGTCTTCAATGGATTATCATGACATAAATATGTCTGTAGTTAAACAGGTTATTCTAAATATTGCTAGTCCCTTAACATATATCTGTAATTTATCATTTCAGTCCGGTTGTTTTCCAAAAAAAATGAAAATTGCGAAAGTAATACCACTATATAAAAGAAATGACAAACACAGTTTTACCATCTTATCTTTTTATAGGCCTAATTCTCAAAAATTCTAGAAAAACCTTTTAATTCAAGATTAGAAAAAGAAAAAAAAAAGAAAGAAAAAAAGAAAAAAAAAAGAAAAAAAAAGATTAGAAAAATTCCTTGAAAAACATCAAATAATAAATGTTGGTCAGTATGGTTTCAGAACGCAAAGAACCACTTCAATGGCGATAATTGAGGCAGTAGAAGAAATTACTGATACACTGGATAAAAATAAATATGCAGTTGGTATTTTTGTTGATCTCAAAAAGGCCTTCGACACAATCAATCACTCAATTTTATTGGATAAATTGGAAAGATATGGTATTCGAGGGAAAGCTGGTAACTGGTTAAAAAGTTACCTAACGGGTCGGGAACAATATGTTAGCATAGGGCATTACCATTCAGAGAAACTTGGTATTACATGTGGTGTTCCCCAAGGGTCAGTGTTGGGACCAAAACTTTTCAATGTATACATAAATGATATTTTTGATGTTTCTCAAGTACGTAAACTCATACTGTTCGCAGATGACACCAACATATTTTTCAGTAGCGATGATTATACTGATCTTGTAATAACCGTAAACAGGGAGCTAAAATTAATAAAAAAATGGATGGACATAAATAAATTATCGTTAAATATAAATAAAACTAAAGCAATGTTTTTTGGTAATTTAAAATATAATATAGAATTACCAATTATCATTGAAGGTGTACCAATTGATAATGTGAGTGAAAACAAATTTTTGGGAGTCGTAATTGATAATAAAATTTCATGGAAACCCCACGTCAGACACATAAAAACTGTCACGGCCAGGGGGTTCAGCTGGTCGCTGATCAGCTGTTTCCCCCACTTTCTCTCTTCTCCTCTCTCTCGCCAGGGCTGAACTCATTATGGGTTCACGCCCTTGGCCCAAGCCCTCGGAGGAAGAAACACCTGTGCCTCATCAGTGTGGTATTTAAGACGGGAAGCAACGGCTGTTCTTCGCTGGATCGTTGTGAGCATCGCGTCAGTGAAAGTCGAACGCCCCAGCAAGTATTTTCCCATGCAGTGTGTGTTTAGCATTTAACAAGCGTCTCTTTGTGTACAGATTCCCTGGACTGTTTTCCTGGTGTGCGAGTGGATTCGTGTCTGGATTGTGTGGAGAGAAACGAGCGTGTTCCCCTGGATTTTCCCCGGACCCCTGCCCCCCTCACCTTTTGTACATAGCACTGCCCCGCACCCTTGTAAATAGCACTGCCCCGTATCTGTGTATATACACTCCTTGGACATTGTTCTGTAATAAATTCTCTTGTGTACATCATCCCCGGAGTCCTGCGCGTGAGTCCACCTTGTACGTCGTGACAAAAACCAAAATTTCCAGAAGCCTCGCAGTTTTGAACAAAGTGAAACAATTCCTTGATAAAGATGCACTTCGTACTCTGTACTGTACCCTGGTTCTTCCATATCTTACATATTGTGTGGAAGTGTGGGGAAATACATATAAAAATACAACTAATCCATTAGTCACAGTACAGAAACGAGCACTGCGTATTATTCACAAGGCTGGTTATCTAGATCATACTCACAAATTCTTTCTTCAGGCAAAGTTACTTAAATTCCAGGATCTGGTTAATTACAATACATCCATAATTTTGTATAAAGCTTTTACTAAACTTTTACCGGCAAATTTACAAACTAGATTTGAAATTCGAGAAAAGGTTTATAATGTGAGAGGCTTTGGAGAATTCAAATTACCCAGAACTCGAACAACCCGTAAAGGCTTTTGCGTGTCTGTATGTGGTGTGAAAATCTGGAACAGTCTGAGTTTACAATTGAAACAATGCAAAAATATTCATAGATTTAAATTTCTCTACAAAGAGTTGGTCTGGTCACAGTATACTCAATGATGGTTTTTAGTGTGCTCTGTAATGTCTGTTCTCTTACCATTGCTGGTATGGATTCCAAGAGAGAAAAAAATAATAATAATAAATAAAGAAGAGTGTGCGTATGTATGTATATATACGTGCATGTGTGTGTAGATATATATGTATGTATGTATGTATATGTATGTGTGTTTGTTACTTGTAATTATTACTGCCTGTTACCTGTGGTAATGCAATTTATAATTTATATATTCTGTATTCAGTTATGAAGGCTCTAATTGTTGTTTGCGAGCTGCCGTTTAGATGCTTGTATGTGCCCGGGGCTGTTGATGGGTCTGTATGCAATGATGGGCGTAGCTGCGGGAAGTTTATTGTTTTTTTTGTTGATGAGTGAGTATAGGGGTGGGATTTAATACGTTTTCTTCGTCCCACTCCTTTTTCAGGCAATTTTTGTTTTTTGTTTTGTGCATTTTATATTCAATATAGGTATTGTTGTGCCTGAAAATGAACAAATAAATGAATGAAATGAAATGAACGTTGAAGATAAGGACAAGAACTGGCAATAAGAGTGAGATAATAGCGCTTTGAGCGCTCAGTAGAGTAGAAAAGCACTAGAAAGGAACCGGTCTATTGCAAAGATGAACTGGATATGGGCAATTTTCACTTTTATCTCTTTCTTGATGATCCACATGTTTGATTCAGCAAACATTTTATGGCAGATACCCTCACTGACATACATCATAAACCATCACACGATGGTTCAGACACACGCAGACATGTCTGTTGATCCATCCATCCATTCATTCGGTTCCACTTATCCTTTTCAGGGTCGCAGGGGGTGCTGGAGCCTATCCCAGCTGTGAGAGGCGGGGTACACCCTGGGCAGGTCGCCAGTCTGTCAAAGGGCTAACACACAGGGATAGACAACCATTCATGCTCACATTCACACCTATGGACAATTTTCAATTAACCTATCCCAGACAGAAAGACCCCGGCCTGATGGTGGAATTGAACTCAGGACTTTCTTGCCGTGCAACAACAGTGCTAACCACCGTGCCACATGAGGAATTTGGTGTGGTGTTTGTTGATGATCAAAAAAATTCAGAGGCAAAAAGTGTGTTCATATTTCTCACCCCTGGGGATGGAAATTGATAAGAATTGAGCAATTCCGATTCCATTAAGATAAGATAAGATAAGATAAGATAAGACTTTATTGATCCCACAACGGGGAAACTTTTGCGTCACCTCAGCTCAGGTACAGATATCAGAAGGAAATACAAAAATACAAATAAGTACAATCAATGAAAAAAAGTAAGATAATACACTATATACAATGGTAGCATACACAGTATGTGATTATGGATATAGTTGGAAATATGGAAGACAAAAACTATATAGCTTGATATAGCTATTGTACCACTACTATTCCTGTTTATAGACATGTACACACACACATGTACACACTAAATATACATATGTATACATATACATACATATATACCTGCACATGTCCATGCACATAGAAGGTCCATTATGCATGAAGTGGTGACCGTGGATGTTCACAGTGTCCAGTGACTTATGACATCGTGATTGAGGAGTTAGAGTCTAACTGCTGTTGGGATGAATGATCTGTGAAAGCGCTCCTTCCTGCAGCGAGGGTGTTTCAGTCTCTGACTAAAGGAGCTGCTCAGCCCACTCACAGACTCATGCAGTGGGTGATGTGGGTTGTTCATGATGGATGTCAGTTTTACTAACATACTCCCCTCACCAACCACCTCCACAGACTCCAGGGGGCATCCCAGCACGGAGCTAGACCTCCGCACCAGTTTGTCAATCCTGCTCCTGTCCCTGTCCGTGCATCCACTCCCCCAGCAGGCCACTGCATAGAAAAGGGCAGATGCTACCACAGTGTCATAGAATGTACTTAACAGAGTCCTGCAGATCCGAAGGACCTCAGTCTCCTCAGCAGGTGGAGTCGACTCTGGCCCTTCTTATACAGGACGTCTGTATTTGTAGTCCAGTCCAGTTTATTGTTGAGGTGAACACCCAGGTACTTATAAGAGTCCACTATCTCAATGTCTTTCCCTTGGATGTTCACCTCCTGAAGTCTATGATCATCTCCTTTGTCTTGCCGGCGTTGATTTGGAGTACGTTGGTCTCACACCAGCCAACAAAGTCACTGATGACCCCCCTGTATTCCTGATCATTCTCGTCTGATACGCATCCAATGATGGCTGTATCATCAGAGAACTTCTGTATATGGCAATCGTCTGAATTATAACAGAAGTCTGAAGTGTAAAGGCTGAACAGGAAAGGTGAGAGAACCGTGCCCTGTGGTGCCTCCGTGCTGCAGATTACCACTTCGGACACACAGTCATGGAGCCTCACATACTGTGGTCTGTTGGTAAGGTAGTTGATGGTCCATGCAGTCAGCTGTTTGCCTACTCCGGCTCTCTCCAGCTTCCCTCTCAGTAGTGCGGGTTGGATGGTGTTGGTATCACTTACCAATTAAATTCCTTATCGATTCTGATTGGGTTCACACTAGTTCCTTGTAGGGAACCAGATCTCTACAAGAACTGGTTCTCAATTCTTGTCCCTAATTAGCCCATTTTCTCAAACACAATGAGCAAATCAGGAACCTTGGCATTATTTTAGACAATGATATCTGTTTGATAATCATTTCACTGAGGCTATTAGTGCTGTTTTCTATCATCTAAAAAAGAGAAATTGGTCCATGCATTGATATCAAGACTTATCCTGATTATCAATATGACTTCAGCTCATTTGTGAAATTTGAATATAATATCCCAGTATTGAATGGTAATAATGGGTTCGCCCAGTGCATCTCTCATTTCATCAGTTACTATACACCACTAATCAAGATCAAAAAACTGCGTTTTTAGTCACTGTTGCCACAGGCTTTTAAAAATCAATTTATTTAATATATATTGTTATCAGTGAGTCAAATGTTGAAGTGTGTTTATTTAATTGATTGGCTATGGCAAAAAGTATTCAGTACCAGCACAGTAAAGTTCAAAATCAGTACCACTATCTATCAATGAGCCATACATACTGTATTACACTGTCTATTAAAAACAATGGCCATTAGTACTCTTCACAGAGAGTTGTGACCAGTATAGAAGTTCCAGTCAATTTACCATGAACTTACATGGCACCTTTCTCCTCAAGCTGAGCACTCGAGGCACTTTTCTGGTGAAAAATATAAAAATATAAAATAATAATAATGGATTGGATTTATATAGCGCTTTTCAAGGCACCCAAAGCGCTTTACAATACCACTATTCATTCACTCTCACACACTGGTGGAGGCAAGCTACAGTTGTAGCCACAGCTGCCCTGGGGCAGGCTGACAGAAGCGAGGCTGCCATATCGCGCCATCGGCCCCTCTGGCCAACACCAGTAGGCAAGTAGGGTAAAGTGTCTTGCCCAAGGACACAACGACCAGGATAGAGAGCCCAGGGATCGAACCGGCAACCTTCCGGTTAGAGATGCGATTCCCAACCCCCTGAGCCACGGTCGCCCTGCCTGCTCAGACCAGCAGGCAGCTATACTATCCTGACTATAATGGAAATGTAAGCAGTACTCTGAAAGTAGAAATATGAAGCATTCCAAATAGTCAGTATATGATTATGCTTCATCAGTATCAGTGAAAACCTTTCCATGGGAAGCATCAGTCAGCACTGGTGTGGACATACAGACACTGTTCGATTACATGCGTGCACAAACATGAAGGGTTCGTCTTGGATTTCACAGAATGAGCTCCGCTGGCTCAGTGCCATCCAGATGCTGTCCTTTCTGTTGATTAGCACAATTTCACAGTTCATGTGAAAGTCATCTAAAAACCAATTAAAACAGGTTCACGCTACATTCCTCCTCATTTCCACACATCACAGGAACTGCCAGCAGAATTAAAAGGTAAGATCTGGTAATTACCTGCAAACCGGCCAAAAAAAATCAGATCTATTATGTGATTTTTCTACTGAGCTTATCACAGCCTTATCAGGCTGCAGAATGATTACAGAGCAAAACCCTGTGATGAAAAATGAGGACAAAATAGAAAAAGGGATTCTTAATACCAGAAAAAAAGCAGGTGTGCACACAGACATGCTGGCACTCCCTGGTTACTGAGGTGATTGTTGATTCTGGATAAAATCTCCTTAGGCATGCTCCTTCTCCTGGCAGCAACAGACGGGCTGAAAGATGAAAGGATGAATGGAAGTGTGGTGAAATGAAACCGGGAGACGAGATGAAAGAGAGGAGGCCAAGTGTGCAAGATTTAGTGACAGGTTTTCATCATCTCAGCTTTTTTTTCTTCAGATTTTACGGATTAATGGGCCATCACCTCACAGTCCTGATTAGTTGGGTTTACTCTGCTCATTTACAGCAGCTGAGAGCATTTCATGGGCTGATACTGCCAAGGGATGTTCATTATGTATGTGTGACAGCACAAATTCATATACTCGAGGTACTGGCCATTCATTTTCTAACACTCTTTGCAAACAGTAGCTTGTTATTATTATTATTATTATTATTATTATTATTATTACAAGTTTGTTTGTTTTTAAATTCAACTCAAATAACGAGAGGCAAACAGTTAAAATGATTATGATTTGCTGCTGCTTATGTTTACATTAATTTAGCTAATTAAATTATTTTTTCCATATATGAAGTTTTACTGTGTTTTTCTTCAGAAATTAAAAAAAAAGTTAATTGTGAATATGTATGTTTATGTCATGTGGCAGGACCCAAAGGCTCCGGATTAAGAATGAGCAGCGTTGTTGGTATTCCAAAGGAGAAGAACTTGAGTCGAAGGAAAAACTCGCAGGGCAAACAAACACGCAAGGATACAACAATAGCTGTGTCCCTCTTCATGTATCCTTCCTGTGAAGAGTTTTGGATTATTTACTCCTGATGTTTTGTTTCCTCCTAATTCTGCATGTTCTCAACAACAAAGCTGCTTTTAAATGTAATTCTCATCTTCTGAGTCCTGCATTCTGGGTCCAACTGACACAGCTGACCATGACGCAAATATATTTACACTACCAGTCAGAAGTTTTAGAACGCCCCAGTTTTTCCAGTTTTTTATTGAAAATTCTGCAGTTTAACGTCTGATAGCACTCTGAAATCAAAGCTGTCTCTCTTCCATTGTTAATTGCCTTTTTCTCAGCATTTCTGTACCAACACTACTTTCTGCAGTACAGTACTATTCAGCTGGTGCTCACGAGGGTATGGTACCACAGCGTGCTCCACCTTTTGCCCGGTAGTGTACGTATTACACTTCAAATAATGTAATTATTCATAATTAAAAATGTTCTCTCTGAAGTATTTCCATGTGATTTTGGAGATATAAGCCTGATAGGAATCGAAAATATGAAACTATAAAGTTATATTACCTCATTATAAGCTGCTTATTGCCTTTGATCGGGTCACCAAATTAGCATTGGACTCCATTACTTGCAAAGGTATTACCATTAATAGCAAATGAATATATTATAATTTATTACTGTATTATTACTAAATGGTTTTGCTTCATGGAAGCTTTAAATGGTTCACCATTATTTTATGTTATTTCTGATTTCATAAAACCCTGTTACATACACCTCTCTTTATTTGTTGCTCATAAAAAAGGATTATTTTGGTAATTACATGGTCAGATAGATAATAGTGCCACAGATGCAGAGAGTGCAAAAACTGTGATGAAAAACAAAGAAAAGTAACAACAGTAATAACAAGACTGACATTGTGTATGAATTGTGCACATTGCATTAATAAAATGTTTTGTTGTGTTTGTTGTTTTAAAAATGTCTTCATGAAGGTCTAATGGAAGTCTGTGTGGGATCCCGTGCCTGTCGCAGAGAGCAGAGTGATCATACAGTTTTACTGAGAATGGCAGGAGTGCTTTCCTCATGTGTTCTTTGTGGCAGCGAGGTGGAATCAGTCTAAGAGAGAAGGAGGTCTGCTGCCTCAGTAGTGTGGCGTGGAGTGGGTATAATGGGATGTCCATGTGCATCCATTCTGTGTCTGACAAACATGATCCTAAATATCTCTGTAGGTTCTCAGTCATCCAGTACATGTAGCAGGTTTATCAGAGAAACTCAGGAGTTTTCTCCAAACATCCCAGTGTACTTCAGACACAGCCACACACTCAGATACAAACTGGTTCATCCTAAAGACAGAAGTCCCAAATGCAAACTAAATAATGTAGTGTATGCTGAGGAGTGCTCTGACCTACACTGGAGAAACCAAACAGCCACGTCATAAATGCATGGCACAACATAGAGGAGTCACTGCAAGCCTCATCTCTACAAGTGCGTCTAAAGGTCAAAGGTCACTCTCTGAGGATTTTCAACAGAGAAGACAGATGATTTGAAAGAGGAGTGAAAGAAGCATCTATGTCCACTGTGAACGACCATCTTTGAACAGAGGGCGGGGCTTACTCACCAAATGTCTGCCATGTATAATCCAGTTGTCAAATCCCTTCCCAGACGCCTTAATGCCCACTCGCATTTTGTTTCAGTTGATCTTAATAGGTCACATGATACAGCGGTTTCACTCGAAATCTCTGCTGACAATGACACCCTTTTTTACACCTTGGCTCATGTGATCAGGCACATGATCAATAGTTGATCAATGACCCTCTTACGGCACAACTCCCACTAGGGCTTAAAAATCTGGGACTCTCTGCATTTGGTGTTAGAACTATGGGCACTCAGAACCAGTCCAAACTGTAAAAGTGATCTGGTGCTACATGATTTTGACCAATGATTTTTAAATGCACAGTATTTTTTTTATAGTCTAAAAATCAGACAAATGGACTTTGAAAAACTTGTTAAAGTCAGAGCAGACAGATTGAAAAAGATGCTTATGGGGAGTAATGAGGTTTCAGTTTGCTGAAGAATGGCTCGAGTGATAAGAAAAAAGAAATCAGAACAATGAGCAAGAAGGAGAAAGTGGAGATTAAGAAGCGAGAAACACAGACGGAGGGAGCAATTTAGAGACCGAATATTCTGAGCATCTGTTGTTGAAGTTGATGACAATACCTCATTATTGTAGTCATTAGGCAGGCAGGGAATGAAAGAAGGAAAAGGCAGAGGGAACGATGAAGATTAAAGAGGATATAAAGTGAAGAATAGAGAAAATGTATTAGACACATTCCCATTATAGGCAGACGATTCAAGACTTCACCTGCTTTCTTATTTTCTCAACAGAAAAGAATTTAGAATTTTTAAAGTAAGAACAAGACATTATTGATTTCTCTGGTGAAAAAGGCTTTCTAGAGCAAACTCTGAAAGGAAACAGGAAGTATAAAGTGAGCAATAAACAAAGAACCAGAGCAGCATGGTAAAACACACACAGAAGCAAATGAAAGGCGTAATTATAGAGCATGAACATTTACTGCAGGGTTATGGAAATGTGTGCTGCCAAATGTATAGAAAGAAGAGTAACCATCTGCAGTGATTTATCAATGTTTGTCCCTGTCATACTGAAAAAAGATGAAAAATGAGTGTTTTTAAAGTGTATCCTTTTTGGACACATCCAAACCCAAGCTGTGTTTAAACTGGAACAGCTGTAGCTCAGGAGGCAGAGCAGATCATGAGCTGATTCAAAGGTTGGTGGTTTGGTTCCTGGCTCCCCCGGTCTGCATGCCAAATATCCTTGTGCAAGATACTAACTCCAAGTTGCTCTCTGAAGCGTCCATGGGAGGACAAATGTGTGTGAATGGTACTTAGTAAGTACTGAAAAGCATAGAAGACAGTGGATGTTGTGTAGAGCGCTCTGGGAGAGTAGGAAAGCGTTATATAAGAATCAGTCCATTTACCAAATTAAGAGCAACGTGTCATCACGCTGGTTGCATTTGACACAAAGTCAGAGGATGAAGGAGGGCTGCAAAAAAAAAAAATACAAAGTATTGTAATCAAAATCTTTCACTGACTTGAACGGTTGAAAGGTTTTTATTGCAGTTGTGCAGCCATTATCATCCCAGACTCATGTCTGCTTTTCTTCTTGATAATTGTGCATGAGGAGATAGCTGTCAACATACACAATTCCCCTGCTTTAATCACACGTTTTCAATATTACAGACTGTTACTTAGATTAAAGAAGGGAACGTGATGTATTGCAACACCTACCAAGAGACTCACAGTTGGTGGCAGTAACGTGAAGATAGAGTAAGCATGAATAAATGTCAAAATAAGAGAACACAGGATGGAGACAATGATGTTGGTTTGTAGTTCAGATCGCCTCTGCAGGCTGCAGGTGTGCTTGTTGATAATTGAACTGCAGTGAGCTGTGAGCCCTACAGTCTGAATGATGGCCTGCCACCACATTGATGCAAAGTTAGATGGAGAAAGAGGTTGGGAAATCAATATTTTAGCTCTCAGGTACCCTTACCCCAATGGCTCCTGGGGGGGTGATAAGGAGCTTAGTGTTTCCCCATCAGAGAGAACAGAAGGGTGTATGTGTGTGTGAACAATGCTAGATGAATGCTAGATCCATAACCACCCCCTCACCTCATCCCCATCCACAAACATCTGTCCATCCACACATGGCCTGGGACAAAAATGTAAAATGGTAAAGACATTAAAGGCACTGAGTGGGTGAAGGTGGGGGCATGGATCCAGGGGGATAATAACTCAACAATAAAACAGTGAAGTCAAACCACTTACAGATTTAGTTGTTCAATATTTTGTGAATTTGTTATGAACGGCTAAGAGAGATGGCAGGAGAGAGGGAGCACTGAGTTCAATGTTCTTTATTAAACACACACACTAGATAGCTTGGATTTACGGGGGAGGGGGGTATTGACGTCCAATAGGAGGCCGTACAACCTGAACACAAACAGATTTAGGAAACTGAGTTCAATTCAGATTTGTTTGTATAACACCAAATAACAAGAACTGTTGTCCCAAGGAGGATTTAAAGTAAGGGAAAGACCCTGCAATAATACTTGTTATATTCTATGGGAATACACAAACATTTCCACAGGAGTCACAAACTGAGTTATTTCAGCTTTTTGTTCACTTCTCTACATTTTTCTTGAAAATATTAAACTTGATTATTATTTACAGAATGAAGTCAGAGTGTTTCTGTATTTTCTGTATCTTGCAAGGTTTTGTCAGTTTCAACTTTTAATGTTTTTTTTTTATATTACAGTATAGGAAAAAATGACATTTGTAATAAACATTATATTATATTATATTATATTATATTATATTATATTATATTATATTATATTATATTAAATTATATTATATTAAACAGGGGTTTGATGCAGGACCTTCTGTGGTTCTGTGTGAGAATATTTAATTAGATGTTTTTTTCTGTGTAGTGAGCTGACTTCTTATGTTATGCAACCTGGAAGTGTTTTCCTCAATGACATGGCTTAAATGAACTGGAACAACCTGGAACAGCGTTCCTGTGCCTTCAGTTAATGTGTTATCAAATCAGAGAGGCAGAATAATGTATATTACTATTGAATGAGTTCATATTTCACGTGCTGCCACCTGGCTTTGCTTTCAGAGAGGATGGAGGTGTTTGGTCAGAAGACATCTCACGACCTTCGACGCATCCCTGTTCCCTGTGATATGTTCACGATATTGACATAAAGTTGCAGTTGCAGTACCTAAACATTTTGCTAGCTCCAGAAGAGGGGCGAACATAAACAGAGTAACAATTGAATCTCAGATGCAGCTTTTCTAACGGCTCAACAAATATCAGTAAAAACATAATGTGTCATAAAATAGGTCTGTGAGGAAGCTAGGACCACTGAGCAAGTGAAATTTTATAAACTGCAAATTTAATGTACAGTGGGGCAAAAAAGTATTTAGTCAGCCACCGATTGTGCAAGTTCCCCCACCTAAAATGATGACAGAGGTCAGTAATTTGCACCAGAGGTACACTTCAACTGTGAGAGACAGAATGTGAAAAAAAAATCCATGAATCCACATGGTAGGATTTGTAAAGAATTTATTGGTAAATCAGGGTGGAAAATAAGTATTTGGTCAATAACAAAAATACAACTCAATACTTTGTAACATAACCTTTGTTGGCAATAACAGAGGTCAAACGTTTACGATAGGTCTTTACCAGGTTTGCACACACAGTAGCTGGTATTTTGGCCCATTCCTCCATGCAGATCTTCTCGAGAGCAGTGATGTTTTGGGGCTGTTGCCAAGCAACACGGACTTTCAACTCCCGCCACAGATTTTCTATGGGGTTGAGGTCTGGAGACTGGCTAGGCCACTCCAGGACTTTCAAATGCTTCTTACGGAGCCACTCCTTTGTTGCCTGGGCGGTGTGTTTTGGATCATTGTCATGTTGGAAGACCCAGCCTCGTTTCATCTTCAAAGTTCTCACTGATGGAAGGAGGTTTTGGCTCAAAATCTCACGATACATGGCCCCATTCATTCTGTCCTTAACACGGATCAGTCGTCCTGTCCCCTTGGCAGAAAAACAGCCCCATAGCATGATGTTTCCACCCCCATGCTTCACAGTAGGTATGGTGTTCTTGGGATGCAACTCAGTATTCTTCTTCCTCCAAACACGACGAGTTGAGTTTATACCAAAAAGTTCTACTTTGGTTTCATCTGACCACATGACATTCTCCCAATCCTCTGCTGTATCATCCATGTGCTCTCTGGCAAACTTCAGACGGGCCTGGACATGCACTGGCTTCAGCAGCGGAACACGTCTGGCACTGCGGGATTTGATTCCCTGCCGTTGTAGTGTGTTACTGATGGTGACCTTTGTTACTTTGGTCCCAGCTCTCTGCAGGTCATTCACCAGGTCCCCCCGTGTGGTTCTGGGATCTTTGCTCACCGTTCTCATGATCATTTTGACCCCACGGGATGAGATCTTGCGTGGAGCCCCAGATCGAGGGAGATTATCAGTGGTCTTGTATGTCTTCCATTTTCTGATGATTGCTCCCACAGTTGATTTTTTCACACCAAGCTGCTTGCCTATTGTAGATTCACTCTTCCCAGTCTGGTGCAGGTCTACAATACTTTTCCTGGTGTCCTTCGAAAGCTCTTTGGTCTTGGCCATGGCGGAGTTTGGAGTCTGACTGTTTGAGGCTGTGGACAGGTGTCTTTTATACAGATGATGAGTTCAAACAGGTGCCATTCATACAGGTAACGAGTGGGGGACAGAAAAGCTTCTTACAGAAGACGTTACAGGTCTGTGAGAGCCAGAGATTTTCCTTGTTTGAGGTGACCAAATACTTATTTTCCACCCTGATTTACGAATAAATTCTTTACAAATCCTACCATGTGAATTCATGGATTTTTTTTTTCACATTCTGTCTCTCACAGTTGAGGTGTACCTCTGGTGCAAATTACTGACCTCTGTCATCATTTTAAGTGGGGGAACTTGCACAATCGGTGGCTGACTAAATACTTTTTTGCCCCACTGTATGATATTATTATTATTGTAATGTATTCATTCATTTTAGAGTTTTTAAATCATGAATCTATAAATGATAATTTCCTGACTTCCACTTTTGTGAAACATTTTGTAAAACAATTTCAAGTTTGCTGTATTTTCATGCAAAGGGTGCAAGCATCAAGCAGTGTGGTCAAGTTCAGTTCAGTTACAGTCTGCCATGTTGGACTTGTTACGTAATCCTTTGCTCCACAGTGCTTCAGCCGATCTTAAGGTTCCCCCACCTTTGACCCTGGCTCATTGCACATGCCCAGTGAGACTCAGTGTGCTCTCTGCTAACAAATGACCCCCAGTCTGAGCCGAGGTCGATGCTGAATGACTGAATGATTATGAGGTGAATTTATGAATGACAGAGTGAGGTAGGCTAGAAATGGCCACGTACTGCAGATGAGATGATTTTAAATTAATTTAGGGGGAAACTGAAGGGAGAGCAGTCTGGGAGCACTGGTGTGGCCAAAGGGAAAATGTATTGGCCCTTTCTCAAATTCTTCTTTGTTTGCATATTTGTCACACTTCCAAACAAATTGTATTATTAGACAAAAACAACCTGAGTGAATACAAATCAACAAGCCTGAGCTATACTCCCACATGTGTAAAACAACAGTTTGGGGAATAGCGGTGGTGGAGAACAGGTGTGCCTGCTGAAGACATCCTGAGACCATGGCCACCATGCAGCAAGATCCAAGAGTGACATCCACGCCTGCATCATACTGACAGAGAACACAGAGAAAGAGAAAATATAAAGATTGATTCAGTTTGATGTAATCATGGCTGGGTTGATGGGTTTACTCCAGAACAGACCAGTCTAAAAAGTCTCTTATTTTTATAAAGGATGGTATCATTTGATAATGCTATATTACTGTTACTTGATGCTACTACAGGTCCAGTGAAAGAAACTATGATGACAACGTAGCATTTTGTAAGCAGGATAAAGCACAATGTCCCTTTTATTAGTATTATATGATTAAAGTTTAAATAGGCCACACATCATATATAAAGCCAGTATATCCCAGCGGGCCATTTGAATGACAGGTAATTCCCCTGAAATCTTCCGCATCTTTAGCATTAAAACACGCTGGCCTTATCTTGATGAGAACTGTGGGCGATGATGCAAACAAATCCTGCACCATGTTTTGTAACTTTGATCAAGCGTCAAACAGACATATGAGCTCTCACTCTGAAAATGACCGGCCACCTAAAGCACTGTATGTCACCTGTTGCGATTTTCAGGTCCTCAGTGATGCTGACATCATAGTGTGAATGCAGTAGTAAAGTGACAACGATGTACATGCTTTGTAGCGACTATGAAAGCTTAAGGCAATGGATTTCAGTTCATCAAAGCAGAAAGGGAGGCTTCGCTGTCATCAGCTACATCTGTCTAAGCTGTGCAGGACACAGATGTGGCTTTGTGACACAGTGACAGGAGAGTGGCTACATCGCTGTGACATGTTGTGCATATACAGCAAAGACCCTGTCACCCGGGCCAGGGCCTGGGGTTTAGACTTGGATTGCACGTTTCATGGTTTGACTGGATCACTCCACCTGTTGGGAAGGTTTATATTGTATATGATATTTTGTACAGTAGTATACACATTTGTTTGTCGTCATTACTGGTGCGTCTGACCCAAGAAGGAGACATTGAGAAATGTCTCCTTTTTTTTTTTCTGCCCGTTCTGTTGGTTTTTGTCTTTTGCCCTTCTCCCCCGTCCCTCTTCTCAGCTGTTTCTCTTTCCCTCTTTCTTTCTCCCCTTCTTTCCCCCAGTCAAGTCTGTCCCGTATTCAGTAAGTGAAAATAAAATAAACAATAAAAGGTGAATCAAATGGACCATTACGGCAAGGCTGGGATGGTCAATTTGGTAAAGTAAATCCGTTGGGCATCTTTTTTTGCCTTTAGACAGCAATTCTGATGGCAAAAGAGCCAAACGGGACAGGCAAAAAAAAAAAAAAGAGAAATGTTTATGCACACGGGGAAATATTTGGGAAGTGACCAAAGGCACTGAGCGGCGGTGGGGGGTTAAATGGGTATTGGACACCATGGTGAATCTGCAAGAGGAGGAAATAAGAGTTAGTGCAGGACTTGGCTAGGCTGTGCATATGCACCTGAGAGGAAAAGGAGGTCTTGCTTGTGATCCGGAGAAGCTTTGGGGAGACGGAGGAAGGGTTTGCCAGTGGACTAGCTGTGGGTCGGTGGGCAACGTTAGAAGTGGTGGAGAGTGGGCAGCAGGATCCAGATGGAGAGACTGAAGGGTAGCTATTCGGCCTTGTAGTGTTTCTCCTTACAGCCAAACCAGAGAGAGTCACAGGTTGGTGCCGAGTCGTGATGATGGAATTACCTTGGCCTCCAGTAACACTGTGAGGAACCTTGGAGTCATTTTTGACCAGGACATGTCCTTCAATGCACATATTAAACAAATATGTAAGACTGCTTTCTTCCATTTGTGCAACATCTCTAAAATTAGAAATATCCTGTCTCAGAGTGACGCTGAAAAACTAGTTCATGCATTTATTACTTCCAGGCTGGACGACTGTAATTCATTATTATCAGGATGTCCAAAGAATGTCCAAAAAACTCGCTGAAAAGCCTTCAACGAATCCAAAATGCTGCAGCAAGAGTCCTGACAGGGACTAGAAAGAGAGAGCATATTTCTCCTGTTTTGGCTTCCCTGAATTGGCTTCCTGTTAAATCCAGAATTGAATTCAAAATCCTGCTCCTCACATACAAGGTCTTAAATAATCAGGCCCCATCTTATCTTAATGACCTTGTAGTACCATATCACCCTATTAGAGCACTTCGCTCTCGCTCTGCAGGCCTACTTGTTGTTCCTAGAGTATTTAAAAGTATAATGGGAGGCAGAGCCTTCAGTTTTCAGGCCCCTCTTCTGTGGAACCAGCTTCCAGTTTGGATTCAGGAGACAGACACTATCTCTACTTTCAAGATTAGGCTTAAAACTTTCCTTTTTGCTAAAGCATATAGTTAGGGCTGGACCAGGTGACCCTGAATCCTCCCTTAGTTATGCAGCAATAGATGTAGGCTGCCGGGGGATTCCCATGATGCATTGAGTTTTTCCTTTCCAGTCACCTTTCTCACTCACTATGTATTAACAGACCTCTCTGCATTGAATCATATCTGTTATTAACCTCTGTCTCTCTTCCACAGCATGTCTTTTATCCTGTCTTCCTTCTCTCACCCCAACCTGTCGCAGCAGATGGCCGCCCCTCCCTGAGCCTGGTTCTGCCGGAGGTTTCTTCCTGTTAAAAGGGAGTTTTTCCTTCCCACTGTCGCCAAAGTGCTTGCTCATAGGGGGTCATATGATTGTTGGGTTTTTCTCTGTATCTATGAGGCGACTTTTGTTGTGATTTGGCGCTATATAAATAAAATTGAATTGAATTGAATTGAATTGAACCTCCAGTCATGGCACACTCTGGGAAAGGAGACGATCTAGCAGAAAACTGCAACCACAGTCAAGCCTAAATACACAACCTTCTGAGGAGTCGATGGCAAACCCCACTGCCCAAATAGCAGAAACACAACATCCTCACTGCCACCTGTGCACTACTCATGATGTCAGATCAGCATCCTGATGTGGCACACCTGTGAGGTGGGATGGATTATCTCAAAATAACAGATGTGCCCACTACCACACATTTGGACTGATTTGTGACCACTGTTTGGGAGGGATGGTTATATTGTGTATCTGGAATGAATTTTAGGTCTCTACGTCCATCCCATGGGGAATGGGAGCAGTAACAAAGGTGGTGCGTTTATATTTTTGTTGAGTGTATATACAAAATCCAGGCACTGTGGTCCTGTGGCGATTCTTACTGAATCCCAGACAGTGCAGATGTCTGTGAAAGGGGAAAAGTGGCGACTCCAAAAAAACTCCTATTCCCACACCGTGACTTCAAAACACACTCCGCTCCAGATTCGAGTTCTGACTCAAGCATCCAGCGTCGGCCTCAGCTCAGCTGCAGTCTTAAATACCGCTCCCTTGACTGGCAGAGGAGGACGAGCGGCAGGTGTGGCTGTCTCTAGTGCAGAAACACTTCCGGGTTTGCAGTCTCCTCAGCGAACCAAAACATCCGGAAGCTCACACGGAGAAACCAGGAGAAAAAAGGAGAGAAAACCAAGACACAACACGGAAAATACACAAAATACATAAAAAGAGGGAGTAATATGATCGCTGATGTTAGGTTTTGTATTGTTGACTGTCATTTATGCTTAGAAATATTTAACCATATATGCTTAGAGGTGTATAATCATTTGTAGATTGAAAGAATGTCTCATCCTAGGAGGTCTGTAACAACTCTGTGTAGCATGAAGAGGGGAGTGCGTTCACTCCTCTACAGAGTGTTCTGGCATAGATCACACACCTCCTAGGAGAGGTCGTATCTTCTCTTGCTGATATATGGTATAGCAAACACACGTATATCTCTTTAAGTATAAGAGCCTTTTGTTCAGATGGACCCGCTAGACTCCTGGCACCAGCTTTGGGGAGTCTTCACAGGGTCACATCTTGACCTCACACAAATCACACACACACACACAAAGCCAAGGTACTCTTTGTGTGTATGTAGACGTCATATGTTAATGAACCTATGCATATTCATGTAACCTCAATAAAAGAGCAGTGTTACGGGAGAACGGACGAGAGCAACTGGGGTCAAGCGAAGGAACGGCGTTTGTCCGGTTCTCTCCCGTGCACGAGAAACATGAAGAACTTTGCCTACTTCGTGTCTTGCTTGCTGTGTAATTATATTGCCTTCAACGTTCCAGCGAATAGGTTCAAGCTACAAACCTATCAGCTGCAGCTGCGATTGTCATGCTAATGAGAACAACCTCTGCATACATGAGCTAATGAGAAAAACAAATAGCACGTCCTTTTCAAACAAAAAGCAAAGATGGCTGTGGAGATCCATCAGAGTACATCTAGAGACCGACAGCTCCAAAATACCTAAAAAGACATGCAAAGAAGGTACTGATGTTTCAAGTGGTCATGCCACAAAAGAGATAGTTAGCCATTGTTTTCAGATAGTTTTGACAGCAGTATTGTCAACACTATCTTCACCAATGATGAAAACTTCTGTGAATTGCACCAAGTGCTCCCCTGAGAAATCCCACGGTCTGTGGTTTCAACAGTTCTACATTGGAAAATAAGCACAGAAGCAGGTGCACCATGCATGGGGAGAAAACAGAGTGCTGTTACACATAGCACAGTAATTAGCATGAGCCCTACGAAGTACAGAAAATGCTGGTGCCAATAAAACAGTATACACTTACATAAGTCTTGGAGCTGATGAAGGAGTTAAACTCAGGTAATCCATGTTTTGATCCACATTCTGAATCAGATTTGGGAGAAGAAGTGGGTCAAAACATTACAGCAATAACAGCCATCAACAAAACAGAGGTGGCTGTGACACACAGTTATTATCGCAGTCATGGACATGAAGAGTTAAACCAGCAGTGGAGCACAGGAGACCTATCCAGAGAGAGGAACAGATACGAGGCGAGGTTGAACTGAACGGGGAGGATTTACAGCAGACCGCCATGTTCGTGTTGGGAGAAGACAGCCATAATAATCTTTGTTATTGTTGCATTATCAGACCTGTACAGCCTGATTCAGTGTCATCTTTTTGTTGAAGCAGTTGGCTGGTTCACACAAAGATCCAGTGCTGTAAAACTTGAAATGAAATCTTATTAAATGACAGACATTTCTCCTGAATTCCTTCAAAAAATTTGAACATGACAAATGGATCCAATTCTCAGTTCTCTGCTTGTTTAAAAAATGATTTGATTTTTGATTTCTTTGCCAAGTCTTACGCTGTGTAACTGTTAAACCTGTTAAAACTACTTCTGTCGTCTCAGCACTTGGTTCTGCACTTGGGTCCAGATGAGTACAGGCCTTTTGCATTTTTATGCACTTGAACTTTAGAGTAATTTTCAGTGTCCCTGAATATCTTTGTGTAACTGTGTTTTAGCATTTTAACGTGTAGCATGTAGCATGTGTGCTAAAATAAAGACGGTATAAAAGTAGGGGTGCAACGATACACAAAATTCACGGTTTGGTTCGATACTTTGGTGTCACGGTTCGATATTTTTTTGATACAAAAAAAACCGTTCATGCCTTTTAAATTTGTCATTTATTGAAAATATAAATATATATTTTAATTCAAAAGTACAGTTTTTAAATTTAATGTTGCTGAAACAACAAAGTAATAAAATAATACATCTATCTGATGGAGAAATCACTCATCTTTGGAAAAGAGACTTTATTACAGAGAAATGGCTCTTTCAAAATAAAAGCTATACTATATGCTTCTTCTGGGCTATATTCTCAGCAGCATATTAAACATATCAGGTCCCCATAAGGAGAATCATGTGCTAACGGCTGTCTAAATGACTCGGGTAAAGTTTGTAGCATTCGTGCTTGTTGTTTTTGTCTGCTTCCACTTGTCTTTGCACTAGGATGATGTCTGAGTAAATGTGCAGTCATATTCGTTGTGTTCCCACTAGTGCTGTCAGCGTTAATCTGAAATGACGTTAACGCCACAACACGGCAAATCTCCGTTAACGTGCTACCGCGGATCGCCGCGTGTGTGGGACTGGACGGCGTCAACACGTTAACGAGCTAACTGCGCTAACGCACTAATTCCCACCAATGTAATTGAGCATTGCATGGCACATCCGACATACTGTTTTACTTTTGTCCATGACGCGCTTACCTTCAGGGTCATACGTCATATGAAAACCAAAATAGTTCCAAAGGCCAGATCTGAATGAGGGTGGGGGAGGTTCAATTTGTCATGTTACAACATGCTTAACTTCTGTCTCGCTAGCTTGCCCTGCGCTCAGTGAATCTGCGTTCGACTTCTCCGCCTAGGCTGCACTGTTGAGCGCAGATCCACTGAGCGATCAACACAGGAAGCATCGTCAGAAGGAAAGTTGATAAAATAAATTAAAAAGTTTGTATTGTTCGATACATATGCGTACCAAACCGAAAGCACTGTATCGAACGGTTCAATATCGATACGAGTATCGTTGCACCCTTATATAAAAGGGTCACAGTGAAACAGATGGAACAGCTGATTGTTGACATTATAACCCTGATCTCACAGCTGACTACAAAACCCTGAGCTTAGTTCTCCCTTTGCCACCTGAACAGGTTTGATCTGTAGGGGCAGCAACACAGAAAGTTTCTTTGTGTCTTGTGTTGTCTGACACCAGGACAGCACATCTGGGTTTTATGTGTTGCAGCTTCCACAGCTTGGGTCCGTTCTACTAACTGTTCTGGTTTAGTTCATTTTAACCGAGCAATCTAACCGCTGAGTATAACTATGTTACTGAGAAAATGAGTTTCCTGCAGGTGGCCACTATTTATCTCTGTCTACAGTCATGAGGGGGTCATCTGTAAATCCTTTGCAGGTCTTCGTAAGACTCAAAAATTGGGAAAAGTATTCACATATTATTACCAGTTAGGAGTGGAGCTCTGAAAATATACCTAAATCCCTCTCCTTGCATGACCACATGGTAGAATATAGCGCAGGGGTGGGCAATCTCAGTGCACGAGGGCCGGTGTCCCTGCAGGTTTTAGATGTGTCCTCGAAACAACACAGCTGATTTAAATGGCTAAATTAGCTCCTCAACATCTCCTGAAGTTCTCCAGAGACCTGGTAACGAACTAATCATGTGATTCAGGTGTGTTGACCCAAGGTGAGATCTAAAACCTGCAGGGACACCGGCCCTCGTGGACTTAGATTGGAGGAAAGATGGCGCCGGTGAGGTCGGCTGCCGTCACGACTGCTCCGACCACTTTTTCTTTGTCTTTGTTTTTTAAGTTCGTTTTCAGCGTCTCTAAATCGGCAAAATCATCACCATTGGGTACATTAGGTATGACAGTGACCCTCTTGTTTCTATTGGTATACAATTCGAAGGTTTTAACTCCGGATCCGAGCTGGCCGAGTGAGATCTTGAGGGAGAACAAAGGGAAGCGGCGGCGGCCTAGAGGGAAGCGAGCCGGCGTCAGGAACAGGCTGAGAGCTCGTGTACACCGCACACCTCTGCCTAGCATCCTGCTCGCCAACGTCCAGTCACTGGAGAACAAGCTTGATGACCTCAGGGCCAGGATAAAGTTCCAGAGAGACATTCGGGACTGCAATCTCCTCTGCTTCACCGAGACATGGCTGAACCCAGCGGTGCCGGACCACGCCACGTTCTTCTCGGTTCACCGCATGGACAGGAGACGGGACTCGGGGAAGTCAAGGGGAGGCGGCGTGTGTTTAATGGTGAACAAGAATTGGTGCAACAGTGCGAACGTTGTTCCTCTCACACGCTCCTGCACACCAAATCTGGAACTACTGTCCATCATGTGTCGACCTTTTTATCTACCTCGAGAGTTTACATCGGTCATTGTAAGTGCTGTTTATATTCCACCACAAGCGGACACGGTCATCGCCTTATGCGAGCTGCATGAGGCACTCACACAGCACCAGACACAACACCGGGACGCTGCACTTATTGTGACGGGGGACTTTAATAGTGCCAACCTCAAACGCGCAGCGCCAAACTTTTATCAACACATCACCTGCACCACCAGAGGTGAAAGGACACTGGACCACTGCTACACTACGGTCAAGGACGGCTACAGGGCACAATCTCGCCCTCCGTTTGGCAAATCCGATCACGCCGCCATCTTCCTCATGCCAAAATACAAACAAAGGCTGAAACAGGAAGTTCCGGTTCAGAGGAAGGTTGCGCGCTGGACGGATCAATCGGTGGCCGCGTTACAGGACGCACTCTATGACGCAGACTGGGACATGTTCAGAAACAGCTCCGATGATGATGTCAACGTGTTTACGGAAGCGATTGTGGGATTCATCGGGAAACTAGCGGATGATACCGTGGAGACAAAGACTATCACAACGTTTCCCAACCAGAAGCCGTGGGTGGATAAAACCATCCGCGACGCTCTGAGATCCCGCACCGCTGCCTACAACACGGGACTCACGACGGGGGACATGGACCCATACAAAGCCGCGTCATATAACGTGTGGAAGGCGGTGAAAGAGGCGAAGCAGCGCTATGGGAGGAAACTAGAGTCACAACTCCAACAGAGTGACTCTAGGAGCCTGTGGCGGGGACTAAGGACAATAACAGACTATAAAACACCAACAACCGGTATGACGAACGCGGCCGTGACTCTGGCAGACGAGCTGAACACCTATTATGCTCGCTTCGAGGCTGCAGCTAAGGACTCCAATGATGCTAGTGCTAGCGGCGCTAACGGCTGCAGACAGGAAGATACTGCCAGCACCGGAAACGTGCTCGTCATCTCTGAGCATGAAGTAAGGAGAGCCTTCAAGAGAGTGAACACCAGGAAAGCAGCAGGACCAGACGGCATCCCAGGTCGTATCCTCAGAGTCTGCGCATACCAGCTAGCTCCTGTGTTCACTGAGATATTCAACATCTCTTTATCTCAGTCGGTGATCCCCACATGCTTCAAAGAGTCCATCATTGTTCCTGTCCCGAAGAAACCCCACCCTGCTTCTCTCAATGACTATCGCCCTGTAGCCCTCACCTCAGTAGGGATGAAGTGCTTTGAACGCCTGGTCAGAGACTTCATCATTTCTTCACTACCGACGGGAAACATCTTAACCTGGTTCGGGAACAGCACCATGCAGGACAGACGAGCTCTACAGAGGGTTGTGCGGTCAGCTGACCGCACCATCTGCTCCGAGCTCCCTGACCTGCACTCAATCTACAGCAGGCGGTGCTGGACCAAGGCCAGGAAGATCGTGAAGGACCTCAGCCATCCCAACAACAGACTGTTCTCTCTGTTGAGGTCAGGAAAGCGATTCCGCTCCCTGAAGACCAACACAGAGAGACTGAGGAGGAGCTTCTTCCCGCAGGCGATACGGTCTCTCAATCACACCACCACACAGTACTGACCCACACATATGGTTCTTACACACACACTGGACCTTCTGGACATTGTTTTCACTTCATCACTTAAATCACTTTAAGCATATTTGCACTGCACAAGACATAATGTGGATTGCACAACACTGGTCACTACATTCTTCATTTCCAGTTAATACTTGTACAGCTGCTGTTATTGTGTGTGTATATATATATATATATATATATATATATATATATATATATATATATATATATATATTTATATTTCTTCATACATTCCTATATAGTTCTATAGCCTACTGTGTATTGTGTATTTTGTTGTACCGTTATTTTATTTTCAACTTTAATTTATATATTCTATCTTATTCTTTCCCAGTTAAATTTACCCTTCATTCTAATTTGTGTTGTACAGTTATTTCATTTTTAACCTAATTTTTTTATATTTTATTCCTTCCTAGTTAAATTTACCCTTTTTAATTTTTCATATTTATTTCCTATCTTATTCATAGCCTTTTCTTTTTTTTTCTTTAGGTCACGAGCAGTTGTCTAAGCATTTCACTGCATATCGTACTGTGTATGACTGTGTACGTGACAAATAAAATTAGAATTTTGAATTTTAGATTGCCCACCCCTGATATAGCGCATGTAGAGTCAGCAGCTGAAGCTCATTTATCTGCCTTACTCTTTGCATGTCATTCAGCAAAGTAGAAGCGCCAGCTGAATGTCGACAGTGTAAAATGTAAATGTGACTCCAAATCAAACAGTCTTTTACTTTGTGACACCACTCTGCACTTCACGTCCTTTATCATTACCCGACATGTCAGCTCTCCTCCACCTTGCCCTACCGCCTGCCATTCTGCCTGCCACTTCCTTCGCTTGCTCATTCTGGGTAAAACAACTGAAACCAAGTAGATGGCGGTGACAGGTGACACTGTGGATGAAAGTCCCTGCTCCAGCAGCTGTCACAGTGCTCAGTGGAGGAACCAAAGGTAGAAAGGTTTTAGTTGGAGGGGAATGGAGGCAGGTGAGGAAGGAGTGGAGGTGGAGATTTGAACTGAAGTCTTGGAGTGTCACCCCCGAGGCTCTGAGCCTCTAATTGATGGCAGTGGATTGACTGGGGCTCTTTGTGTGTCTGTGTGTGCGTGTGTTGGATATGACAGTCACAGATTTGTATTTCCACACTTATAATGGTAGCTTCTGGTATTTTTACTGCTTCAAATCTTAACAACCACCCTCAGACTCAACCCTTTTTAACCTCTGCCTGAGTCTTTATGTGGATTCCATCTTTAGAAGTCCACACAAACATCTAGAATGGAAAAATCCATATCTTTGCAGTGATAAAATTAATGAAATTTGACAGTAATGGTGTTTGAACCAAAATGTTCTCCACTGCATTACCAAGAAAAATTAAGTTAAGACCATATTATGTGAACTAAAGTCAGCCATTATGGCAATTACATGGTTCTCGGAGGAGGAAAAGAATTCAACTTTAGCTTCACACTGCTGTGACTCTGGAACTGAGCACATTTTTTTGAGTTTAGCTAAATCTGTTATCTACCCTTAAGCAGCCAAACAAAGTCTTCCCACATACATAAATAGCAACAACCCAGCACCCATACAGAATGGATATGCAAGTTAAATATGTTATAAAGGAAAATATCAAATGTTATTCTGTGGCTTCTGTCATTATCCATTTTTTTCCTCTGGAATAATGACTTTTTAATGGTAGTGTTTTCCTTCTTCACTGTTCCAAAAAATAGTAATGTCAAAGTATCTTACTGTATATTTTACTGTTTTGTACTGTCTTTCTAGAATATCAATAAATTTACATAAGTAGACTGTGATTTTACATGTCAAAGGTAAAATAACATAACATCACTGTAAATATAGTAAAACACAATTTACTTGTTTTTTAAATATATTTTTTGTACATATGCATATTTAGATTGTAAAAATACATTCAGAAATGTATCATAATTTCACAAATATTTGTCTGTTATGTGAGAGAATGATCTGTTAAATTCAAATGTAATACTATGGAAAATATATAAAACGATTGAAAATTAATGAGAATAATCAATAATTAAAGGAGTATTTGAATTATAATTTTGCTGAAAATTTCATGTCATCCAGGTCTGATTCAATAATTCAGAGGTAACTAAAACAAAAAAAATAAATAAAACATTGCACGGCCACGGTGTGCTAATTATATATTTAAAAAATATAAAAGTAGAGGTAGGAATTGCAATTAATATAAATCTCAAAGTATTCACAACATTCCTGAACAGAAATAGGCCTCTGCACCTGGGGGGAGGGTGTGGCCATGAAAACAATGTGACATGCCATTGGATGTTGGGACACATAATAACATAACGCTAAGCAACGCCCAATGAATGTGAACTAACAACCACAAGGTCGCGGGTATGGCTGCACTGTAGGAAAACATCCTAATATAAAAGTATTTTACTGCATTTCACAGTTTTGTTCTGTTCTTCTAGAATATCATTAAAGTTACGTAAATAGACTGTGATTTCACATTTCAAATGTAAATTAACGTTAAATCACTGTAATGTAATAAAACATAATTTTCATGGTTATTAAATGTATCTGTCTGTACATGAATTCAAATGTAATGCTATGGAAAAGTATATAACATGATTCTTATAAGCTTGTGTTACATCACATAAGTATTAATATCATTACTATCCGGGGCGATCGTGGCTCAAGAGATGGCAGCATCGCCTTGTTATCAGAAGGTTGCCAGTTCGAGCCCCGGCTCGGACAGTCTCGGTATTGTGTCCATGGTCAAGACTCTTCACCTGCTGGTGATGGCCAGAGGAGCCGATGGTGCGATATGGCAGCCTCGCCTCTGTCAGTCTGTCCCAGGGCATGCAATATTATTATTTAAACCAACTGTTAACTGTATATTTCTGTACATTTACATATTATGATTCATATTGCCGCATTCATTGACCTTGTTTATGGGTAATTTCATTGTTTGATCACGTTCAAATGTTCCTATTTTAATGTCTAAAAGCACTTGGAAAAGGCAGAAACCCACGTGAAAGTAGCGCAAAAAACTCTATTTTCATTACTGAAAATAACCATATTTTCATGAGAAAGTTATTTTCTGTCATTTTACAGTAGTATTTTGGCGCCCCAGCTGCCAGAATATTACCGTTTTTTTAAGATGTTTTTTTCCCTATCTATAGGTAATTTCATTGTTTGATCACGTTAAAATGTTCCTAATTTAATGTCTAAAAGCACATGAAAAGGCAAGATCCCATGTCAAATTAGCACAACTAATTGTATTTTCATTACTGGAAATAACCGTATTTTTATGTGGGAGTTATTTTCTGTTATTTTACGGTCGTATTTTGGCGTCCCAGCTGCCGGAATATTACCGTTTTTTTAAGATGTTTTTTCTAACAGTGTTCCTGTGTGTTTCACTGTAGTCTGCAGTTCATATGTGGTCGCTTTTTTACTTTGTGTTTTCACTTTGTTCCTTTGAGCTGCGCCGTCCCCTCCTGTTCATCCAGTCCATGTCAGATTATTATACTACAACCAGGATTATATTTAATTTGTGGTTTAACCCAGGGTTTTCAGTGTTGTGTAGGCTGTTCATGTGTTACTTAGGTAGGTTGCCGCAGACATAAAATTTAGAATTTTCCAAATTTGTTGTGTAATGACCAGTGTTGGGTAAGTTACTTTAAATGAATAAGTTAGTTACATTGCTAGTTACTTCCATCAAAAGTAACTCAGTTACTTCAAGTTACTCGTTACTTTCAAAGTAATTAGTTACTAGGGAAAGTAACTTTGGTTTTACTCAGACTTCTCTTGTTAATGTGTTGCTTCTGTAACTGGATACCCAGCCAGACTGCCAGTCTTCTAGCTTGCTTACTTGCCACAGTGCACTGTGCCACCTACCAAAGGAAAAAATAATGTGCATATTTCCACGAGAGAAATCCCACGCCTGGACCGTCGTTGACCGCCGCCATGATTCTAGCCTACGTTACAGCGTCATGTGCGCTTTTTACATCCAACACAAAAACTGCAGTCGTAGTGCTTTGATTGCACTCAGAAATTCTGCCTTCCGAATAGGAAGATGTAGGTAACACCAGACTGCAGATGAGCTGCATACAGGGCTGGACTGGGACAGAAAATTGGCCTGGGCATTTTGACTAGAGACCGGCCGCCATTATAGCAAAAATCATAAAGCCTTTGAATGAAAATAAACACTGTTGTGACAGTGATGGTATATATGCATCAATCTATCAATCGTTTGTTGTAAGATTCAGATAATTATTTATTAAAAGCTTAACATTTTAAATGAGAATAAGAAAGTATTTCTTTGTGCCCCCTCTCCCTGTTAATGCCCTACCTGCCCCCCTGGCAACACTTTGCTAGACCCGCCCCTGCACAGTTACCAGCTGTCAGCTACTTAGAAAAGGATCCTGGTGTTATTTGTCTCTCAGAAACAGTTCATAACTTCCCATCAACTCATTCATGACACCTAAAAGGTAAACCTGTTTCTCCATCACCTGTTCAGCTCTGATGATTCAGTAAGGACATCTCCTGGTTTCATCTTCATGTTTCCCTCTCACCACATATCCAAACCGACATCATGACCAGCAGCTTTACAGCTGTGGCTCCAGCAAACATCAGCTGATACTAGAAATTAATATTAAATAAATTCTAACAACAGCTGATCAAACGTGCTGCTGTTGTTTAACGTGACATCCGCTGGTTTCCTCTTTCTGGCGCAAAGCGGACGATAAATAAACAAGAGGGAAAAGCCGATCAGCTGATCATTGATCAGTTTCATGATTAAAGTAGCAACAGGAGAGGGAGGGGAGAGAATGAGAGAAGAAGAGGCAGCTGTGCAGCTGAGACAAAGGACAAACTGTTCCTTTTCACCTCAATACGAAACGCGTAATAATTTCTCTGAATTTGAGACGATTCCGTTTTTTACGGGACGGTTGGCAACTCTAATAATTAACCGTATGAACAAAATAAAGTTAAACATCAGTAACATAGCACCACCCAGCTGTATAGAAACCCCGTCATGCTAGCTAGCATGCAGTACGAAAAAGTCAGCACAACGAAAATAAACTCCAACTAAACTTGGTTCATATCTGACCCAGAGAGACTGCAGGTCATAACTTCTTACCTGAAGTTCAGTTCACCTGACACTCGGACCGGCGGCCGCTTCGGGTCTCTCCTCCTGCCTCCCCTTTCCCTCATCCACCTGCTGGCCTCCACCACTTGCTAATGTTACTGAATCTGTGGAAGCTCCGCGATAGCCACCACACGAAGTAACGAATAACGAGCCTATCTAAATCCCAGTAACGAGTAACGCGTTCCTGATTTTGGCATAATAACTAGTTACCGTGCTTGTTGTAGAGACCCACCTTTTAGCACATCCCAGCACACCCACTCACTTCACCAGATGCACCTTGTTTAGTTCTCTCACCTTTGATTGGGTGTGGTGCTTGTCCTTGATTGCACTCACCTGTCACACATTATATGTCACACAGTATATAAGGACTGCATTCACGTTTGGCTCACTCTTTCCTCACTTCCACACGGGGCGGCAGCTGAGGTGAGGTTCTGTTTGGGTTTTTATTTTATGTATTGTTTAAGGTAATGAGTAACTTAAATCTCTGTTTTCTTTCAGCATTGGCAGTCCATGTGTGTCTTTCTACCCTTCCTTCTTTGCCTTATTGATTTAAGAATAAAAGGCGAACCCTGTGAATAATTCTGAATTAGATGACTGCTTTTTCTTATTCTAACCGGATGAGCCCATGATGCTGATTGCTTCAGCCCTGAACCTTCCTTCCTTCAAAACATGGTCCTCCGAGCCGGAGTGGTATTAGCGTCATGGATTCAAAGCAGCCATTGACTGAAGGTTTGAGAAGATCCAGTCGTGATAGTCGACCTCCTGCCTACCTGCAGCAGTATGATGTTCAGTATCCTGGAGCTAGAAGAGCTACATGTGAGACAGAGAGCCAAACCGAATGCCAGCATAGTGACAAAGACACACATGGGCCGCAGGATCCTATCGGAGAGTCAGAAAGACAACCAGAAACATCCCCTGCTCCTTTACCCACCAACCAAGATGAGGTCATGAGGGAACTCCTGACAACAATGAGGGAGATTAGGCAATTTATGATTCAATCATCTCCTTCCCATTCTCGTAGCTCCAGATCTTCCATTCGCACAGTCTCATCTGATGGAATCAAATCTGTATGCAGTTTACGAGCCAGTCCTCAAACACATCAACAACATGAGCAGCTCCCAGTGATTGATACAGTAACCTGTCAATCACCCTTCCAGCCCCCGCAGATTAGCCGTCAGTCTGGCTTAGTTACAGCTGCCAGCCATCCTTTACCTAATTCAACAATACTAGATGCTGCTATCCCTTCAACTGGTTTGCCTAGACCAGTCCTTGCTACAGAAGATGAGACTCCCTTTGATTTCCTGGCCTTATCACGGCAGGATCCAGACCAGATCTCATGTGTTCAACCTGCTGTTCCTTTAGCTGAAGACCCTGTTCAACCTCTCATTCGCATATCTGACCACAAGCATTGCCCTCCTCTATAGCAGCAACCAGCTACATCCAATGCCTCATATGACCAGAAACCTTTGATACCTGGTACTGCTAGCTCGGGTCACTCCTCTAGTACGAGAACACATGTATATAAGCTTGAAGGTCCTTCGTTTCCAGACCTTAGTAGAGAAGATGAAATGCAATACAGGATGTTACGAATGGCCCTTACAAACCTTCTTGATCCTCATGAGACAGAGCACTTCAAATATCATGTCCTTCTTGATCACCTCAAAGTAGACCAAGCTAAACGATTAGCTCTTGCCTTTTCCTACGCTCCTGACCCATACAGTCTAGCCATCAAAGCCCTTGATGAGCGTTATGGGCAACCAAGACAGCTGGCATTGAAAGAGCTAAAGAATATACTGGAACTGCCTCCTATCAGAGCAGGTGATGGTCAGAGCCTTGATAATTTTGCTCTTCGAGTACAGGCTTTAGTTGGGTTGCTTAGCACTATGGGAGAACCAGGACGTGCAGAACTAGATTGTGGCTCCCATGTCGACCGCTTGTTAGGGAAGTTGCCTGCAGAGCATTTCAGTCGCTTCAAACGGCATGTTTACAGGGAACAGGGAGAAATGACGTATACCTTACCTTTGTTCTCATCCTGTTTGCAAATGGAATGCAAGTGTCAACCAAGGAAGGCCAGTCCTGTTTCATCCTTCAACCAGCCACGACCTGCCCGTAAGTACACCTCTCCACTTACAACAATATTACATGGGGCAAATACATCTGATGATCCTGTACATGCAGCACAGCCGATCATAACCACTAAGGCTACATGTGCATATTGCTGCTCACCTGAACATCACATTAGTAAGTGTCCCGAGTTTATTCAGAAGACAAAGGATGAGAAAATAAACTGGATAAAAGCAAACAAACGGTATTAGCGTTGTGCTAGGACTCATCAGGCCGCAAAGTGTGACCTGAGGAAAGCATGTGCCACCTGTATGGGACTACATCTACAGATCCTATGTGATGTAAATAAGAGATCTAAAACTGAAACTAATCCTGTAGTGAGGACACTGTACTTTGATAGACCTAGTGACTGTCCTAGTGTCCTTTTAAAGGTTGTGAAAGTGCTCCTGTGAAACGGCAAAAGAACCCTTGAAACATATGCAGTACTTGACGATGGCTCCCAGCGTACCATTCTTCTAACATCGGCTGCACAGCATCTCAACCTAACAGGGGAAGCAGAGAGATTATCACTTAGAACGGTCCGTCAAGAAGTTGAAACTATTCAAGGTTCATCCGTAAGTTTCAAAATCTCACCCATCGCACACCCAGAGAAAACCTACACAATTAATAATGCCTTCACTGCAAGTCACCTAGCACTTTCAGACCACACCTACCCTGTATCATCTCTCCAACGGAGATACAAGCATCTTCAAGGTATCCCATTACCCATTATTAATAAAGCAGCGCCACTCCTGCTCATAGGCTCAGATCATACTCACCTCATCACGCCTACTGCTCCATTGAGACAGGGACCATATGGGTCTCCTGCAGGAGTTAAAACCCAATTAGGATGGACACTTCAAGGTCCGATCACAGATTTTCAGCCCCAGAGCAGTACAGAGCATGTGCAGTGTTTGTTCACATCTCTCAGTTCATCTGCAGATGTACTGCGTTATCATGTTGAGAAGCTATGGCAACTAGACACTTTACCTGAATACAGTGAGAAATCTGTGATCCGATCAAAGCAAGATCAACTGGCACTGGAACTCCTTGAACAGGCCACAAAAAGGGTTGAGATCAATGGTGTTAATCGCTACGCCACTCCTCTTCTTCGGATGGCAAACTTTCCTCCTTTGAATGTCCCTCCAACTGTAGTCATGTCTAGACTCCGCAACACTGAGGCTCGGTTAGCTAAAGATCCTGACAAAGCCATGTCTTACAAGGATCAGATTTTGAAATTGGAGCAAGCAGGCTATATAGTCAAACTTAGCCCGGAGGAGATGCACAATAGCAAAGAAACCTGGTATATTCCTCATCATATGACAAGTCACAACAATAAAGATCGCATAGCCTTTGACTGCTCTTTCACATTTCAAGGTCAGTGTCTCAATAAGTACCTATTGCCAGGACCAATCCTAGGCCCAACACTTCTCGGTGTTTTGTTGCGTTTTAGGCAACATTCAGTGGCAATAAGTGGCGACATCAAAGGCATGTTTTACCAAGTCCGTCTTCTGCCTCCTGATAAACCACTCCTCCGATTCCTGTGGCATGACATGAACAAAGCAGCTCCCCCTTCAGTGTATGAGTGGCAGGTACTCCCCTTTGGTACGACCTGCAGCCCTTGTTGTGCAATCTATGCACTGCAGAAACACCCTTTGGACCGACTCGACAACTGTACTTCACTGGCTTCAGTCAGATTCCTGCCGTTTCAAGGTATTCGTAGGAGCCAGAGTCTCAGAAATTCAAAACCTCACAAACAGTCAAGACTGGAGATACATCAATTCAGCCACAAATCCTGCTGATGATGTTACGAGAGGTAAATCCCTGAAAGAGTTCCTTAGCTCAAACAGGTGGACCGAGGGTCCCTCGTTTCTGCATGAACCTCCAAATAACTGGCCCACAGTTACAGATCTCCATCCTGATGATGATCAGACTGAGTTAAAGAAATCCTACTTCTTTGGTATTGTCAGTATACCCTCCCATACATACACACCCAGCTTCAGAACCTATCAAGAGCTATTGGATTTCACGGCTCGTTCACTCTCCAACCAAAAGGGTAACATTCCTTCTGCAGTTGAGTATCAAACAGCAGAACAAGAAATCCTTCGTCAGGCACAACTGGACAGTTTCGGTGAAGATTTGGCCCGTTTACAGTCAGACAAACCTCTTTCATCCGACAGCCGTCTATTGTGTTTGTCACCAGTGTTGTGCAGGAATTCTGGACTTATCCATGTAGGAGGCCGATTACGGCAAAGCCCAGACTTGGAATTGAACGTCATTCACCCAATAGTACTTGATCCTGCTCATCCAGTGACCAAACTGATCATACAAAATTATGATGACAAACTGTGCTTTTTTGGAAATCGAATTTCCCAGAGGAACCCACCCGAGGGATTAATAAAGTTCTATCTAATCTATCTAATCTAATCTAATCATGCTGGTTCAGAAAGACTTTTTGCTGAACTACGTTGGAAATTCTGGATTCTCAGAGGAAGGGAAGCAGTACGCAGGCATCAGTATAGCTGCGCTGCATGTCAGAAATGGAGAGCACAGCCCATCATTCCAAAAATGTCAGACTTGCCTGCTGCTCGTCTTAGGTTATTCAAACCACCTTTCTACTCCACAGGAATAGACTGCTTTGGACCATACAAGGTCAAGACCGGCCGCAGATCGGAGAAAAGGTGGGGAATAATATTCAAATGTCTCACCACTCGGTGTATACATCTTGACCTCCTGAACAGCATGGATACCGACTCCTTCCTCATGGCCCTCCAACGATTCATTTCTCGACGAGGAACACCCCTGGAAATTCTATGTGATCAAGGAACTAACTTCAAAGGAGGAGATAAGGAACTACGGGCAGCCTTTAACAACCTTGCTCCGACTCTACAGCCGGTCCTGATGACTAAAAGAATCCATTTCAAATTCAATCCCCCGCATGCACCCCATTTCGGTGGAGCCTGGGAGAGGGAGATACGTTCTGTGAAGAATGCTCTGAAGAGGACCATTGGGGCCCAAATGGTCACTGAAGAGGTCCTAAGAACAGTCCTAATTGAGATTGAAGGCATTCTTAACTCAAAACCCCTAGGCTATGTATCCTCAGACATTGCGGATATTGACCCCATAACCCCAAACCTTCTCATTATGGGCCGACATGATTCGTCACTTCCCTTAGTATCCTATTCTGATTCTGACCTCCTCCTAGGTCGACGACGATGGCGACATACACAAATATTGGCAGATCACTTCTGGCGGCACTTCATAAAGGACTATCTACCATCCCTCCAAAGAAGACCCAAATGGCAGAAGGAGTACCCAGATCTCACATTGAACTCTGTTGTCATGATTATGGATTCACACCTTCCACGTGCCCTTTGGCCTGTAGGAAGAGTTACACGCTTGCTGAAAAGCCCAGATGACCGCATCAGAACTGTGGAGGTCCTGGTACAGGATAAAACCTATATCCGCCCTGTCTCCTGTCTGATCCCCCTGCCCCCGCTTCCTGACGAAGACTGATCCTGATCATATCAACATATTTCTCACTAGAAATATGGGGGCGGCTGTTGTAGAGACCCACCTTTTAGCACATCCCAGCACACCCACTCACTTCACCAGATGCACCTTGTTTAGTTCTCTCACCTTTGATTGGGTGTGGTGCTTGTCCTTGATTGCACTCACCTGTCACACATTATATGTCACACAGTATATAAGGACTGCATTCACTTTTGGCTCACTCTTTCCTCACTTCCACACGGGGCGGCAGCTGAGGTGAGGTTCTGTTTGGGTTTTTATTTTATGTATTGTTTAAGGTAATGAGTAACTTAAATCTCTGTTTTCTTTCAGCATTGGCAGTCCATGTGTGTCTTTCTACCCTTCCTTCTTTGCCTTATTGATTTAAGAATAAAAGGCGAACCCTGTGAATAATTCTGAATTAGATGACTGCTTTTTCTTATTCTAACCGGATGAGCCCATGATGCTGATTGCTTCAGCCCTGAACCTTCCTTCCTTCAAAACAGTGCTCGTTACCACAATAATAACGTAGTTACTGTAACGCGTTACTTAATAACGCGTTAGTCCCAACACTGGTAATGACCATTGACCTAAAGTAATGATGAGCTGGTAGGATGTTTCTAAATGAGAAAAGGAAGACATGGAGCTTATGGGTTCACCCTATTCTCAGGAGAATCCAGCTGCAGAGAATTTCATGGTTTATTCCAGGAGTTGGAGCTATATCACGCCCACTTTCATACATATTTGAAGATGTCATTGGGACAGCTTGAGTTCCTATTGGCAGTGCTGTCACCACATCTGAGGAGGCATCTCAATTCTCTATTTCCTGCACAACCATCAGTAAGAAACAGTCTCCAAATATCCTGGAAGTTATGATTTGATGCGAACTCATTCTGTCCCTGTTAAGGTGTGCTCAACTCGTTATACTCTATTTCTGCTTAACCCATTGTAGACCATAAATAATCTACATTATGCACAGTGCAACCTCTTTCTTTCTTTTTAATCTGATGCATCCACATGCTAATGTAGTTGTATACAGAAAAGGAAAGCCATATATCAGTACAAAAAAACCCCAAGGTTCGTTTTAAGTATTTGTTGACTTAAAGCTTATTCCTGTGAATCGAGTGAGGAACTTATCTTAGCACAAAATTGATAGAGGGGTTTACCACACCAGACACAACACCAGGTGCAGGTTACACAAAGATGCCCCTGAGACAATCCAGAACATAACAGCAAGGTGCAAGATGTTACCAGGCAGGATATACATGGAGCTCCATAACCAAGTGGCTGGTATAGTATACAGCAGGGGTCGGCAACCATAGGCACGCGTGCCACAGCACACCATTGTCTTTCTTGTGACATTACCAATAAGTTTGATGTGTCACATGGCCCTCTTCCTATTGAAAAAACAAAAGTTGTATCCAAGATGGCCGACTTCTAAATGGCCACCATGGTCACCACCCATCTTGAGGAGTTTGCCCCCTCACATATACTAATGTGCCACAAACAGGACTTTAATATCACCAACCATTCCCATGTTATTACGGTGTATCCATATAAATGGCCCACCCTGTAGTATAAAATACTCCAGGAACCATAAGGAACCCAGCGGGAGCAGCAGCCCTTGAGGTCAAAATCTCCGTCCGCACGAGTTTGAAGACATTTTTGAGACTCAAAATGTGGTTGTAGTGTCAGGGTTACAATTAGATTATGGTTAAGTCTAGGCATTCATTTTTGATGGTAAGGGTAAGGGAAGGCATTATGTCAATTAGATGTCCCCACAATGATATGAAAACACGACTCTGTGTGTGTGTTACACCTATAATAACCTGGGGATGTAACTTGTGTTTGTGTGTCTGGAGCTGTTCAACAGATGGACTGATCAGTGCTGCATATGTTCTGCCCCCCCACCCTTCCACTAGGGACAATGAGAACACATGACACACTGCTGATCTGGGGGTGTACTGTTTTCTCTTTAACATATGCACCCCTTTCAGCACTCTTTAATCACAGCAAGGATAATTCAAAGGGTCATTATTGCAATGCATTGCATATTAAAGCTATATTACAGAGAATATTAGGGAATTATGATATCTATTAAAAGACCTTCGGCTTCTCACAGTTGTGACTGTAAGTTATGGCTCCATCTGTGGATCCTGTCAGGTTTGGCTGTGTGGCAGGCAGAGTAGGACCCAACTACAGGACGGGGAGACGAGGTATTAACTCAAAGAGCCAGAACCACGTCTTCCAGCTCATCCGGGGGACACTGAGATGTTCTGCCTCTTGTATCAGCGACTTCGTTCTTTCGGTCACTACCCAGAGATCATGACTATAGGTGAGGGTAGGAACATACTTTCTACAGCTTAGCTTTTATCCTCAGCACTGTCGTTCAACACTCAACAAATTGGTAAATTACCAGTGGAAATGTCTTGGAGCGAGAGCAGTAAACGTTTTGACAATAAATGGAGAAAAGAGGATGCCTGACCAATGGAGAAGTATACTGGCATCATTTTTGAAGACAAAGAGTGATGAGCAGAGCTTTAGCACCAAAGGGATGATTACATTTTTTAGTTATTCCATGAAGACAGGGAAAGAGTTGCTGAAACTAGGTTAAGCAGCGACTCTTTCCCCTGCAGATTATTAATAAGTAAGCAGCAGTATGGCTTCATGATGAGAAATAGCATTAAAGATGTGATGTTTGCTTTGAGACTGTTGATGGAGAAGTATAGAGAAGGTCTGATGAAGCTTCGTTGTGTCTTTGTGGATGTAGAGAAAGCGGATGATAATACAGCATGAATGAATGAGACGTATGTGAGGGTGGTGCAGGACATGTATCAGGACAGTGAGAGCGTGGAGATGTAGAAGTATGCACTGGAGAGAAGAGCAATGAAAGTCAATAGAAGACTGAATGTGTGAATGAACGGGAACATGGCAACGTGTAAGGGATCCAGGGAATGGAGGCAGATGAGTTTGACAACTGGTGTCTCAGGAGGCCAAAAGCATGTTACATGTACAACTACAACAATTTGTTCATAATATTTCCAATTATTCCATAATTTTGCCTCACAAATTGCCACAAATGTAAATATTCATACATACTGTTGTGTACTTGTTGGAATCTATATTTATATATCTGTCCCTGGTAGGCCAGAATGACTTTTCCATATAAGGCCAGATATGTCTGGATATTTTTTTTCCTTTAATGAACAAAGGCAACATTAAAATATTGCATTTTTTTTATTTATTCTGGTGTATAATATCAACACTTGTTTAATGAGCTGTAACAACTATGCAAAAACCTGAGACATCAGGAAGTGTAAATCTTTTTTCATCGCACTGTATGTGTGTGCAGTGAGGTTCACACACACACACACACACAGCAGTGCCTGTGTCTGTGGAGGACTGAGCTGATCCCAGTGTCTGAGAAGGGTGCACAATGTCAGATGATGCAAAGATGGAAATCAGAAAGCAATACCAGAAGAGCCCAGAGTCCCGTGGGAACACAGAGACATCTGCACTGATACAGCCTGAACAAGAATCAGCATGACCTCACACACCTGCAGCACAGCATGGTGGACTTCTCTCTTATATTCTGGCAATTTCACTCTTATTCACATTACTTTTTATATGCTGCCACAATAACTACAGTCTACTGTAAGGAGTCTAGTGTTAGATGAGTTTCTTCCTGCACCACCAGAGTAGGTGTAAGAATCAACAGCAACTGAATAATAACTTTAAGCAGCTACTTTGCCAACACTAAATACCAAGCCTGCCCTCCTTCATGTTTGTTTTGTTTATTCAGATCTTTTTTCTGGATTCACAGCAATAAACCTGTGGCTTTGAGTTTATTCCTCATCTCACAAATCCTGCTTTTCCAAGCACCAAATCCTGGCATTTTTGGAGCTATGTGGCAGGCAGGATGCAGGATCTGGACCCCACAGACTCGAGTTCTGTTCCTGACGAGTTAGCGAAAGTAGAAGCCAAGCTAAAGAAACTTCGGAATATGCTTGATATATGTCAAGGACTTCTACTGTATAAAAGGCTGGTGCATTTGGCCTTTCTCAAAAAATGTGTCTTTTCCAAGCCCCAAATCATGGCATTCTTGGAGTTTGACTTTCTAGCATATTCTGCAAGGAAGAGTAACATGCTTCTTCTCCACTCCTTCAGCCAGGCAGTTCTCCATCACCATCTCAGACCAACAATTCATCTCAACCGTCACATCTTACTCCTAGCAGGAGGAATCGTGGTCTCTGGTGGCAGATCAACAGCTTAAACCTGACTCTCCACCTGAGTCTCTAGAAACTGAGCCCCCCCATCCAACAGCCTAGTGTCCCAGTCTACTCCTGTCCAGCTTCTTTGTTGGTTAAGATGTGGGCTAAAGATGATGAGCCTGCCAGCACTGCGCTCCCTGCTCCCTCTTCTGGAGGCTTGCTGCTACTGGAGACAGGCTTCTCCAGAAATCGTTTGTTTTTGAGTAGAATTTGCTTTAGTTAACCTCTTTTCTTAAAATAGCGTATTTCGTTGATTAGGCTTTGAGATTACATTTTTGTCTTTTTGGGGTTATAATAAAAGATATATTCTGGGAATTCCATCTGTACCTGTATGTTCTCGGCTGCTTGGTCCTTGATAATTAGTCTCAGAAGTGGAATCAGACAGTTAGAAAGGCATAGCCCCCCCCCCGCTTTTATTTGTTTGAGCTTCCTCAGTCCTTAACAAACCCTGCAGAGAGGAGGAAGAGGTGTGAATGCAGTCTGAGCAGATGTACAAAGCCAGCAGATGTGCTCAGAGGGCAAACTGATGGGCAACAGGAGGAACATTGAGCTTCTGGATGCTGACAATATCAGACTTAATGTCTCTTCTTGGTTCACATGTAGGATAATGCAAGGCAAGAACAACAGAAGAATATAAGTGACTAGCAGTGTTGGGAAGGTTAGTTTTAACATGTATTCCACTACCGATTACAGAATACATGCCGCAAATGTAGTTTGCAACGTATTACATTAACTTACTCAATGTGAGTAATGTATTCTGAATAAATAAATAAATACAATTGTATTTATGTAGCACCTTTCTAGACAGAATCACAAAGTGCTGCACATAAGATAACAAATAATAAAAGGGTAAAACAGACAATATAATACTTTGGATTACTTGATATATTATCATGCTTTTTACAACTAAATGAATGTACTATTGCTGTGTGATTTATTACTATTGCTGAAGGCTACTCAACATTGAGTGAACATTGTTAGCTGAAGCTAGTTCATAGACTGCACACTGTTAGACTTGATGGATAGCATTAACAACCTGCTAGCTAAACATAATCATGTGCACTGACTGCTTTGCTCGCTCACCTACCCCCGCACCTGTCTCCTCCCAGTGGCTGTCTTTTAATCAGGTTTTAATGTTTTATGAAGAGTGTGTTTCAGTTTCAGAATTTATACAAACAGGATGGAAGATCCAATTATTTAATGTTGCTTTATACTAGACTTTCCCAAAGTGTGGGGCCCGCCCCCTAGGGGGGCGCAGAGGTATGGCAGGGGGGGCACGGGATGAAAAGGGGGGGAAAAAAACAAAACGCTTGGACACTGCTAGCACGGGCGCCTACAGAAACACAAAGCAGGAGATGAAGCATCGCTGAATATGTTTCCAAACCAACTAAATTTTAAGCCGAAGACTAGAAAATATGGTGAAGCAAATCTTCCCTTTGGTTTCACCTACACAAGTGCCGAGGTAGGTCTCCCTGCAGGATTGGTTTTCCCTGCGTTGGGAGCAGCGCTGGGCTCTCCAAATCACGGACAAACAGGATCCCACATTCTTGATTTTTAGTTCACAAACACTTGTTGTAATGACTAACTACTGCTGACATTTTGGAGATATACATACTATACTATACTTTATACAGTTAAGTTACAGCGAGATACAAATAATATCAGGCTGATCCTGCCACGATTTGTTCCCCCGGTTCAAATCACAGACAAACAGGATCCCACAGCTGTTTATGTTTTTAAACCTATTTTGCACAGAGAGGCATTTTTGTGTGCGCGCGGGGGGCGCGAACATTTTTCTTGTAAAACAAAGGGGGGCCCAGCAAAAAAAGTTTGGGAACCACTGCTTTACACTAACACTGTGGAGAAGCCTTATAGAAAGACCTATTTGTTTTTAGTCAGCGGTCTAAAAGGGAAATTGTTGGATTTTCTTTTTTAACTTGGTCAATGGAGAATAAGGTCTTACGAGAGAATTGCTATTTCTAATTGTGCAGTAGAAGACCTATTTGGTTGTTTTACCCCCACTATATTACACTCTGTATGTCGAATTGTCGTTGCAACAAATCATTTTGAGCTTGTTTGTAGCTCTGAATCGTTTTGGGAAGGCAATGGTGCTTTCTTAGTTCCTTGATTGTTTTCTGTTAAATAAATAAATATGTAAATATTTTGTTGGTAATTTATATCAGCACTAAGTAAATGAAGACTACACAGCACTCGGGCCACTTGTGTCCCATAGGACGATAGTTTTTGGCCCCCGCCTTAATATGAAAATGTAATGTTAGTGTGAGTTTGATATGTACGGCACTTAACAGTGTTGTGTGCAGAGCTGAACGAACCTACCAATCACGGTGGGATTTGAATCTTGGGGGGGGACATCGACCGGGCTTGCCTGGCTGGCTGACTCGTTCCTATTGGGCACACACGGACATTCGTCCCATCGCGCTGTGTTCACAACACTTCAAAAAAAAGTTTTTAAGTTGCTGCCCAGCGGGACATTATACGTATATATATTTATACACACATATCAAAGTTAATATGAGGTCTTTCTCTGTGACAAAATAAATCAAAGTGGTGCGTACACGGCCGGAGAAAAGTAAGGAACTAATTGGAGCCTAAACATAGCAACAGCTTTTTATTGGCAACAACCGTCCCCAGTAACCCGAACTAATGATAGGGTTGCATAGTAATTTGTGGGTCGATGTTTTTTATTTGCATCACTCTGTTTACATTGCCTCACACATTATGTATATTTCTACATAATATAAAAGTAGTCAAAACAATTGACATCAACAACAGCACAGTGTCATTTCCATTTCTTTTTCCTGCAACAAAATCACGATGGATAAAGGTCCATGGGCAGTCGCCTTTTTTGCACTCGCTATCCCCGTACTTTCTACCATCTACAAATGCCATGGTGTTCATGTCATCATGAAAGACATGAACATCGAGCATAAAAACAAAGGAGACTGCTACCAGGCTTTTATCTGTCGACCACCGTGCTGCGGTTACAAGAAAAAGAAGCGGAAATGAGGTTTTCTATGTGTTGAGATGTTTCCCGTGCATCGGCTAAAGGCGTTCCTGTACCCATTGCAGGGGGTCGCGGCATGAATAACAAAAAAAACAAAAGAAGGCTTGGAAACTGCTAGCATAATGGAGAGGTTTTTGACAGGGCTCCCACACAAAGGCAGGAGATGAAGCATCGCCAAATCTTTCCAAATCAACTTCCTTCCAAGCCAAAGACTAGAAAATATGATGAAGCATATCTTGCCTTTGGCGTCACCTGCACAAGTGCCAAGGTAGGTCTCCCCTGCAGAATTGGTTTTCCCTGCGTCGGGAGCAGCGCTGGGCTCTCCAAATCACGGACAAACAGTATCCCACATTCTTGATTTTTAGTCACAAACACTTGTTGTAATGACTAACTACTCCTGACATGTTGGAGATGTTAGCTCTTTATACAGTAAAGTTACAGTGGGATACAAATAATATCAGGCTGATCCTGCCGTAATTGAAAAATATGATGCATTTTAGTCATATGATGCAAATTCAACTATGATGGCAGACGGCATTTTACAGCAGTTGTTTTGATTGCTCTCAATTTTGAAAGCCCTATTAAAGATTAATATCAGTTTGTACATGCTCCAGATAGCTCCAGATGAAACTCTTACTTTTACTCGGCATTTTGCCGCAACGTTTCAAAGAGCCGGAAAGTAAAGAAACAGCAGACGGAAATGATGCAGGTCAAATTGTCCTATGTTTCACGCATGCACAGTACAGGAACATAGCATTTTCAGTGTGGATGAAAACGACAGTGTGGACGCGGAGCATTTTTAGACGAAAACGTCTTTTTCAAGTTTGTCCAGGTTAGTGTAGACATAGCCCCAGTGTGCAGGGGAGCGGAGAGTCATAACTAGGCAAGGATTAGAATACTGAGGCTCACAATCAGAGTCAGACCGTGGGACTCGGAGGGGAGGGTGTCTGTGAGAGAAAATCCGAGGAGGCAGAGACGGAGAAGGATAGAAGAGAAGGAATTCTCCTGCAAACAGACAGGTAGGAGGCAGTCTTCAAACGCTGAATTACGTGGAATTAACACGGGTCCAGAAAGGATGCAGTTTTTCTGTTGCAAAGAAAAACTCGTCTGCATGAAGGATTAGGGTCAGGCCAACTCACCAGATTTCAGGAAACCTTTGATGTTTCTCAACTCATGCTAATATTTTCTGAGAGACCCTGACACGTTTTTTTTTGCTTTTCGAGAGTTTGGCTAAAATACGACAGTGGTCTGATGCTCAACAAATATGGTTACTGCAGTGTGTTTTCACTGGAAAAGCTCAGGAAGCCTTTCCAGCTTTATCAATGGCTGACGGTGAACACTGTGAAAAAGTTAAACAGGCTGTTTTAAAAGCTTGCAAACTGGTTCCTGAGGCTTATAGACAAAAGTTTAGAGCTTCCCAGAAACAGGAGAGCCAAGCTTATGTGGAGTTTGTTCAGGAGCTAACAACCTTGTTAGACCCTCAGCAGGTTGTCTCTGGAGTAAGTATATTGAACATATATATTGAACAGCTGAGGGAACTTATTTTTCTTGAGTAGTTTAAGTCGTTTAAGTTTAAGTTTAACCAGTAGCTACATATTTGAATGAGCAGAAAGTGAACAATGCTTCTGATGCTGCGGTTTTGGCAGATGAGTTTAGTCAAACGAAGTAGTTGTTGGAAGTATAGAGACTTGCCTTTCAGTCATGGGGAAGGAATAACAGAACCACAGAATGCAATTACTAAACAAAACTTCACCAGTGTGAAGCAAGATGATAGTATGACATGCACGTACTGTTTAGAGAAAGGTCACTGGAAAAATCAGTGTCGAGTAGCTGCTACATCTAATCAAGGAAGTCGTTCAGTGAAACCTATTGCCCCTGCAGGCTTTGCTGTCCCCTAGCTAAGGTTATAGCTGCTGTTCAGTTTCACACCATGTCCACTAGTACTCCTGGGATTATTCAGAAAAACTCACTTGAAATCCAGTCCATTGACCCTAGTTATAGACCATACGTATCTAGAGGATTTGTCTCATTGGTGGGTAGTGACCAGAAGACGCCTGTAAACATTCTCAGGTGCTTTAGATTCATAGATTTTGGCATTATTGTTGCCCTTTTCCTCAGAAACAGATAATGGTTGTTGTTCAAAAACCAGTTTGAAACTAATGACTGTACTGCAGGGGTGTCCAAACTCCGGCCCGCGGGTCCATTTTTAATTGGCCCGCAAGTAATTTTATAAATAGAATAGAATATGGCCGCACTTCAACTTTTGCTTGAGTGTATTGCACTTCTTAGTTTTAACACCAGGTGGAGCTGCTGTTGATCAAGGCAGTTGCTCCACCAAAAAGGACAATCACAGAAGAAATTTACCCCAAGTTACTAAACATGGCAGAACCAAAGAAACGAAAGAGTGAGTGCAGAAAATTTCAGACACGATGGGAGAGTGAATATTTCTTCAAAGAATTCAAGAAGTGTGTCTGTTTGATCTGCACTGAAACTGTGGCAGTTATGAAAGAGTATAATGTACGACATCATTAAGAAACCAAACATCGGGCAGAAATTAAAGCAAAGGGTAGCTCTCCTGCAGGGTCAGCAACAGTATTTATTTCGTGCTCAAAAGGTCCAGGAAAAGGCTCCAATAGCCAACTATGAGGTCGCCCAACTCATCACAAGACATGGCGTGCCTTTTTCAGATGGAGACCTCATAAAACATAGCCTCGTTAAAGTCACCGAAATAATGTGCCCGGAAAAATTGCAGGACTTCAACAACGTCAGCATGTCCAGAAATACAGTCGTGCGACGCATTGAAGACTCGTCGGCCAACATTAAACTGCAACTGTCTGATAAAGCTATGCTTTTGATTTTTACTCCATCGCAGGCGATGAGAGCACCAACGCCACAGACACCGCACAGCTGCTATTTTTTGCGGGGAGTGGACGAGAGCACGAGCGCTTTAGGTGAGTAAAAAATATATTCCACAGTACCCGTGTGTTAATGTGCAGGTACACATGCTTCAAATATCAATAATGCGCATCGATTCTGTCACCACCCTGCTTTTGTGCACCACTTTCTTATATGCGTTTTTCTTGTTAAGACACAGAGTACACACCGCTGTGCACAGCGCACGCACACGCAAAGTCAGCTGATCTTATCTGACGCAGATTTGCTCCTTGATCAAGTGACATTTGTCCGGATTTTTGGCACGAGTGGTGATCAGCACCGCAGCTGGACAGCCCGATTTACATACCCAGTGCAGCTGATACTCACCAGAATAATTTACTAAAATTATATGGACTCCTGTTATTAAGTCCAGTTCAGTCTGTTAATGTTGATAACGGTTTCAAACGAACGTTAATAGGTGTGTTGCTAAGTCTAATAACTTAAATAACAAACTTGAAATGTACCCGTCCCATTTTCCCCTTTATTGTTTTTTCTCTGTGCTGTAAATCTTCTGTCTAAGAAGAAATCTGAGGCAGCTGTTCTGAGAATGAGCTACCAAAGCTTTGTCTGAATAAATAAATAAAGATCCATTTATGGAAAGCTGTGATGAAGGCAGTTTTGTCTTTAATTATATTCAACAATATAACATATTCGGCTACTTTTAAGTGATTTTTCTAACTTTAATACACTAAAGTTAAGGTTATATACCTAATTTCTAGTAAGTGGCCCAGCCCCTCCTATATTTTTATGTATGTGGCCCTCAGTGAAAAAAAGTTTGGACACCCCTGCTGTACTGTTACCTTGACGATTTTTGTGATGATTCCACTTCTCAAAATCTGCTACTAAGAAGTGAAGATAAGGTGAGTCAGACACAAAATACTGTAGCTTGTGTAATTACTTGGACCAGGAGTAAAGACGCGCTTGAATATTCATTTTCAACAGCTTCTACTAATGAAAAGTGAACCAACAATTTAAATGTGTAATTTCGTTTGCCACAATATGCTTTGTCATTCGCATGTAGCGAAGGAACAGAGGAATGATCGACCACCACACTGAGTGGCGAATACCTACTTACATTTAAATTAAAAGTTGACTCTGGATATAACAGTGAGCCAATGAAGAGAAGTTAATGTGGGTAAAATAGCCTCTCTTTCTAGTCCATTGTCAGTATTCTTGTTTGAAGATTTTTTAAGGGGATTTTAGGACCTCTGATAATAATGAATTACAGTCGTCCAGCTAAGATCTAATAAATGAATGAACTAGTTTTTCAGCATCACTCTGAGACAGGATATTTCTAACTTTGGAGATGTTGCACAGATGAATGAAGGCAGTCATACATGTTTGTCTGATGTGCTTGCTGTTTCCCATCCTTTCATGAAGGATGGTCCAGTATATCTTGTGCTGATAGAGATCATAAGAGAAACATTGTATTTAAAGAATTCCATACTTGTGGTCATTTCACTCACTGAGGAATCTTTCTATGGAAATTTGACTATTTGATACAAGCCCATCTTTGATATACAGTTTATGGTTTGCACCCACATTGTACTCATTGCTGACGATCTACAGTAGCTATGCTACACTGAACTACAAGCTCAGCACCAAGCAAATATCTAGAATCCCCTATAAGATGTTTGTGTCTCCGTTCAGCTTATTTCCTTTTGTGATCATTTGCCTGCCTGGTGTTTATCTAAAGTATTGGAAAGTCAAGAGAATGTAAAACCTTGAAAAAGAACCAAATGTGCTTTTTACCCTCAATGGTAACCCCGAGATTTGAAAAGCTTTGAAATATTAAATGTTATTTAGTTTAAAGTCTTTCCAGCTTTAGAGACCTTCCTCTAGCCACTGATTGAGCTCCAGCATTGCTCTTAGTGTGAGTGCATGTTTGTTTTCTAGTGCGTGTGTGTGTGTGTGTGTGTGTGTGTGTGTGTGCTACACTGAGTTTCACTGAGGGCTCTTGAGACACCAAAATCCTTTCAGGGCCCCAGAGTGCTCCACTGTCTCCCTCTCTTTCTCTTTCTATCACATGATGGCTCTGACAGGCCACACTGAGCAAGCTGCCAATGCTGCTGCTGCCAGGCATGGGAAGCAGCTGATTACATGGAGCAGGATTACGCTTATCTCAGTCAACTGCACTGGCCAGTCTGCAGTCTGTTTGCTGTTTTTTTAGACACACAGGATTTGTATAAAATGTAAAGATTCAATGATCTCTCAATTTATTTAAGGAGAACTTAATAGTAATATCAAGCTACTCATTATAGGAAGTCAGCGTCATTGTGATGTCACGGTACACTGCAAAAACCCACCTCCTTAATACTAGATAAATACACTTATTTTTGTGAAGATTTGCTTAAAACAAGTGAAATTATCTGCCAGTGGGGTAAGTGTTTTTTTCTTACTAAGATTTCTTGAAATAAGAACAATATCTAGATTTAAATAAAGCTAAAAATAAGCCTTACACACGTATTCCAGGCAACCAGTCACGGCAATTGAAACCTAAAATAAGCTTTAGCCACTTGTTCTAAGCAAAATGTTGAAGAAATTAAATCTAAAAACAGGCATAAAACACTTATTCTAAGGAACAAATCAAGGCAAATAATCTAAAAACTAGTACATTAAATAATTTTAAAGATACACTGCAAAAATTACCCATCTTGAAATAAGTTTAAAAAAAATAGATTGTAGTCTAAATCTTCTTAAATTTGGTGAAATAATCTGCCAGTGCAGTAAGAGAGTTGCACTTGATAAGAATTCTCAAACTAAGAAAAAATATCTAGGCTTTAGACAAGTAAGAGATATTGAAGGAAACGGTTTCCAGGGCCTAATCCGTGGATCGGCTTCCTCCGAGGCGTGGACGTCTATCAGCAGAGAATGTACCTTCACCTATCAGCAGAGAATGTCCCTTAGTCTGTAACACAGTCAAATATATTCTCAAGTAATATTCAAGCATGCCATTCAGCGTGTTAGTACGAGCAGCTCGGGAGCAGCTTGGGAGAACAAGAAAACAGAGACTGCTTTAGATTGTCTTCCCAAAGTGACTCAACTTTATTCACAAGTACAACAGTTTATATAGAGGGTAAAATTCATGAGACAGCAGATTTATCAGTTTAAACCAGTACAGACCAAGATAAGGGAGCGTCTTCCTGCCCTTGGGTGAAGAAGCATCCTTTGTGTAGTTTATTAGTTCAGCTACAATTGTGATTATCTCAGCGACATATTTTCAAGGCACAAAACGAAGAGTTCTTTCATTAGTGAAATCTGAAACAAACCATTTGGCCTTCAACAGGCGTCTAAAAGATTAAGAAACTAATGTAGCTGAGGGAGTGATCTCTGTGGTATTTCAACCTTGTTGAATGACAGAGTTTTCCTGTATAATGTCACTATAAAACAATATCCAGTAAATGCTCCCATGGTACTAAAATACCTAACAGATATCTTAAAACAAGTTGTGAATTAGCTATTCCAAAAACTCTGTTAAGTCAAAAAAGTCTGGCACAGTATACTGTGTACATGACCTTTATTGGAAAAGAACTGTCCAAACAGTAACAAACAGTAACTTCAGTCTATCATAGTACACAAAAATTTAAAGACACATTGTAAGTGTAACTTTGTTATTTTGTGTTCCTTTTCGAACTGCTAAACCAGTTAGCTACGCAACATATAAAACATAATAAAAAGAGCATTTGCAATTTCAAACAGAATTTGCAGAACAGATGTGTTTAAAGGAAAAAGTACTTTGTATTACATTAATAAGAATTTAAAAAAAAGAATTCAAGTGTAAATTGCAACTTCAACGCTATCAGATCCAAACCTTCCAACACAGACCTCAGTTACATCTTGCTCAAACAGCTCTACGTTTCAATAAAAATTTCTACAGCCTGCCAAGACTGTTTTGTATGAGCCTGTGGTGTCTTGGTCATGGATATTGTCCTTTAACACTTAAATCTGAATGACAGACAGAAGCGCTGCCACACATTTAGGATAGGTGAGTAGTAGTATGCCATAAGATACAGCAAACCTTCTCCAAGGTCATCTGTGGCAAATGTAGTGATGGGAGTGGTTCGAACTGCAATAATGCAATGCAATGACCCTTCAAAGAGCAGAAAGGGGCTGACGCTGGATCTTCTGTTGGCAAAAAGAAAAACAAAGACAAAATTGTACAGGGTGGGCCACTTATATGGATACACCGTAATAACATGGGAATGGTTGGTGAGATTAAAGTCCTGTTTGTGGCACATTAGTATATGTGAGGGGGCAAACTCCTCAAGGTGGGTGGTGACCATGGTGGCCATTTAGAAGTTGGCCATCTTGGATACAACTTTTGTTTTTTCAATAGGAAGAGGGCCATGTGACACATCAAACTTATTGGTAATGTCACAAGAAAAACAGTGGTGTGCTTGGTTTCAACATAACTTTATTCTTTCATGAGTTATTTACAAGTTTCTCTTTGTTCACAGCCATTGACATGTTGAAGAGGTTAACACCTGAGGAGCGGATCGAAATTGTGTTGATAGCTGGTGAACGCAGTAACCTGGTCATTGCAGCAGATTTCAATGCAAGACACCCTATGAGACCACCCATCTCCCATGCTACAGTTCGCAAACTGCTTGCTAAGTTTCGTGAAACTGGTTCAGTGTTGGATTTGGCAAAATGTGGACGCAAGAAAACTGTCACTAATGAAGAAACACCAGTGGCTGTCCTAGTTTCATTCAGCAAGAGCCCACAGCGTAGCATTCGCCGCATGTCACTGGAGAGTGGCATTAGTCGAACATCCCTTCGGCGGTTATTAGCTACTCACAAATGGCACCCTTACAAACTCCAGCTACTGCAGCATCTCAGCGAGGATGACCCAGATCGGCGCACAGAATTTGCAGGATGGGCAAAACAAAAATTGGAACAGGACCCTCAGTTCACACAGAAGATTTTGTTCAGTGATGAGGCAAACTTTTATGTGAGTGGTGTTAACAAACAAAACCACCGCTATTGGTCTGACACTAACCCACATTGGATGGATCCCTCCAAGACTGCTGGACCAACAAAAGTGATGGTTTGGTGTGGCATATGGGGTACAACGATAGTGGGTCCATTCTTCATCAATGGAAACCTCAAGGCCACTGCATATTTGAAATTGCTACATGATGATGTGTTTCCCTCTTTGTGCACTGAAGCTGGCACGTTCCCTGAGTTTTTACAGCAACATGGTGCACCACCACATTATGGGTGCCAGGTCCGAGCATTCCTAGATGAACAGTTTCCTGGAAAGTGGATTGGTCATCGTGGGCCAGTTGAATGGCCCCCATGGTCTCCCAATCTGACCCCCTTAGACTTTTATCTTTGGGGTCATCTGAAGGCAATTGTCTATGGTGTGAAGATACGAGATGTGCAGCACCTGAAACTACGGATACTGGATGCCTGTGCTGGCATTTCTCCTGCGGTGTTGCTATCAGTGTGTGAAGAGAGGGAGAAGAGGGTTGCATTGACAATCCAACACAATGGGCAGCACATTGAACACATTTTATAAGTGTTCAGAAACTCGTAAATAACTGTTACGTCCCCACATAAAAGCTAGGCGATGAGGGTGGGGGACAGTAACAGTTGGAGCTGGGTGAAATGAAAAGAACGCCAGGAAGAGGTATTTAACACAAAAGAAATCTTTATTATAATCAAATACCTCAATAATCATATAAATAGTAACAACAAAAAGAGACAGCACCGCTGCTTTAATGATAAATCAGACAGGTCAACCCAAAGAGATAGTGACCACTTCGACAAAAGAAAACAACAACAAGGCAACAACAGCAACAACAGAAAAAGACAGCAACGCTGCTATTAACAATAACCAGGCAGGCCAAACAAAATAATGGAGGCCGCCGTCACTTAAGGGAAACCACCGCTCAGTTAAGCACTACTCACAAAGAGCCACGCACAGTGGGGCTGGTCACACACAGCAGGCCTTTTCCATACCTAAACCAGTATCACACACTGACCAACACAGAGGAAATCCACCAGCAGCCTCTCCCACACCACCACACTGCTCTTCTCCAGCTTATCACCTCTGAGGGTAATTGGTGGTAACGAGGGCAGATGAGCAGCAGGTGTGTCCTAAAGGAGAAGGCAGGGGCAGAGAGAGACAAGGGGAGGGGCAAGAGGAGGAGAGGGAGAAGACAACACCACGCCCACACACTCCCACAGCCTCACAGGATGTAACAATAACTGATGAAAGAATAAAGTTACGTTGAAACCAAGCACACCATTGTTTTTCTTGTGACATTACCAATAAGTCTGATGTGTCACATGGCCCTCTTCCTATTGAAAAAACAAAAGTTGTATCCAAGATGGCCGACTTCTAAATGGCCACCATGGTCACCACCCATCTTGAGGAGTTTGCCCCCTCACATATACTAATGTGCCACAAACAGGACTTTAACATCACCAACCATTCCCATGTTATTACGGTGTATCCATATAAATGGCCCACCCTGTACAATGTACGGAGAAACTCCAAAGCTATCATGGTAGTTCAAATACTTAACCACAAGTATGTATTAGACTTAGACTTAACTTCATTGATCCCTTTGGGTTGCATCCTTAGGGTGATACATGAATGATGACAACCATAGATCAGATGCGCTACAGACCATATTAATGTTATTTTTCTTTAGATTGACAAATACTGTATAGAAAATCCCAAATATCCATGCCATTGAAAAATGTAATAAATTCTGCCTCATCACCGTTAGGATTATGTCTTTACACACTTTAGGAAATGACACACTGCACCTGTGATAGTTAAATATATAATTATTTCCAATTTATTTTCAGCTTTAGGGGTATTATTTGATAACAAATATGAAGAAACCCAGACCTGAAGGAAAAGAATCAGTGCTTCACTGGCATGTCCCATCTTCTTGGGTGGTGCAGTTCGTGATGGGAAGAGAGTTGGTAGTGTACTGAACAGGGCTATGTTTAAACAGAACAGGAAAGAAAGAACTAAATCAACTTTCAGTTCAATATTATTGCTATAATTGTAATCTTTCACTTACAACTGTTGTCACCAGAACTGCTACTTGGTGGCAAAAGCATGTTTGATCCACTACTTGATTCTGCATCATAATCTTCTCCCTGGTGACATGGTGAGATATCCATGAGACGCCTTTTCTTTAGTTTCATCCTAAATAAGTAAACGAAAATAGTTATATTACAGGAGTCCTAAACACAATGTGTCGTGCTAGGTGTTTTTAGATCAAAAGCGGCAAAACTTGCCTCTTTGTGAACATGAGCCGAACTGTTTCCTCCTCATAAAATTTTCAGGCCCTGGAAGCAGGTCCCTTAAATCGTCCCTACTGAGGGTGTGGAGCAAGACCTCATCTATGTTGGCAGCTTTAAATAAAAGTCAGTAACTTTCAGAAATGTAAAGGTTGTACATCTCTTTAAATGTATACATTTCACTGTTCAAGAAAGGAAACAATTCCAAATGGTCATTTTGTCAAATACATTTAAATGTAATTTCAAATATTTTATTGATTTGACAACATAAAACTGATTCTATGTAGGATCACTGTCAGTGTGTGCAACACAAAATTCACTTAGACATTAATTTGCATAAATATGCATATGCTTGGCCTACCATTTAGAACCGAAAAGTTGCAATCATCCAAACCCTCCATGATTTTCTGGTGTAGCTTTTGTCAGAACCTGAGGACAGAAAAACATATATACGTTTTGCGAGATCCCAAGTTACTCGCAAAAGTTTGTCTTAATTTTTTTTTTATCCCATGTCCCTTGCGGGGCTCCGTACATAATGAACTGGCATTAGAAAAACAAATTTTAACAAATAACCCATCAATTACTATGACTGTGGTAGTCGTCTTTACAATTACATTACATTACAAGTTAAATGCAGACTTGGTATAAACCACCCCTTCAAACTTGGTATTGACCCATACTACTCTGCCCGCCAAGAACTTCTTTCAGGTCTTTTTCCCAAACAAGATGGCGTGTTGGTGGTGTGGGATTTGTTTTGTTTTTGTTGCCTTAACATGAACATCTCTTTTGAGTCATATTAATACAATTCATAGCCGTAGCCCAGACTTTCGTGTGATATGTGGGATTGGTGTTTGTACGGAGGAATACAGGAACCTAACCTAGTGCTAATACAATATTTAACTTTTTAATATGAACTAGACTATGGAACACCAAAATGTTAAAAATGTGTCATTGAATTTTTGTTTTACATTATAATATTTGATTAAATATTTCTTTCACTTCGATTTTTTTTTTTTGTAATAATAGAAACATTTTGAGACACTTGAATTTTAAGCAGCTTTTTAAGCAGCAGCCAATGAGCGTTCAGGTCCCACCCACTGACCCTGATTGCCTGACTAAGAAATTCAGTTGTTAAATGACCTGAAATAAATACACCATTATGAAAAACCCGTTTTGGCTGTTTTAACATATGGCATAGAAACTGAACATTTAACAGTGTTTCCTGAAAACCCTCTCCTGTCTGATCATTTCCTGATAACATTTACATTTACAATTACTGATTACACAGCGGTGGAGAGTAGACTTTATCAAAGTAGATGTCTTTCTGAAAGCGCTGTAACTAAGTTTAAGACTATAATCCACCCACTGTTATCATCTCCAATGCCCTGTACCAACATAGAGCAGAGCAGCTATCTGAACGCTACCCCAACAGAAGTCGATTATCTTGTTAATAATTTCACCTCCTCACTACGTACGACTCTGGATACTGTAGCTCCTGTGAAAACTAAGGTTTCTAATCAGAAGTACCTGACTCCGTGGTATAATTTTCAAACACGTACCCTAAAGCAGATGACTCGTAATCTGGAGAGGAAATGGCGTGTCACAATTTTAGAGGATCATCATTTAGCCTGGAGAAATAGTTTGCTGCTTTATAAGTAAGCCCTCCGCAAAGCCAGAACATCTTACTATTCATCACTGATTGAAGAAAATAAGAACAACCCCAGGTTTCTCTTCAGCACTGTAGCCAGGCTGACAAAAAGTCAGAGCTCTTTTGAGCCAACAATCCCTTTAACGTTAACTAGTAATGACTTCATGAACTTCTTCACAAATAAAATTTTTATCATTAGAGAAAAAATTACGAGTAATCATCCCACAGATGTAATATTATCTACAGCTACTCTTAGTACCATTGATGTTAAGTTAGACTCTTTTTCTCTAATTGATCTTTCTGAGTTAACTTCAATAATTACTTCCTCCAAACCATCAACGTGTCTTTTAGACCCCATTCCTACAAAACTGCTCAAAGAAGTCCTGCCATTAATTAATTCTTCGATCTTAAATATGATCAACCTATCTCTAATGATCGGCTATGTACCACAGGCCTTCAAGCTGGCTGTAGTTAAACCTTTACTCAAAAAGCCATCTCTAGACCCAGCAGTCTTAGCTAATTATAGGCCAATCTCCAACCTTCCTTTCATATCAAAAATCCTTGAAAGAGTAGTTGTCAAACAGCTAACAGATCATCTGCAGAGGAATGGTTTATTTGAAGAGTTTCAGTCAGGTTTCAGAGCTCATCACAGCACAGAAACAGCTTTAGTGAAGGTTACAAATGATCTTCTTATGGCCTCTGACAGTGGACTCATCTCTGTGCTTGTCCTGCTAGACCTTAGTGCAGCATTCGATACTGTCGACCATAATATCCTATTAGAGCGATTAGAACATGCTGTAGGTATTACAGGTACTGCACTGCAGTGGTTTGTATCATATCTATCTAATAGACTTCAATTTGTTCATGTAAATGGAGAGTCCTCTTCACACACTGAGGTTAATTATGGAGTTCCACAGGGTTCAGTGCTAGGACCAATTCTGTTTACATTATACATGCTTCCCTTAGGCAGTATCATTAGAAGACATAGCATACATTTTCACTGCTATGCAGATGACACCCAGCTCTATCTGGAGTCATTTTTGACCAGGACATGTCCTTCAATACACACAGGACTGTTTTGATCACGCGGACTGGGAAATGTTTCACGTGGCTGCTAGGGACATTGATGAGTACAAAGACTCAGTCTGCGGATTTATCAGGAAATGCGTGGAAGATGTCGTCCCATCCAGAACAGTTAAATCCTTCCCAAATCAAAAACCCTGGATTAACGGAGATGTTCGCGCGGCACGGAGCACCGCCTTTGCCTCCGCGAACACATCGGACTACAAACACACACATTACCAACTCCGGAAGATGATCAAAGCAGCCAAACGTGAGTACAGGGACAGGTGGAGCAACAGTTTGACAACCCTCGGAGTATGTGGCAGGGACTAAACATGATCACAGACTTCAGAGGGAAACCCAGCACACCGCAGACCACGGCCTCTCTGTGTGAGGATCTAAACGTATTCTACGCTAGATTCGACACAGCGAACACCACGAGACCGGACAGTGTGCGCACTGCGGATGACGTCAGTGCGCACACTGTGTCTGAGGAGGATGTGCGGAAGTGCTTCAGGAAGGTGAACGCATGCAAAGCTACTGGTCCGGACGGGATTCCCGGCCGCGTCCTCAAGTCATGCGCGGCTCAGCTGGCTGGAGTGTTCACGCACATCTTCAACCTTTCCCTCTCTCTGTCTGTAGTCCCAGCCTGCTTCAAAATGGCCACCATCGTCCCTGTACCCAAATCCTCCACCATCTCCTCATTGAACGACTGGCGACCTGTAGCCCTGACCCCCATCGTGAGCAAATGCTTTGAGAAGCTGGTCAGGGACTTCATCCGCTCTGCACTACCCGACTCACTGGACCCTCTACAGTTCGCATCAGACTGGGCAGCATCACCTCATCCCCCATCACACTGAACACTGGTGCTCCACAGGGGTGTGTACTGAGCCCTCTCCTGTACTCACTCTACACCTACGACTGCACGGCCACTAACAACTCCAACATCATTGTGAAGTTTGCGGACGACACTACAGTGGTGGGTCTTATCACCAATGGTGATGAGACGGCCTACAGGGAGGAGGTCAGCGGCCTGACCCACTGGTGTCAAGACAACCATCTCACCCTCAACGTCGCAAAGACAAAGGAGTTGATAGTGGACTTCCGGAGGTGCAGAGAAGTACACACCCCCATCACCATCAACGGCGCTGCTGTGGAGAGAGTGAGCAGCTTCCGCTTCCTTGGTGTACATCTGGCTGAGGATCTTACGTGGTCAGTACACACAAACAAAACAGTGAATAAGGCGCAGCAGCGCCTCTTCTTTCTCAGGAGACTGAAAAGATTTGGCATGAGCCCCCGCATCCTCAGGACCTTCTATCACTGTGCCATTGAGAGCATCCTCACTGGATGCATCACCACCTGGTATGGCAACAGCACCGCCTACAACTGCAAAGCTCTCCAGCGAGTAGTGCGGTGCTCTGAACGGATAATTGGAGGTGAGCTTCCCTCCCTCCAAGACATCTACAGGAAGCACTGCCTGAGGAAAGCGGGGAGGATCATCAAGGACTCCAGTCACCCCAGCCATAAACTGTTCAGACTACTTCCATCAGGAAGGAGGTTCTGCAGCATCCGGTCCTGTACCAGCAGACTGAGAGACAGCTTCTTCCACCAGGCCATCAGACTGCTGAACACGTCATAGACACCTCACCTTCACTACTGGAACTTCAACATTATGCACTCCATACTGTACAGTAATGCCACTGTTTTGCACATGTCTCAACTCTGTATATTTTTATATATTTTATTTATTGTTGACTCTATTTAATTTGTAAAAATGTGTACACACACACACACACACACACACACACACACACGTAGAAAAATATTTAGTATACACATCCAGAAATGCATATACTATTATATATTGTACATATATTTATTAGTTTCAGATGTAGCCATTCTTGTATTTTGCTTGTTTACATTATTGTATTTTGCACAACTCTGTTGCTTGTGAAGCTCACACACAAGAATTTCACTCACATGTACTGTACCAATGTACCTGCACATGTGATGTGACAATAAAAGTGATTTGATTTGATTTGATATTAAACAAATATGTAAGACTGCGTTCTTCCATTTGCACAACATCTCTAAAATTAGAAATATCCTGTCTCAGAGTGACGCTGAAAAACGAGTTCATGCATTTATTACTTCCAGGCTGGACGACTGTAATTCATTATTATCAGGATGTCCAAAAAACTCACTGAAAAGCCTTCAACTAATCCAAAATGCTGCAGCAAGAGTCCTGACAGGGACTAGAAAGAGAGAGCAGATTTCTCCTGTTTTGGCTTCCCTTCATTGGCTTCCTGTTAAATCCACAATACTTAAGGTCTTAAATAATCAGGACCCATCTTATCTTAATGACTTTGTAGTACCATATCACCCTATTAGAGCACTTCGCTCTCGCTCTGCAGACCTACTTGTTGTTCCTAGAGTATTAAAAAGTAGAATGGGAGGCAGAGCCTTCAGTTTTCAGGCCCCTCTTCTGTGGAACCAGCTTCCAGTTTGGATTCGGGAGACAGACACTATCTCTACTTTCAAGATTAGGCTTCAAACTTTCCTTTTTGCTAAAGCATATAGTTAGGGCTGGACCAGGTGACCCTGAATCCTCCCTTAGTTATGCTGCAATAGACGTAGGCTGCCGGGGATTCCCATTCCCACTTTGCCAAAACAATGTACTTTGGCAAAACAATGTCGGACTCTGTAGTTTTCTCTGGTCCCCTCCCCAATCAGACCAGGAGCGACATGTTTAGCCGCATGTTCTCCTTAAATTGCTGGCTGTCAGAGTGGTGTCCCAGAAACGATGTGGGCTTCATAGATAATTGGCAAACCTTCTGGAGGAAACCTGGTCTTGTTAGGAGAGACGGCATCCATCCCACTTTGGATGGAGCAGCTCTCATTTCTAGAAATATGGACAAATTTATTAAACCCCCCAAAATATGACTATCCAGAGTTGGGACCAGGAAGCAGAGTTGCAGTCTTACACGCCTCTCTGCAGCTTCTCTCCTCCTGCTACCCCCCCAAAAACCCATCTCCATAGAGACTGTGTCAGCTCCCAAACAGACAAAAAACAAACTAAAAACCAGCAACAAACAACTTAAACATAAACAATTACAAAGAAAGAACAATACAGTATCCACATCTGAACCAAAGAGTAAAACAGTGAAATGTGGATTATTAAATATTAGGTCTCTCTCCTCCAAGTCTCTGTTAGTACATGACTTAATAATTGATCAACAAATTGATTTACTCTGCCTTACAGAAACCTGGTTGCAGCAGGATGATTATGTTAGTTTAAATGAATCAACATCCCCGAGTCATTCTAACTACCAGAAATCTTGAAGCACAGGCCGAGGGGGCGGTGTGGCAGCAATTTTTCACACCAGCCTATTAATTAATGAAAGACCAAGACAGACTTTTAATTCATTTGAAAGCCTGATGCTTAGCCTCGTCCACCCCAGCTGTAAAATTCAGAAACCAGTCTTACTTGTTATCATCTATCGTCCACCTGGGCCTTACACAGAGTTTCTGTCTGATTTCTCAGACTTTATATCTAATTTAGTTCTGAGCTCAGATAAAATAATTATTGTGGGTGATTTTAACATCCATGTAGATGCTAAAAATGACAGCCTCAACATGGCATTTAATCTGTTATTAGAATCAATTGGTTTCTCTCAAAATGTAAAAGAACCCACCCACCACTTTAATCACACTCTAGATCTTGTTTTAACATATGGCATAGAAACTGAACATTTAACAGTGTTTCCTGAAAACCCTCTCCTGTCTGATCATTTCCTGATAACATTTACATTTACAATTATTGATTACACAGCGGTGGAGAGTAGACTTTATCAAAGTAGATGTCTTTCTGAAAGCGCTGTAACTAAGTTTAAGACTATAATCCACCCACTGTTATCATCTCCAATGCCCTGTACCAACATAGAGCAGAGCAGCTATCTGAACGCTACCCCAACAGAAGTCGATTATCTTGTTAATAATTTCACCTCCTCACTACATACGACTCTGGATACTGTAGCTCCCGTGAAAACTAAGGTTTCTAATCAGAAGTACCTGACTCCGTGGTATAATTCTCAAACACGTACCCTAAAGCAGATGACTCGTAATCTGGAGAGGAAATGGCGTGTCACAAATTTAGAGGATCATCATTTAGCCTGGAGAAATAGTTTGCTGCTTTATAAGAAAGCCCTCCACAAAGCCAGAACATCTTACTATTCATCACTGATTGAAGAAAATAAGAACAACCCCAGGTTTCTCTTCAGCACTGTAGCCAGGCTGACAAAAAGTCAGAGCTCTTTTGAGCCAACAATCCCTTTAATGTTAACTAGTAATGACTTCATGAACTTCTTCACAAATAAAATTTTTATCATTAGAGAAAAAATTACCAGTAATCATCCCACAGATGTAATATTATCTACAGCTACTCTTAGTACCATTGATGTTAAGTTAGACTCTTTTTCTCTAATTGATCTTTCTGAGTTAACTTCAATAATTACTTCCTCCAAACCATCAACGTGTCTTTTAGACCCCATTCCTACAAAACTGCTCAAAGAAGTCCTGCCATTAATTAATTCTTCGATCTTAAATATGATCAACCTATCTCTAATGATCGGCTATGTACCACAGGCCTTCAAGCTGGCTGTAGTTAAACCTTTACTCAAAAAGCCATCTCTAGACCCAGCAGTCTTAGCTAATTATAGGCCAATCTCCAACCTTCCTTTCATATCAAAAATCCTTGAAAGAGTAGTTGTCAAACAGCTAACAGATCATCTGCAGAGGAATGGTTTATTTGAAGAGTTTCAGTCAGGTTTCAGAGCTCATCACAGCACAGAAACAGCTTTAGTTGAGGTTACAAATGATCTTCTTATGGCCTCTGACAGTGGACTCATCTCTGTGCTTGTCCTGCTAGACCTTAGTGCAGCATTCGATACTGTCGACCATAATATCCTATTAGAGCGATTAGAACATGCTGTAGGTATTACAGGTACTGCACTGCAGTGGTTTGTATCATATCTATCTAATAGACTCCAGTTTGTTCATGTAAATGGAGAGTCCTCTTCACACACTGAGGTTAATTATGGAGTTCCACAGGGTTCAGTGCTAGGACCAATTCTGTTTACATTATATATGCTTCCCTTAGGCAGCATCATTAGAAGACATAGCATACATTTACACTGCTATGCAGATGACACCCAGCTCTATCTGTCCATGAAGCCAGATAACACACACCAATGAGTTAAACTGCAGGAATGTCTTAAAGACATAAAGACCTGGATGGCCGCTAACTTTCTGCTTCTTAATTCAGATAAAACTGAGGTTATTGTACTCGGCCCTGAAAAGCCTAGAAATATGGTATCTAACCAGATTCTTACTCTGGATGGCATTACCTTGGCCTCCAGTAACACTGTGAGGAACCTTGGAGTCATTTTTGACCAGGACATTTCCTTCAATGCACATATTAAACAAATATGTAAGACTGCGTTCTTCCATTTGCGCAACATCTCTAAAGTTAGAAATATCCTGTCTCAGAGCGAGGCTGAAAAACTAGTTCATGCATTTATTACTTCCAGGCTGGACGACTGTAATTCATTATTATCAGGATGTCCAAAAAACTCACTGAAAAGCCTTCAGTTAATCCAAAATGCTGCAGCAAGAGTCCTGACAGGGACTAGAAAGAGAGAGCATATTTCTCCTGTTTTGGCTTCCCTTCATTGGCTTCCTGTTAAATCCAGAATTCTGCTCCTCACATACAAGGTCTTAAATAATCAGGACCCAACCCTAACCCTTTTAACCTTCATTTTAACCCTGTTCCAAACAAGCCATTAACCTTAACATTTAACATCCTTTGTAAGGACTCTTTTATTGCAGTTGACATTACACAGTTTGACCTAGGGGTGAATTTCCTGGGACTTTCACTCCTGTGAAGATTGTGACATTTTATCAGCACAGGTCTACATGCTTCAGATCAGCAAAGTGTGAAAACCTCTGCTTCTACAGAGGTGGTGACACTTCCTGAAGATCAAATGAATTTGATTATTCATGTAAGAACTTTCTTTTTCACGTGGCTGCACGTATATGAGAACTCTACAGCAAAACCATGTTTGAAACATCAATTTATTTTCTGTGGTGATGGTGACAAAAACAAGGCAACATTATTATAAATGTGATATTGTGATAAATAATTCATATACAAGTAAAAATTAAAAGGATACACAAACACAGGAAACGTACATAAGTTAATCAGCACTACACAAATTGAGATCAGAGGCACGTTGAATATGGAGTGATGTTTCTGTTTCATCTGTCACCCGCTGCTTTCAACTATCTGCATCACAAGTCTGGCACAACTTCAAAACAGGACAGAACTTTGATTCAGCTTTTCTTATCTTTACTGTGTTCCCTCGTCCTTTATTTGATCAGATATCACAATCTGTGGAGTACATGGAGTCAACAGAAGAAAAGAGGCTGGATGCATGTTAATGTCCAACACGAGAGCAATGACACAGCTCTGTGGACACATGATGGTTAGTGTAGGAAAAGGATCCAGCTAGTCCTGTTGGTGATGCCACACAATTGATGACATGTAAGTGAGGACAGTTGCTCTTGTATTGTGTACACACACACACACACATGATGTGAATCTGAAGTATGTCTGTTTTACATTTCTTTATAATTTTACGGAGCTGCTTTAGAGGCATCCAGATTTAATTATAAAACATACATAATATGCACTCTCATTAATGAAACTATCCAACATAATATACATACTATGGTTATGACTTGGCTCTTTTCCTTTATTCTTTAATTATTGGAATATTGGCTTGAAAGCATTTTTTCATCGTGTTCTTTAAAAAGCAACAAAAATTAAATGATTAAGAAACTAATCAGAAAAATCATTATGCTGGAAACTCATTAGTTGCAGTCAACATTCAACAGCCGCCCACCTCCTCTGCCAAACCACAGAAAATATCTTTGTAATGTAAAATGGCGTAGCTATTGTCATGGCTAGGTGGTCCTCACCGATTACCTTGCCATTTTTTGGGGGTGTTTGTGTGTACTGCGTCGTGTTCTCCTCTCCATCTTGTGCATGTGTTTTGCTGCGGAGACATGTACCTCCGGAAGCCGTGGCACGGCACGGCAGCTGACCGGAGGGGAGGGTCCGGAGCTGGAAGCGTCGCACCTGTACGTAATTATTTCGCCGGCTACAACTGATCTGAAGCAGCCCTATTTAACGGTGCAGTCGAGTCACAACCAACGCTGGAACGTTGAACTAAACCGGGTAGCATAATCGTGGCTAGTATACTCAGCTTGTGAAAGAGAGAACGGTTGAGTTACCGTGCGGGTGTTTTTCTCATCTGCCCCCAGGATTCAGAGATCGGAGGAGGAGCCGGCACAAGGAGCGGTTTTGGATTATTACAGCACTGCTCTTTCTGGATTACAGACTCGAACTATTGACTCACCTTTTCACTGTGAATAAATTCACTGTCACTCTGCAAGAAGTCTCGCACCTGAGTCCTTTACTTCCATTTCACCATGACAGAACGTTCCAGTCAAGCGGACTCAGCGGACTCGTCATCCTGGCGGCGCGAGCTGTCGCTCCAGGCGGGGCAATTAGAACGCCACGAGAAAATGTTACACCATGTCTCCAGGGAGCAATCTGCGCTAATCCAGGTTGTGACGGAGCTAAAAGGTATGCTGCTATCTCCGTCTGGAGCTGCGGGGGGCCCTTCACCAGCGCCACCCCCGATCAGCGTCGCTGCTGCTTGCCCACTGCCTCCCTCCCCTCCTCCGCCGCCACGGGAACATTCATTGCCTGTCCCGGAAAAGTTTTCTGGGGAATTAGACAAGAGTAGGGGATTTTTGACGCAGTGTGCCCTCATCTTTAGGCAGCAGGCTCAGGCCTACGCCACTGATGGTTCTAAAATAGCCTTGATGGTGGAGCTGTTGACGGGCCGAGCCTTGCAGTGGGCGCAAGCGGTCCTGAACTCCCAGCCTCAGATTTCTTACACTGAGTTTTTGAACAAATTTCGTGGCGTTTTTGATAAAGGAACTAACCCTGACAGTGCTGCGCATAGGACGTTTACCTTGAAGCAGGGCCGGAGGAGCGTCGCTGACTTCTCGGTGGACTTCTGGATCCTCGCTGAGGAGACTGGTTGGGAGGAAACGGCGCTCCGGGGCGCCTTCTTGAACAGTCTGAATGAGGGACTGAAGCGTGAGTTGGCTACAAAAGACTTGCCTAACACTTTGAGTGCGTTGATTGATTTACGTATTAGGTTGGACGACCACCTGCGGGAGCTCGGCAGGCGGACACCGGGAGGCGCTAGGTGGCGGGCGGAATTGCCGGCTCTGGAATGGAGAGGGACGGACCTACGGAGGCGGAGGAGCCTATGCAGCTAGGCAGAACACGATTGAGCTCCACAGATTGGAGGAGGAGACGCCAGACGGGTGAGTGTTTTGCATGTGGGAAGAAGGGACATTTTGCTGACGCATGCCCCTCTCGGGGAAACGACCAAGCCCGTCAGTAGCTGTGGGAATACTGACGGGTGCGACCATGAACACTGCCTCCCATCTGAGTTTTCCTGCTAAGTTGGTTTTTCAATCTCACACCCATCTGTGTAGTGCGTTAGTGGATTCTGGGGCCGAACAGAGTTTTCTGGACGAATCGCTCGCTAGGAGGTTGGGTTTTCCTGCAGTCCCTCTCCAGGAGCCCCTTCAAGTGTTGGCTCTTAACGGCAGCCCGTTAGCGGAAATAACTCATCGCACAGCCGATCTGACCTTAGTTCTTTCTGGTAACCATGTCGAGAGAGTTTCCCTGTTTCTGTTTAGAGCCCCCGGCACACCATTGGTCTTGGGGTTCCCATGGCTCACACAACACAACCCGCGGATCGACTGGGCTCAGGGACGCGTGACAGGATGGAACGAGTGGTGCCATGAACATTGTTTACGTGCAGCGGTGCCCAGTTTATTGCCCCTAACTCCAGCGGCTCAAGTGAAGGCACCTGATCTTTCAGCCGTCCCTCCGGAGTACCACGATTTGGCTCAGGTATTCAGCAAAGACCTGGCAGTGTCCCTCCCGCCTCATCGCCCTTACGATTGCGGGATAGATCTGCACCCCGGCGCCCCATTACCCACCAGCCGGCTTTACAGCATCTCAAAACCCGAACGTGAGACGATGGAGCGTTACATCACAGACTCCCTTGCTGCCGGTCTAATTCGCCCATCCACGTCCCCGCTGGGGGCTGGATTCTTCTTTGTACAGAAAAAAGACAAGTCTCTCCGCCCCTGTATAGATTTCCGGGGCCTGAATAAGATTACAGTCAAGAACAGATATCCCCTCCCTCTTCTGGCCTCAGCGTTCGAACTACTCCAGGGGGCGACCATCTTTTCCAAACTCGACCTCCGTAATGCATACCATCTGGTTCGTGTTCGCGAAGGGGATGAATGGAAGACGGCGTTTAACACCCATCTGGGGCACTTCGAATATTTGGTTATGCCTTTCGGACTCACCAACGCCCCCGCTGTTTTTCAAGCTATGGTTAATGATGTGCTGCGTGACTTTATTAACCACTTTGTGTTTGTCTATTTAGACGACATCCTAATTTTCTCCAGGACCCGAGCCGAACACGTGAAACAGGTGAGACTGGTGCTGCAGCGTTTGCTGGAGAATCGGCTTTTCGTCAAGGGTGAGAAGTGCCAGTTTCATGTTCAGTCTGTGCCGTTTTTGGGGTTTATTGTGGAGAAGGGGCAGTTGCGAGCCGACCCTGCCAAAGTGAGGGCAGTGGTAGAGTGGCCCGAGCCCAAGACACGTCGGGAACTGCAAAGGTTTCTCGGGTTCGCCAACTTTTACAGGAAGTAAAAAGTCATCTACAAAGATTTAAGATGGCGGCGCGCACAGACGCAGCGGCCCGGAGCTCCTACACTTTTGCACTTTTGGTGGTACTGTGTATTATTTCACACAGTCTGGGGTTACTTCAATACAACAGAGATGATCTACTACAACTAAGCCGTGGAGATCTTCAACTAACATCCGAGTATCTCATCCCCCCGGAGATCGTTAAGGAACCCCCGGGGCTACCCGCAACAGCAAGCCGCAGGAGGAGACGTTGCGAGCGGAGGCAGAAGAGAGGCAAGCGGGGAGGCCTGTGGGCACGGCTAAAGACTAGTCCGTTTAAACCACCACTCCCGATCATATTCCTCTCCAACGCCCGTTCAATCCGTTACAAACTGGATGAAATACGACTGCAGATCGCCACTCGACGGACTTTTAATAACTGTTCGTGCATGATTTTCACTGAAACCTGGCTGGACAGCGCCATTCCCGATGCGGCTATCGATCTAGCAGGCCGCACCGCCTATCGAGCCGACAGGTCTGCGGACTCAGGTAAGAAGACTGGCGGGGGGCTGTGCATCTATATTAACAACCTTTGGTGCACGAACGTCACGGTAACGGAAAAACTGTGCAGTACAGAGGTAGAACTGTTGGTGTTAAAGTCCCGTCCATTCTATCTCCCTCGGGAATTTTCTGCCGTTTACATCTGCGCTGTTTACATTCCACCAGATGCTAATGCTAAGCTAGCGTTAGCACAATTGAGCAGCAGCATCAATAACAGCCTGGTAGCACACCCGGACAGTGTCTTTATTGCGGCTGGGGATTTTAACCACGCGGACCTGAAATCTGTACTTCACAATTTCCACCGTAATGTGAAGTGTGCTACCAGAGGAGATAGAACGTTGGACCAGGTGTACACCAACATGGCAAATGCGTACAGAGCCCAGGCTTATCCCCACCTGGGTCTGTCAGACTATCTCTCCCTTCTGCTACACCCAATATACACACAAAAGATCAAGAGCACTGGGATTACAACCAAAACCGTGAGAACATGGCCGCAGGACGCTATTCCGATGCTTCAGGACTGTTTCCACTGCACAGACTGGGATGTATTCAAGGTGCAGGACACTGACAATCGTGTCGCATTGGACAGTTACACCTCCACTGTCTTGGACTACATCTGTTTCTGTGTGGACAATGTAACAACTTGGAAACGATTCCGTGTGTTCCCTAATAATCCACCCTGGATGACACGGAGTTCAACAACTTATTCGAACAAGGAACAACGCTTTCAAATCCGGGGACCAGGAGGCATACAGTGCTGCCAGGGCCAACCTGAGAAGAGGCATCAAGACTGCCAAGCAGCAGCACAGGAGGCGTATCGAGGCCAGGTTTGAGAACAACACAAACCCAAGGCAGGTCTGGGAGGGCATCAGGGCTATCACGGACTACAAAAGAAGAACACCATCACCCTCAGCCGACAGTTCTACTCTGGCTGAGGATCTAAATCTCTTTTATGCCCGTTTTGACAGGGAGAACACCGACCCTGACCTGTCCCCTCTCCCCTCAACCGACCCTGCTCCGGTCCTGAGCACTCATGAGCTGAGGCGTGTGTTCCGGAGCATTAACACCAGGAAGGCGGCCGGGCCGGATGGAGTGCTGGGCCGGGTGCTAAAAGACTGTGCTGCGGACCTGGCAGACGTCTTCACCTCTATATATAACACCTCGTTGTCCTGTTCACTGGTACCATCCTGTTTCAAAGCAGCAACCATCGTTCCCATCCCAAAACAGTCAAATGTCACATGTCTGAACGATTTCAGACCTGTGGCACTCACCCCCATTCCCGCCAAATGCCTGGAGAGACTGGTCATTAAACACATCAGAGCTGCTTTTCCACCATCCCTGGACTCGCACCAGTTTGCATACAGGGAGAACCGGTCAACCGAGGATGCGATCGCCACAGTGCTGCACACATTACTGAAGCACTTGGAACACAGGAACACCTATGCACGGCTCCTCTTTGTAGACTACAGCTCGGCTTTTAATACCATCCGGCCATACAAACTCCGTCCCAAACTCCACCAACTGGGACTTAACTCCTCTCTGTGCAACTGGATTGTGGACTTCCTCACTAACCGTAGACAGAGTGTCAGAGTGGGTAAGAACACCTCTTCCACCCTTGTGGTCAACACCGGTGCCCCTCAGGGGTGTGTTCTGAGCCCTCTGCTATACACTCTCTTCACCCATGACTGTATTTCCTCCTGCGCGTCCAATCTCATTGTTAAGTTTGCAGATGACACTACAGTGCTCGGACTTATATCCAACAATGATGAGACAAACTATAGGACAGAGGTGCAACAACTAGAGTCATGGTGCCACGACAATAACTTGGTCTTAAACACAAAAAAGACCAAGGAGATCATTGTAGATTTCCGGAAGAGGGGTCATAACAACCATCTGCCTCTCTTCATTGGTAGTGAGGCGGTGGAGAGGGTGAGCAGTTTAAAATTCTTGGGGGTAACTGTGACCGAGGACCTGTCCTGGGGCAACCATATCACCTCAGTTGTACGGAAGGCCCAACAGCGCCTCTACTACCTGAGGAGACTGCGGAGCGCACACATTCCCAGATCTCTGATGTTGAACTTCTACAACTGTGCCATCAGCAGCGTTCTGACGTATGGATTTCTAGTGTGGTTCCCCAGCTGCACCAAGGCCGATCAGCAAGCACTCCAGTGGGTGGTGAAAGAAGCTGGCAGAATTATTGGAACAAGTCTGCCAGAGATCAGTAATATCTTCCCCACTCGCTGTCTGAGGAGGGTGCACAGTATCCTGCGGGACCAACATCACCCTGCGCGCCACCTTTTCCATCTGCTGCCCTCAGGGAGAAGGTACAGGTCTATACAGGCCAGAACATCCAGACTGGCCAACAGCCTGTATCCACAGGCTGTGAGGCTCCTGAACTCTCTGCCCCCCTCTCACGGACAATAACCATATCCAACTTCTTAATAGCAATGAACTGGTCTGCATTGGTGCATCATATCTTTATTCTCTTCCCCCTCCTGCCCCCCCCCCCTCTTTCTTAAATAGATAACTATCATATCTGATATCATATCTCACAGTACAATAATATTGAATGGGTTGCATTGTTGTATTTTGTCATGTTTCTCAGGTCTTTGTCTGAATTTCTACGAACATTATTGCTAAGGATTGTCTTATTGCATTGGAGTCACACTGGGTTAAATATGTACACTTGGGTTTTAAGGGGTATTTATTATTTTCTTCTTTTTTTTGGGTTGTATGGAAGCCCCAAACGCAATTTCATTGTTCTTGACAATGACAATAAATAAATAAATACTAAAAAAATACTAAAATACTAAGTTCATCAGAAACTTTAGTGCGGTGGTCTCTCCTCTCACACGGCTCACCTCTCCCAAGCAGCCTTTTCTCTGGTCTAGTTCAGCACAGCGGGCGTTTGCCCATTTGAAACGTCTGTTTTCCTCTGCTCCCATTTTGATCCAGGCTGACCTCACCCAACCATTCGTGGTGGAGGTGGACGCATCGGACTCAGGGGTGGGGGCCGTTCTCTCCCAGCGGGTGGAGGGCAGGCTGCACCCATGTGCCTTTTTCTCTCGACGGCTGACACCAGCGGAACGGAACTATGACGTGGGCGATCGGGAGCTCCTCGCCATCAAACTGGCCCTGGAGGAATGGCGGCACTGGTTGGAGGGAGGAGAACACCCCGTGGTGATTTGGACAGACCATAAGAACTTGGCATATATCCAGGCAGCTAAGCGTCTCAACGCTCGTCAAGCCAGGTGGGCCCTGTTCTTTACACGTTTCAATATCTCTATAACCTACAGACCGGGATCACGCAACACGAAGCCCGATGCTCTGTCACGCCAATTTTCACCCCACATGGATGACGAAGAGAGGCAGAGATCCGTTCTGCCCACCTCATGCATCGTGGGGGCCATCACATGGGAGATTGAGAGGACGGTCAGAGAGGCCCAGCAGCAGGAGCCAGACCCAGGGACGGGCCCTGATGGACGGTTGTTCGTCCCCACAACGGTCCGGGGCAGAGTTATACACTGGGCCCACACCGCAAAGTTCTCCTGCCACCCTGGTAAGAACCGCACCATTAGTTTTTTGCGACGTTTGTTTTGGTGGCCCTCTCTCCTCAGGGATGTTCGGGACTATGTGGCGGCCGTCCCACCTGTGCTCGGAATAAGACCCCCAGTGCTCCCCAGGCCGGTCTCTTGCACCCTCTGCCCGTCCCCAAGCGCCCCTGGTCGCACATCGCTTTGGATTTTGTCACCGGTCTACCGCCGTCGTCAGGTAACACGACCATACTCACTGTGATAGACCGTTTTTCCAAGGCTGCGCACTTTGTGGCATTGCCTAAGCTCCCGACGGCCTTGGAGACTGCTCGGCTCCTCACTGATCATGTTTTTTGATTACATGGACTGCCACGGGACATTGTTTCTGATCGGGGTCCCCAGTTTACTTCTCGGGTGTGGAGGGCGTTTTGTTCGGAACTGGGGGCCGGAGTGAGTTTGTCTTCAGGTTTTCATCCTCAGACGAATGGTCAGGCGGAGCGGGCGAATCAGGAGTTGGAGTCTATGTTGCGCTGTGTGGTTTCCTCGAATCAATCCACCTGGAGTGGCCAATTAGCTTGGGTCGAGTACGCTCACAATTCCAGCACGTCAGCGGCCACTGGGGTGTCTCCGTTTGAGGCGTCACTGGGGTACCAGCCGCCTCTACTCACCATCACTGAAGGCGAGCTGGCCGTCCCCTCCGTTCAGCATCATATGAGACGCTGCAGGCAAGCGTGGCGCGCCACCCGGGCGGCTCTGTTGAGGACGGCGGAACAGAATAAGAGGCTGGCTGATCGTCGCCGCACCCCTGCCCCTGCCTATTGTGTTGGGCAGCAGGTGTGGCTCTCTTCCAGGTATGTTCCTTTGCGGACTGAATCCAGGAAGTTGGCCCCGCGTTTCATTGGGCCCTTTTCGATCCAGGCTGTTCTGAACCCAGTGACTGTTCGCTTGGCCCTTCCTCGTGCCATGAGGATTCATAATGTGTTTCATGTTTCCCAGGTGAGACCGGTCCGGACCAGCCCTTTGTGCCCGCCCTCCGGGCCCCCGCCGCCCGCCCGGGTTATCGACGGCACCCCGGCGTATTCCATCACCCGCATTATGGATGCCCGGCGCCGCGGTAGGGGCTTTCAGTTCTTGGTGGATTGGGCCGGGTATGGTCCGGAAGAACGTTCCTGGGTGCCGCGGTCTGCGATTCTCGATGACGCCATGGTGAGAGAGTTCCGCCGCCGGCACCCTGACAAGTTTGGTCGGTCACCGGGAGGCTCCCGTTAGTGGGGGGGTACTGTCACGGCTAGGTGGTCCTCACCGATTACCTTGCCATTTTTTGGGGGTGTTTGTGTGTACTGCGTCGTGTTCTCCTCTCCATCTTGTGCATGTGTTTTGCTGCGGAGACATGTACCTCTGGAAGCTGTGGCACGGCACGGCAGCTGACCGGAGGGGAGGGTCCGGAGCTGGAAGCGTCGCACCTGTACGTAATTATTTCGCCGGCTACAACTGATCTGAAGCAGCCCTATTTAACGGTGCAGTCGAGTCACAACCAACGCTGGAACGTTGAACTAAACCGGGTAGCGTAATCGTGGCTAGTATACTCAGCTTGTGAAAGAGAGAACAGTTGAGTTACCGTGCGTGTGTTTTTCTCATCTGCCCCCAGGATTCAGAGATCGGAGGAGGAGCCGGCACAAGGAGCGGTTTTGGATTATTACAGCACTGTCACTGAGGGGAGAAGTCATAGGAGCGGTTTTGGATAATTACTGCACTGCTCTTTCTGGATTACAGACTCGAACTATTGACTCACCTTTTCACTGTGAATAAATTCACTGTCACTCTGCAAGAAGTCTCGCACCTGAGTCCTTTACTTACATTTCACCATGACAGCTATAGCTCAACACCTTTGTTATCTTTAGTACACTGTAAAAAAGACAAGATAAGACAAGACAAGAACTAACAGACTTAAAAACTCCTTTGTCCCACACGCCATCAAACTGTTTAACTCCTCTCTGGAGGGGAGAGGGAGGGGAAACAGGAGGACAAAGGAGGGGGGAACAACTAAGCTGTAGTGCCTCTTCACCTCACTGTACAATACCTTGTGCAATACTTTTTGTAAATAGTCAACAGTGCAATAGACTCAATACTTGAAATGTGCAATTCACTTGTATTTTTATTTTTTATTCCTATTTATTCTATTTATCCCCTTTGTATATTTTATTTATATTTGTCTCTGTATTTATATGTGTGTGTGTGTGTGTGTGTGTGTGTGTGTGTGTGTGTGTGTGTATATATATATATAACAATTCTGTAACTGTAACTTCGGTCGTTGCTGTGCTTTTTGGAAGTCGAATTTCCCAGAGGAACCCACCCGAGGGATTAATAAAGTTCTATCTTATCTTATCTTATCTTAAAAAGATCCGTATATTTAACAGTGAAAGACAGTAAAAACACGACAGGAAAAACCTGTTAACTATAAAACAGTTTAAAACTGTTGATTTGATGTGAAATTGCCGTAAATAAAGAAATGTAGAAAAACTGTAATATGTACATTTTTTCTCTGAAAAAAATACATAAACCTACTGTAAATCACTCTTGCATAGTTTTTTTAACGGAAGATTCCAATAAAGTTTAGAACAGGCAAACACAATTTTTTTTACATTTATTTATTGAAAAAAATACAGGTTTTAATTGCTGAATGTAAGCATGGTTGTGCTGGTAATGGATACATGCTGTAATATGACTTTGTGATTTTTGCATTAATTTCACATAATAATAATAATGGATTAGATAGCAGTTTTCACGAAGCCCAAAGCACTTTACATTAAATCCATTCTTGATTCATAGCACATTTAATACAGCATATTCATATAACAGGTACATATGTCCCAAGATCTTTATGCTAGAAATGTATTAGGGCAATTTTTGGATGTAGTTTTTGTAAAGAATATGGGATGTAGCTGTTAAATCTACATTCTGTTGAACTCAATAAACCATGAGTTTAAAATGTAAAAGCTAACAACAACTTGAGAGACCTACAGCTAATGATAGACATACTATATTATTGAGTGAATTCATATAATCCCAAAAGTGTTAAAACAATAATCTGTTGTCTGTTCTATTTATTCATAGTTAATTATCATATGAAGAAAAAAGATTTTAAAAGCACCTCCTCCCAAAACTAGGCGTTTAGAGCACCGTTTCACATCAAGGCGCCTGATTTCAAACGGGCCAATCAGCACACTGCATCAGGCTCCACCGCAGATAACGTCTGTACAGCTCCACACAAGTTTTGCTTTGGACTACGGCAGCACGCTATCTTCATTTTCGTGGACTTGTTTCTCATTTTTTAAAATTTAACGTCTGCCACAGCTCGTCTTCAGTCACTACGGTAAGAAAATAATCCAACTTGGTTTATTTATCGACAGCATTGTGTTGCAGGCAGTGAAGGCGCAAATGATAAATTTACGTTAGCTTTAGCTCGTTTCTAGCATTAGCTACATCAGGCTGAAAAGAGCCTTGCAAAACCAGCAGTGCGCGTTTTGAGACGGATATATTAATGGAAACCGTCTAATTAGTATAGCTACATTTGAATGCTTTGTCTAAATGCGGCCTGGATTTTCCCGCCTTGTTTGACATCCGGCTGAAGCTTTAAGTTAGCTAGCCTCGCAGCTGTGTCATATTGATTATGTATTTTTGCAGCATATGTGGAGAATCGGTTCAGTCCGTGAAAGCTTATGTTTTGCATTGCAGACTGCATCGTAATGAACCCCGGTGTATTTATGTGTTGAAGTAAGTTGTAAGCAGGTGTTTTCTGGATATGCTGCTTTAAAGTCTCACTTATACCGCCACCACACTGGTACCGCAACTGTTTCTCAGAATGCTACCTTAATGGATTTGAATTGCACTGTCTCACGTTTTGTGAATGCCAGTGTGAGGGAACTAAAGCTTTGATTGCTCACTTACAGGAACACATAGAAGAGGGACGGCATGTAACTTGTCCAGTGAGAGGATGCCAAAGTGAGTTCTCTGTAAAATCTACATTTACCTCCCATATGTCTAGAAAACACAAACGTTAGGAAAATGTGATTTGTGGTTTAAACAAAGATACTCAGAGAGTCCATCTACAAGTGCCACCATACAGGAAGGTGCCAGTGTATCAGATATAGAAGACCCTGGTATGGATGGGTCTAATTTCAGTGACCTGTATCTCAGAAATGTATGTATGTTTTACATTAAACTACAGGGACAGCATCTTCTGCCAGCATCTACCATTCAAACCATTGTTGAAGAAATACAAAATATACATGAATTGGGACAGATGTATACATTGAATACACTAAGGTCACTTCTAAAAGATATGTCAGTTTCAGATGAAGACATAAAAATCTGTGACACAGTAAAACAATCTGACTTGTTCTCAGCTTGTCACACAGGGCCCATGAGAACTGCTTATTCAAGAGTTCAGTGCTTTAAAGATGTGTTCAAGTATGTTGAACCCAGAAAAGTGTTTTTGGGCAGGGACGAGAACAGGATGGAGAGATTTGCCTATTATGTTCCTCCGCTAAATATTTTGAAGGGTATGCTGGAATCAAGTTTTTGGCAAGGTCTCATATCAGTGAATCCTAATAATGTTTCAAGACCAGATATTCTCAGGGACTGTTGTGATGGTAACGTGTTTGTGTCAAACAAATTTTTTCAGGAAAATCCACATTGCCTCAAGCTGGTTCTATACCAGGATGCATTTGAAGTAGTGAACCCACTTGGTTCTGCCAAAAAGAAGCACAAGGTTTTGGCTGTGTACTTCTCTCTACTCAACATCCCACTAACACCCTTCATCATTGTTTGCGGTAAGCTGAAAGAGCAAAATTCAACTTTTTTATTTTTCTGTTGTAACTGCCACGTTCTTTGTACTCTTGGCTTGTTTAGTTTCATGTTCTGTTGCTTCCTCACTAATACACTGGATAACACAACCATATAAGTTCAACTAGTAACAAAACTCATCCTATGATCCATGTAACAAGTATCTCTGCATTTGTATATATGACTGACATTAAAGCTCTTGTTATTAAAGTTTTTAATTTGTTGTTGTTGTTGTGTTAATTCTCAGGTTCTTCCTGCTTTGCTGCTGAAACATTCATGTTGAGCATTGATAAGAAGACTGTCAACGACCGCATCACAACCTTCCAACCCGTTCTCACTCCCAAAGCGTAACATTTTACGCTAGGTGACAAATCGTCACCATATTACGTTTTCGGCTACCCACCACGTTCCTAAATGACGACCTCGGAAAACAGAGGAAATATGAGAACCCTCTGGACTGAATCTACACATGTTCGCTCTTTTTCTTCAAATCGCTTAGAAACACGCTATTTAACATCATTTAACATATATCCAACAATGATGAGACAAACTATAGGACAGAGGTGCAACAACTAGAGTCATGGTGCCACGACAATAACTTGGTCTTAAACACCAAAAAGACCAAGGAGATCATTGTAGATTTCCGGAAGAGGGGTCATAACAACCATCTGCCTCTCTTCATTGGTAGTGAGGCGGTGGAGAGGGTGAGCAGTTTAAAATTCTTGGGGGTAACTGTGACCGAGGACCTGTCCTGGGGCAACCATATCACCTCAGTTGTACGGAAGGCCCAACAGCGCCTCTACTACCTGAGGAGACTGCGGAGCGCACACATTCCCAGATCTCTGATGTTGAACTTCTACAACTGTGCCATCAGCAGCGTTCTGACGTATGGATTTCTAGTGTGGTTCCCCAGCTGCACCAAGGCCGATCAGCAAGCACTCCAGCGGATGGTGAAAGAAGCTGGCAGAATTATTGGAACAAGTCTGCCAGAGATCAGTAATATCTTCCCCACTCGCTGTCTGAGGAGGGTGCACAGTATCCTGCGGGACCAACATCACCCTGCGCGCCACCTTTTCCATATGCTGCCCTCAGGGAGAAGGTACAGGTCTATACAGGCCAGAACATCCAGACTGGCCAACAGCCTGTATCCACAGGCTGTGAGGCTCCTGAACTCTCTGCCCCCCTCTCACGGACAATAACCATATCCAACTTCTTAATAGCAATGAACTGGTCTGCATTGGTGCATCATATCTTTATTCTCTTCCCCCTCCTGCCCCCCCCCTCTTTCTTAAATAGATAACTATCATATCTGATATCATATCTCACAGTACAATAATATTGAATGGGTGCATTGTTGTATTTTGTCATGTTTCTCAGGTCTTTGTCTGAATTTCTACGAACATTATTGCTAAGGATTGTCTTATTGCATTGGAGTCACACTGGGTTAAATATGTACACTTGGGTTTTAAGGGGTATTTATTATTTTCTTCTTTTTTGGGGTTGTATGGAAGCCCCAAACGCAATTTCATTGTTCTTGACAATGACAATAAATAAATACTACTACTACTTACTACATTAAAGTCCTGGTTAAGGTCAGGAATAAGGTTATGGTCAGGGCTAGGGATAAGGTTAGGTTTAGGGCTGGAATACAGGGCTGGAACGTCTATTACCGCGGGAGCGTCATTGCACTGGATTCCAGCCATAACCCGCCGCGTACCCTAAGAACGCCGAAGGTCTCCTTTCACGTTCCTCAGGAACGCCGCGGGACGAGACAAAACGTCGACATGTTACGCCTCGGGAGGGAGAACGCTCTGAACCTTCACCTCTGCTATCTGCCTAATGTTTGGCAGTTACTACTGCTTTAACATACACTACCCTGTAGAACTACGATCAACACTGGAATTCCTTCAACGGTAAAATTTATTTTATTATGGATTTATTTTTGTGCTTTTCAAACTTGGCCATTTGATATCCCACCTCAGGTTGTTAATTTCCTCAATCTCTCTCGCCCTTTTTTCATGAAGGTGTCTCTTTTCCATAAATCCTGAGAGAGGCACCAAGGTTGAATCCAAGAAGAAAAAAGTGTTCTCAGTCAATCCCAGAGTCCTCACTCTCATCTCAGACATTGCTGACCATGAGTGGATCTAGTCCTACCCCTCTTGTTTGAGACAAAGTGATAAAGGTATACTATGTTACATACTCTACAGGTGTTCTGTTTTTGAAACAATTGTTACATTTCTGATTGTGAGTGGGAAGTTTAACAATGTGAAGTTTTACTAGACACAATTTGTAAAAGTACATGGTCTACTTTTGATTCACTGTTTTATATCTGAAAAATTTATCTGGTAAAAATGTGGGAAACCTGCGATTTTGTTTCTTGGATTTTAATTTTCCCAGTTTTAAAGATATTTGTATTCCAATAGTGTAAAAGTATGCTGCATGTACATTGCTGGCATTTTGTAGTTACCCAAAAAATTGCAGTTGAAGTTCTCAAAACAAGTGTAAAGTTTTTGTTTGTACCTGATGCAGTTTTAAGATGTACATTTTCAGGTTTACTGCTCAGTTCTGTGTGCAAAATATGTGGGTGTAAACTTGTTCCTGTAATTTCTTCAATTCAGATTTTCTTTCAATTATAGAAAAAATGTTTAATTCTCTATATTTGTATTTGGGTAATTTGAAAAGTCAAGATTTTACATGTACTGACATTTATGTAGTGAGAACAGCACCAAAACACTTAAAGGTGTCTGAATTGTCTGCTAAAGGTAATGTGAAGTATAATGTGTGCTCAACTTACAGCACTGGTTTTGCACAGTTTGAACAGAACTTGTAAGAATTCTGTGATTCCTCACTGTTACTGTCATGGAGATAACTAGTAACTATTCGTGATTTGTTGAGTACAAATGTAAATGTTTGATGTTCAAAACATCAAAGATGTTAAATAAAATACATTTTTTGGAAATTTAAGGTGGACATTTTTGTGTTACATTTAGTAATTTGAATAAAATCATGATTTGTGTATTAAGCTTACAGAGTAGAACACTTAAGAGCACTCTAGTCTAAAAACGGTTACAGAATAAAATTGTATTTTTTTATTTTTTGATAGTTAATTTTACAGGGAAAAAATGTTGTTTTCTGGCACAAACTTTATTTTATATGTTATTTTCATGTTAATTCTAGGGAAAAACATTTTTTCTTCAAGTTAAAACATTTTCTTCTACGGTAAAATATTGACCCTAGCACTGTTTTTAACCGTAAAATCAACAATAACAATACCTTGTTACCGTTAAAGAAGAAAATGTTTCACCCGTAATTTTACGGTAGATTTCTGGCAACCACAGCTGCCAGCGTTTTACCGTAAAATCTACAGTTTTGTTTTTTTTACAGTGTAGACACACCCCTACACTCATTTCCAAAACTCTCTGACTCCGTAGTGAAGGTGGGTCAGTTCTCCTGCTGCATGGACATATTAAACAGCTGATAATGACTTATTAAGTCATGCTATAAGCTGATAGTATTGGTTTCTTAGCGTTGCCTTGTGTCTGGCTGTCTGAATCTGTGTTTTTGAGACTCTCATTGATACACAGCAGTTCAAAGCCAGAAACACTCAGCCATGGTGTTGACTGCTTCTTTTCCAACTAACAGTGTTTGGCAGTTATTGTGAGTCTCTCCTGTTTGTATTCTTTTCCACAGTTCCGTTGTTTTAGGTCATCCTTGGTTACTGATGCACAGTCCTGCTATTGATTTGTCTGATGGTTGTGTTATCAGTTGGAGTAATTTTTCTTTATCTACTTGCTCACAGTCTGCTGTTCCTTTGAGTGCCGATAAATTTACACCTCCTCCCCCAGATCAGTGCGCTGTAGCAGGAATCTGTCATGACGTGGGGGACGTCTTGAGCAACACTCAAGCCTCGTCTCTGCTATTCCAGCTTCCTTTTGACTTGCCCAAAGATCTTCTACTCTGCGTCCCGCTTCCTCCTAGCCACCTATATAACCTCTTCGTCAGAGGTTATATAGAGGTTTCATATAGAGGTTTCATATAGGAAGCTTTGAAAACAGTAGGCGTAATCTGCCCACCTTCCCCTCCATGGAGAAGAAAGATATAACCCTGCATGCTTGTACTGATTATAGGATGCTTTAATCAAAACATGTAACTACCCAAGTATTTAAAGAAGTATATACTTCGACTCATTAACTCTGCTTTTGAGCTTCTGCAGGCAGCCGCTCTATTCACAGAGCTGGATCTGAGAAACGCTTATCGTCCAGAGGTGAATGAAAAACTGCATTAAGTACACCACTGTCTAACCACTGACTAACCACTGCTACAGCAGTCTTTGAGGTCAATGATGTATCCAAAGACTTTTTGAACCTCTCTGTCTTTGTGTTTTTGAATCCTCATCCTTTACCATGGTTTTCCCAGTCTGTCAGGACTCTGTTGGATCCTATGGGGCTTTTTGTTGTTGTTGTTTGTGTGTTTTCTGCTAGGTCTGTTTCTGTGGCTTCTCCTACTTTAGCACCTGGTTTATATTCTTGCTAGCTAGTTAGTGTTAGCCTAGCGTTGCTGCTGCCGCTGGGCTCATGTTACCTAAAAATTAACACCACAGCCTTAAAAACCTTAAATGAAAATATGTCTGGGAAATGTTCTGTTGATTGTTTCAAATAAAAAAGTGAGATGAGAGCCCAGACAAAATTCTTCGGGAGGTGCAGCCGTTAGGGGCGGGGTGTATTTTCAATCCATAGCCATAACTAACTAACTATAAATATCATGTTTAACCTGAGTAGCAAAAGACCGCAAGGGGGTTGAAAACAATACGCCAGGAGTCAGCTGTGCTCGCCGGCTCTATCGAGCCTTGAGCTCCCGGTCAGCTATCACCCTGGTGGATAACAGAGCTCTCCGAAAACGTGGAAGCACTTTTGCAAATATGTGATATTTTGATAAATTAAGTATTTATTTGAGCATTACACACCTACATTCTTGCCTGAAAATATCTTAAAAGGTTATTTTGTGACCCAGAAAGGGTAGTCTGGGGAAAAGGAGGATTGCATTTATCGGCCGGTTGTCGGAGCCTGTGCGTACTTGTAAGCGTGGCAATGGTGGAGGAGAGCAGCTAAAAAACGTATTACTTTTTCTGGGTCACAAAATAAACTTTTAAGATATTTTCAGGCGAGAATGTAGCTGTGTAAAGTTCAAATATCTGCTTGATTTATCAAGACATCACATATTTGCAAAAATGCTCCAATGTTTTCGGAGAAGTCTATTTTTTTCATGCTTTGTGTCAGCTTTTGAACATCTGTGGCATCTATTAATGTCAAATCTAGCCTTTGTTTAACAACATAAGGAAACTGCTTTTATATTTAACCGACTTTTCTGTTTTATTACATTTTAAATAACAACAATAATAATAATAATAATAGTATTTATTTTGTTAAAAATGTGTTTAAAAACAAGTTTTGTTGTGAAAGCTATAATCCAGATTAGTGGCCTGTTAAATGGTTAAAGTCTAGGTTGGCTTTATACTTGAGAATAAAGTAATATAGGTTGTGTTTCTAAAGAATTAAGTTAAATTACACAGTTGAATCATAAGAAACCATATGTTAGATCTGGTCATTTTGCTTATTAGAAACTTTATATATTGGAAGTTAACTTTCAACAAGCATGTAATGATTATATTTAAATTAGGTGGTCTTTTTTTAAACACATGTCTCTTTAGGCCTAAACTGACAGTGCCAATACTACACATTCAGACACAGTAGTGTCAAGGGCAGTGTCGTGGATGAGAGAAGGAGGACCCAAACGCTGGACTCACAGGCAGGTAGGTGAAGGTGGATGTTTATTGCCGAAGGAGTGAGCAAACAGTACAAAGGGAGGAAATGGCTGGCTGACTGAACGAACAAAGGACTGACTGACTGACTGACTGACTGACTGACTGACTGACTGACTGACTGGACATACAGACGACATTGACATCAGACATACATCATTAATGACCCGACATTGAATGGGTAGAACAGAGGGCTTAAATACACGGACTGGTGATAATGATGATAATGAGAGACCGGTGAGTACACAGCTGAACATAATGAACTAATGATAATGGGAAAAGGACTGAACATAATGCACACAGACCAAGGCTAACACAATAAAACAGGAAGTGGAACAGGCAGTAGATAAACAGTGAACATGAACTAAGAATACTGGGTCAAAGACCCAGAAACCCTGACAGTACCCCCCCCGCCAAGGCCGGCACCCGACGGCCAAAAGAACGAAAAACCAGAACAGGGCGGGCGGAGGGGGCCCAGGACGGAGGGACGGAGTCCACACAGAGACAGTTCAGGAGGGCGGCCACGTGGAAGGCAGCAGTGACCACTGAGCCGGTCCGGTGGGCGGCTGCGGCGGTCGAGACGAGACAGTTCAGGGGGCCGACCGTGCGGACGGCAACGGCGGCGATGACAGCGCTGGTCCGGGGGCCGACCGTGCGGAAGGCGACGGCGGCCACTCAGGCGAAGAGGGTCCGGGGGCCGGCCGTGCGGAAGGCGGCGGCGGCCACTCAGGCGAAGGCGGTCCGGGGGCCGGCCGTGCGGAAGGCAACGGCGGCCACTCAGGCGATGACGGTGCAGTTCAGGGGGCCGGCCGCGCGGAAGGCAGCGGCGGCGGCTCTCCAGTGTCAGGCGTACTGGCCGAGGCCCGGTGGGCACAGGACCAGTCGAGGCGGGACCAGTCAAGGCGGGACCAGGCGAAGCACAGGCTGAGGCTGCAGCAGACGAAGGCTCTGAGGCTGCAGCAGACGAAGGCTCTGAGGCCGCAGCAGACGAAGGCTCTGAGGCCGGGCCAGACGAAGGCTCTGAGGCCGGGCCAGACGAGGACGAAGGCTCTGAGGCCGGGCCAGACGAGGACGAAGGCTCTGAGGCCGGGCCAGGCGTGGGTGCAGCTGAGGCAGAGGCCGGGCCGGGCGTGGGTGCAGCTGAGGCAGAGGCCGGGCCGGGCGTGGGTGCAGCTGAGGCAGAGGCCGGGCCGGGCGTAGCTGAAGCCGAGGCTGAGGCCTGACCAGTCGAAGTTGAAGCCTCTGGCTGGAGACAGGCCGGGCCAGCGGGTGCGGAAACCCCTGGCTGAGGAGCGGCCGGGCCAGCGGGTGCGGAAACCCCTGACTGAGGAGCGGCCGGGCCAGCGGGTGCGGGAACCCCTGGCTGAGGAGCAGGAGAGCTCACAGCTGGCTCTGGGTGCTGTGGCTGCAGGTCCGGGAACCGAACAGGATGGTGTACGGGCGACTGGGAAACAGGAGGCGACTGGACAGGGGACTGAGCTACAGGAGGTGACTGGAGGACAGGAGGAGACTGAGCTACAGGAGGTGACTGGAGGACAGGAGGAGACTGAGCTACAGGAGACTGAACTGACTGGAGGGCAGCAGGAGACTGGACAGCAGGTGAGTGAACTGACTGGACTGGAAGCTGAACAGCAGGTGAGTGAACTGATTGGACTAAGGAGACTGATGGATAAACAGAGGCCGGTGAGGCTAATGGCTGAGCTAAAGAGTGAGCTAGTGAAGGGGACAACAGTGCAGCCTGGGCTAATAAAGCTGGGGCCTGAGCAGGGGACACCTCAGCTAGCCTAACCAGTGATACTGCGAGGGCGTGAAAAGCTGGATCAGGAGGTGGATGAAAGGGTGAAGTAGTAGGTGGACCGGTTAGCTCTTCCAAGCCTCCAGGGAGGTCAGGCTGGGTTCTGGCTGCCCTCAGCCTGGGCGCTGGGACAGGCACAGAAGGTGGCTGGACACCAGTCACCCCCACCCGAGAAACAGGAGCGGGTGTGGAGGTAGACTGGGTCGCAGCTGCCCTCCTCCTGGGAGCTGGCACTGGAGTGGGTGTAGGCTGACTGATAGGAGTGGAAATAACGACTGGGTGAGTGACACTGACAGGTCTATCGGGTTGTATTCTGGTCTTTCTGCCACCACTATTTACAGTTTTTGACTGAACAGTCTTTGGGGAGCCAGAGCGGAAAAAATCTTCCCAGTCCACATCATCCTCAAGGAGGGAAACTCCCCACGAATCAGAAAAGAGTCTGTTGTGTGTTTTAAGTGGATAATCAGATGAGGGGTGTGGAAAACAGTCACTGGAACTCACCACCGGGAGTTGCTGAACAGAGTCCGTTTTATGGCGGCGTGTGCGCCGCTTTCCCCGGGAAGAGGAAGCGGGCCGGGTAAACGGCTGAGCCTCTGGCGCGGTAGCCTCCGCTGAGCCGAGATGGGAGGTGTAGCCGCTGTGCCGTGGCGAGGCGGAAAGGCTGGAGAGTGAAAAGGCTGGCGGGCGAGCGAGGAGCGAAGCGGCGGGAGAGCGAGCGGCCGAAGCTTGGGCTGTGACGCCCACTCTCCGCGGCGAATGCTCCGGTGCAGCCGGGGCAGCAGGTGGGGGAACGTGGCGTCTCCGAGGCCCGCCCAGAGCCAGGCGAGTCCCCTCGAAGACGTGCTCTCTCTCCGCGAAGAGCCGCTGTTTTCCCCGAAGCCCCTCCGTCCAGCGAAGGAGCGCTGCCTCCTGCCGCTCGAAAAGTTCAGGGTCCGCTGGGTCCACAACGCGTGGTCGGGTCATTCTGTCAAGGGCAGTGTCGTGGATGAGAGAAGGAGGACCCAAACGCTGGACTCACAGGCAGGTAGGTGAAGGTGGATGTTTATTGCCGAAGGAGTGAGCAAACAGTACAGAGGGAGGAAATGGCTGGCTGACTGAACGAACAAAGGACTGACTGACTGACTGACTGACTGACTGACTGACTGACTGGACATACAGACGACATTGACATCAGACATACATCATTAATGACCCGACATTGAATGGGTAGAACAGAGGGCTTAAATACACGGACTGGTGATAATGATGGTAATGAGAGACCGGTGAGTACACAGCTGAACATAATGAACTAATGATAATGGGAAAAGGACTGAACATAATGCACACAGACCAAGGCTAACACAATAAAACAGGAAGTGGAACAGGCAGTAGATAAATAGTGAACATGAACTAAGAATACTGGGTCAAAGACCCAGAAACCCTGACAAGTAGTAGATGGTGTTTTTAATACTATATGTGTTAGTCTAATTTGGTTGTATGAGGTCTACATTGACCTTCTGTGTTGTATGTTACAATGATTGCACAGCCATTAAGGATCAAATCAGCTTCTAAAAAATGTTCTGTTTTTTCTCCCTCTGCTTGCTTCTTACTGTCTTTGAGGCTCGGGACCAGCACTCCTGTTGTTGGACAGAAAGACATTCAATTCAATTCAATTTTATTTATATAGCGCCAAATCACAACAAAAGTTGCTTCAAGGCGCTTCATAGATACAGAGAAAAACCCAACTATCATATGACCCCCTATGAGCAAGCACTTTGGCGACAGTGGGAAGGAAAAACTCTGACAGTGGACTCATCTCTGTGCTTGTCCTGCTAGACCTGAGTGCAGCATTCGATACTGACGACCATAATATCCTATTCAACACAACCTATGAGCAAGCACTTTGGCGACAGTGGGAAGGAAAAACTCCCTTTTAACAGGAAGAATCCTCCGGCAGAACCAGGCTCAGGGAGGCCATCTGCTGCGACCGGTTGGGGTGAGAGAAGGAAGACAGGATAAAAGACATGCTGTGGAAGAGAGACAGAGGTTAATAACAGATATGATTCAATGCAGAGAGGACTATTATCACATAGTGAGTGAGGAAGGTGACTGGAAAGGAAAAACTCAATGCATCATGGGAATCCCCGGCAGCCTACGTCTATTGCAGCATAACTAAGGGAGGATTCGGGGTCACCTGGTCCAGCCCTAACTATATGCTTTATGGGGGAACAGCTGACACACATGAACATAACGACGTCACAGTGGAAGAGTAAAACTAACCATGATGAACACAGGAACACAAGACCTCCTCGCATGATAAAAATGAACTTAGAAAACCTGAAGGGTTTAAACATAAACTAAAACTCAAAACGCTGGGTCAAAAGACCTAGGATCGTGACAGTAAGATTATAACAGTGATGGCAATATAATTGTTTGTTGTTCAGCAGAACAGTGTCCAGTATGTTGGCTGTTATACTTTGTTGTGTTTGAAAATAAAAGTTGGGCTGATTTTAACATCATTACAAAAAGTGTTGTTAATTATTTTTAGTCATATTCAGGTTACCACAATTTTTTTTTCATTTAGTTGAACTTGAAATGTTTGTCAGTAGGTAAACAATTAGTATTGTACAGTCAGAAATATCAAGTTATTCTCAATACTGCAGACTTGCAATGAAGAAGTTGTCCTAACAGTCATCTTAAGTAAGCTTTACTTCGTTTTTTTGAGGCAACGAGTTTGCATTTTCTTTTTTTTAATTCTGGAAGCTACATAGGCTTTTACTCTATACTCAAAATGAATAAGTTGCCTTAACTTAGTCATCTTATGTAAACTTTACTCATTTTTTTGAGTTCTGTGAACTAATGAGGCTGTACAGTGTACTCAAAATGGGTAAGTTGCCCTAGCTTAATCATCTTAAGTAAAACTTTACTCAATTTTTTCGAGGCAATGAATTTAAATAGTTTTTTTGAGTTCTGTGAACTAATGAGGCTGTACAGTGTACTCAAAATGGGTAAGTTGCCCTAGCTTAATCATCTTAAGTAAAACTTTACTCAATTTTTTCGAGGCAATGAATTTAAATAGTTTTTTTGAGTTCTGTGAACTAATTGTTCTGTGAACTGTCTTTATTGGACCGATACACCTGTCCTTCATTATTCAGCAGACCTGTGTGTATTTATGAACCAGCTCTCCTGTCACTCGTCGCCAGTTTGTCACAGCTATTTCTGCGCAGGGTTGGGTGATACAGCCTTGGAATATATCACTGTGTTTCAAGGAAATCAAGGTTAAAGGTTCAAGGTTCTTTATTCGTCACATGCATAGTTATACAGGTATAACACACAGTGAAATGTAACCTGACATGCTCCTCGACTTGCAAAAAAAGAGGGGGGGGGGGGGGGGGGGAAGGAAGAACATAACATAATATATACATTAGGTGGATGTGCAGTAGTAGCATGTAAGCAGCAAGCAGGTGAATTCTGTACATTAAGCGAATTAAATAAGAATAGACAATCTGACTATTTTACAAAATAGACAGTATGAACATTTAAAATTAAAGGAATTTCAATTCAATTTTATTTATATAGTGCTAAATCACAACAACAGCCGCCTCAAGGTGCTTTATATTGTACAGTAGATCGTACAATAATAGATAGAGAGAAAAACCCAACAATCATATGACCCACTATGAGCAAGCACTTTGGCGACAGTGGGAAGGAAAAACTCCCTTTTAACAGGGCCCAGATGGCTTGGGGATAGAAGCTCCTCTTGAGTCTCTCTGTCCTTGCCCGGATGATGCGGAACCTTCTGCCGGATTGCAGAAGTTAGAACAGTTTGTTGCCAGGATGGGACGGGTCCTTCAGTATCTGCGCTGCTCTAGTCCGGCATCTCCTGGTGTAGGTGTCCTGAAGAGGGGGGAGAGCAATCCTGCAGCAGCGTTCTGCTGTACAGATCACTCTCTAGAGAGCTCTTTGGTCCTTAACACAGCTGTTTCCATTCCAGGATGTGATGTTCTGTGTGAGGATGCTCTCCACAGCACCTGTATAGAAAATCCTGAGCATCTCTGGAGAGACCCGGAACTTCCTCAGTTGTCGTAGGTGATACAGGCGCTGCCTAGCCTTTTTGGTCTGGACCTGAATGTGGGCAGACCATGTCAGGTCTGAGGAAATGTGGACATCGAGATACTTGAAGGACTGCACCCTCTCCACTGGAGCTCCATTGATGATAATGGGCTTGTAGTCTCTGTGCTGACCCCTTCTGAAGTCCACCACCAGCTCCTTGGTCTTGTCAACGTTCAGCTGGAGGTGGTTGTCCTGGCACCATGATGCCAGATTCTTCACTTAATCCATGTAGGCCGCCTCATCGTTGTTGGAGATGGTGCCCAACACCCCTGTGTTGTCAGCAAACTTCACAATGGTGTTGGAGCTGTGGGTGGCCACACAATCTAAAGTGTAGAGGCAGTAGAGGGCGAGAGGACAAATCCTGTGGTGCTCCTGTGTTGATGGTGATGCTGTTAGAGACGCATCTACCCACCCTCACCACCTGAGTTCTGCCAGTGAGGAAGTCCAACACCCATGCACACAGATGGCTGTTGATCCCTCGGCTTTGTGAACAGTCTACTGGGCACTATAGTGTTAAATGCTGAACTGTAATCAACACACAGCATTCTCACATAGTTACCCTGTTTCTTGTCCACGTGGCTGAGGGTGGTGTGCAGGAAGTGGGCGATGGCGTCCTCTGTGGATCTGTTGGCTCGGTAGGCAAACTGGAGCGGATCTGTGGTGTCTGGGATGGCGGAGGAGATGATGTTCTTCAGCAGCCTCTCGAACACCTTCATTACTACCGAGGTCAGTGCAACTGGCCGGTAATCGTTCATGGATGGGTGTTTGCTGTTCTTGGGCACAGGGATGACGGTGGATCTTTTGAAGCATGTGGGGACCACAGACTTCGCCAGGGACTCGTTGAAGATGGAAGTGAACACACCTGCTAGCTGGTCAGCACAGCAGCACAGTAGACGGCCGGTGATGCCGTCTGGCCCCGCTGCTTTCCTTGTGTTCACTCTCCTCAGTGTCGCTCAGACGTCGTGCTCCGCGATGTTGATCACCGGTCTCTCACTGGTGACGTCAGTGTCCTCGGTAGTCAGGCGGTAGTTAGCATTAGCCGCGTGGCTAACCTCGAAACGGGCATAGAACTGGTTCAGCTCGTTGGTGAATGCAGAGTCGGCGTTGATCGGCACAGTGTCCCTGGCTTTGTAGTCGGTAATGGTGCGTAGTCCGTGCCACATACTCCGTGTGCCACCCTGGTGGAAGCGAGACTCCACGTGCTCCCGGTACCGGTGTTTGGCATCTCTCACTGCGCGCTGTACGCCGTATGAGGCTGCTTTGTAGGCGCTCATATCGCCAGTGGCGAAACACACGTTGCAGGTGGCGGTCCTGGCATTCACTGCAGCGCGGATCGATCTGTCCACCCATGGTTTCTGGTTCGGGAATGTGGTGACTCTCGCAGTGGGGATAATCTCCTCCGCTAGCATATTGATGAAGCATACTGCGACTTCCATAAACTCGTTGATGTCGACTGCGCATGCTCTGAACATGTCCCAGTCTACGTCATTGAATGCCTCCTGTAGCGTAGCTTCTGATTGGGCAGACCTACGTTTCACCTCCCTCATGGTTACTTCTTCCGTCCGTATGTTTTGTTTATACTGGGGAATGGGGAAGATCTGAGATAATATTTATGGTGATGAAGAGATACAATACTGTACAATGTTTTACATTAATTACAACTTCCAGGCAGCAGCATTTAGAATAGCATTTTCCAGTCTTGTTTGCCACTGAGCTGTTGTTATTAATGACATACTATCCAGTTCAAAGGTGCTCTTCAAAAGAACATGTGAAGTAAACTTATAACGTAACCACTTAAGACTTTAACAGTATCTAAAGCAACTTCACCTTCAGCAGTCTACACAAACATGTCACACAATCAGATTAAAATGGAAACATTTAATATATATATATATTATGGGTGCAACAATACACAAAATTCACGGTTCGGTTCGATTCGATACTTTGGTGTCACAGTTCGATATTTTTTCGATACAAAAAAAAGTTCATGCTTTTTTAATTTGTCATTTATTAAAATTATAAATATATATTTTAACTCAAAAGTACAGTTTTTAAATTTAATGTTGCTGAAACAACAAAATAATAAAAAACAAATACATATATCTGATCGAGAAATCACTCATCTTTGGAAAAGAGAGTTTATTACAGAGAAATGGCTCTTTCCAAAATAAAAGCTATACTATCCGCTTCTTCTGGGCTATATTCTCAGCAGCATATTAAACATATCAGGTCCCCATAAGGAGAATCATGTGCTAACGGCCGTTTAAATGACTTGGGTAAAGTTTGCAGCATGCGTGCTTGTTGTTTTTGTCTGCTTCCACTTGTCTTTGCACTAGGATGCTGTCAGAGTAAATGTGCAGTCATATTCGTTGTGTTCCCACTACTGCTGTCAGCGTTAATCTCGTTGAAATGACGTTAAAGCCACAACACGGCAAATCTCCGTTAACAAGCTACCGCGGATCGCCCCGTGCGTGGGGCTGGACCGCCAACATGTTAACGAGCTAACTGCGCTAACACACTAGTTCCCACCAATGTAATTGAGCATTGCGTGGCACATCCGACATACTGTTTTACTTTAGTCCATGACGCGCTTACCTTCAGGGTCATATGTCACATGAAGACCAAAATAGTTCCAAACGCCAGATCTGAATGAGGGTGGGGGAGGTTCAATTTGCCATGTTGCAAGGAGAGCTTAACTTCTGTCTCGCTAGCTTGTCCTGCGCTCAGTGAATCTGCTTTCGACTACTCCGCCTAGGCTGCACTGTCAAGCGTAGATCCACTGAGCGCTCAACACAGACAGCATTGTCAGAAGGAAAGTGTCATGGTCCTGGGTCGGTGACCCAGCGCTTTTAGTTATCATTTTCTAGTTTATGATGATGATTATTATTGTTTGAGTTCTATGTGTTATATTTGGTCTGCCTTGGAGTCTGTTTCTCTGTCTGTCTATGGTGTCACCCCATCTGTTTGTGAATCTGTCTGTTTAGTTCAATGTCTTGTCTGGTTCCATGTGTCTGAGTTTCCTGTTTTATTGTGAAGGTCTGTGTCGTATGTGAGTGTGCTCAGTTTACGTTTCCCCTGTCTCGTCAGCTGTGATTTCTCCCAGGTGTGTTCCCCTCCTGTCTCTAATCCCTTGATTACTGCCATCTGTGTATTTAAGCCCTGTGTTTCTCTGTGTCAGTGTCGCGTCGTACCCTCAACTAGCTGTGTGTTCTGCTTCTATGTTCCTAGTGTTTGGTCTCCTGCTCCAGTTTAGTGTTTCTTTCCAGTGTTTCAGTCCTTGGTTCCTCTGTTCTGACTTTTGGTTTTCTTTTGGTGAGTTTAGTTTGTAGGAGGTTTTTCCCAGCAATAAAGCTGCGCTTTAAGTTTCACTTCCGTGTCTGAGTTCTGCATTTTGGGTCCACCACTCCTGCTTGCCTGCCACACAGCGATTCATGACAGAACGACACGACCAGTATGGATCCAGCAGACTCACTGAGGAAGCGCAGCTCAGCCTTTGACGGGACCCGGCTTGCGCTTGGAGGGCCTCCATGCTGCCGTTCCTCACTAGCTGCTTACCTGTCATGGCGGGGTGCGCCGATGTGTGAGGAAGCAGGACCCAAAAGCAGATGATGGACGAGGAGTTGTAAGTTGTAACAAAAAAGTGATCCTTTATTAATGACGGCACAGGAAACCAAAGCAAACTGACAAAAACACTAAGAAACTAAAACACTAAGAGGGACTGAGACCAAAAAACTATAACTGTGGTGGAAAATAACAGGCAAAGACTATGACTTAAACTACCATAGAATAACTGACAAAAACCATGACTGTGACTGAGGTCAAATAAACAGACGAACCGACAATGACAAGCAGAAAACAGAAGGCTTAAATACCCACATGAGGTGATCAGTGGAAGTGGAGACACATGAGGGAACAGCTGACAGACATAGCCCTAATGACAGGACCAAGAAAGGAAAGCTAACTATAATGAACAAGGAACACAAGACACTGTCAAAATAAAACAGGAACACTAAAACTAAGTATGGCAACACAAACTTAACAGACCTAAATTCATAATGATAAATACCAAAACCCCAAAACATAGAAAACCAAGGAACAATAAACAATAACAACCCAAACTAAAGACAGATAGGAACTGACACAAAAACTAATAACATATCAAAAATGAAACAAATACAAAAGAGAGGCTCAGAGCGCTGGGTCAGACAGAGCCCCCCCCCCTCAAGGGCGGATTCCAGATGCCCGAAAAAGAAAAAACAACAAGAAAACACAACACAAAGCCAAAAACAACCCCCCCAGGGCGGGCGGAGGGGGACCAGGAAGGAGGGCCAGAAACAAAACCACAAAAAACAAAGCAGCGAAAACACACAGAGCAAACACAACAAGGGCACAAGAGTCCGAGACCCAGCTTCAGGAGGGCGACCAGGAACCCGGCAGAGCAGGAGCAAATGGCGAAGCAGTTCAGGCGGCCGCCCCGGAGGTCGACAGAAAAGCAAAACAGAGTACAAAAGTTCGGGAGGCCGACCAGGAGGCCAACGGTCCAGCAGTCCAAAATCCATGAGTTCCGGGGGCCGACCCGGAGGTCGAGAGCACAGCAGGCCAGAGATCAAAAGTTCAGGGGGCCGACCCGGACGGCAATGATGTCCAACAAACGGCCCGGAAAGCGGCCGGCGATCCCGAGGGGCAACACGAGGCTTGGGCGACAGCAACACAACCGCAGAACCAGGCGAGGCCGACACAGAAATTGAGGCCGAAGCCGGACCAGGCGGAGGCGAAGCAGGAACAAAAGCCGAGGCTGGAACTGACGACAGCGAAACAGGAGTCGAGGCCGAAGCCGGACCAGGCGAAACACAGACTGAAGCCGAGGCTGGACCAGGTGACAACGAAGCAGGAGCCGGACCAGGCGAGGCTGAAGCCGAGGCTGGACCAGGTGACAACGAAGCAGGAGCCGGACCAGGCGAGGCTGAAGCAGAGGCCGGACCAGGCGAGGCAGAAGCAGAGGCCGGACCAGGCGACGGCGAAGCAGGAGCCGAGGCTGAGGCCGGACCAGGCGACGGCGAAGCAGGAGCCGAGGCTGAGGCCGGACCAGGCGACAGCGAAGCAGGAGCCGAGGCTGAGGCCGGACCAGGCGACGGCGAAGCAGGAGCTGAGGCTGAAGCCGGACCAGGCAAAGCACAGGCTGAAGCTGGACCACGCGTAGCAGAAGCAGAGGCAGAGGCTGGACCAGGCGTAGCAGAGGCAGAGGCTGGACCAGGCATAGCAGAGGCAGAGGCTGGACCAGGCGTAGCAGAGGCAGCCGCAGGTGGTGGCTGGATGGGCTCCTCGGGCCCTCCAGCTGACGTGACGTGGGACTGGACAGGCTCCTCGGGCCCTCCAGCTGACGTGACGTGGGACTGGACGGGCTCCTCGGGCCCCCCAGCTGACGTGGCAGGAGGCTGGACGGGCTCCTCGGGCCCCCCAGCTGATGTGGCAGAAGGGTGGATGGGCTCCTCGGGCCCTCCAGCTGACGAGGCAGGTTGCTCTTCAAGTTGCAGCAAGACACAGTCTATAGTGGGTGAAATGAGTTTGTATGAGTTCTCAGACTGAGGTGTGGCAGAACCAGGCGAGGCGTCAGGCTGAGGCGCAGAAGCAGCAAGCAGTAGCGCAGCAGGTGGTGGTCCTGCAGGCGGCGGCATGGGAGCCGCAGGAGGTGGCGCTGCAGCCACAGGTGGTGAAGCAGAAGGTGGCCAGACGGGCTCCTCAGGCCCTCCAGCTGACGTGGCGTGAGGCTGAACGGGCTCCTCGGACCCTGCAGCTGACGTGGCGTGAGGCTGAACGGGCTCCTCGGACCCTGCAGCTGACGTGGCGTGAGGCTGAACGGGCTCCTCGGGCCCTCCAGCTGACGTGGCGTGAGGCTGAACGGGCTCCTCGGGCCCTCCAGCTGACGAGGCGTGAGGCTGAACGGGCTCCTCGGGCCCTCCAGCTGACGAGGCGTGAGGCTGGACGGGCTCCTCGGGCCCTCCAGCTGACGAGGCGTGAGGCTGGACGGGTTCGCCCGAACCTCCAGCAGATGAAACATGAAGCTGGCTGGGTTCGCCCGAACCTCCAGCAGATGAAACATGAAGCGGGCTGGGTTCTCCCGAACCTCCAGCAAACGAGACGTGAGGCCGGACGGGCTCCCCGGGCCCTCCAGCTGACACTGAAATAGGCTGCACAAGTTGCACCTCCGTCTCCGGCTCCAAACCGGCCTGGATAGCAGTCCCACAACAGCTTAGCTGAGCCTGATGGCTAGCATTTCCAGTGAAAACAGTCTCATCATAGCCGGGCTCATGACCCGGAAAGGCAGTGTCCGTTCCAATAATCTCCGGAGAAAAAACATGAGGAGCCAAGATATAGTCACTCACTTGTGTTCGTGGTGTGGAGCGTCGATGGCACGCACGCCGCTTTTTCTTGAGAGTGGAAGACGGCGGTGCAATAGGTGGAAGTCCCTGGTAACTCCGAGGTCCCCCGAGAGCCAGTCGAGTACCCCGGAAAGAGGGCTCGTGCTCCGGAATGAGCCATGGCTTCCACCGGAGCTCCTCCTCCAATAGAGCGCAGAATATCGACTGACGCTCGTCGTGGTCCAAATCAATGGTGTCCAGCGCTTCCTCGCGCTGGACAGTGGCAGGAGTATGGCGAGACTGTGATGAGGGCATGGAAACTGGTGAGCTGAGAGGTGGTGACGCTGCGGCGAATCTCAGCGAACCGACACGAACACACTCAGGTTCCGGAGGCAGCAATGGAGATGACTGATTGTGGGGTTGTTGTGACTGGTAGGTGCTGGAAGCCATTTCCTGACTCGACAGTTCCTGGGCCTGCAGCATCTCTTTTACCCTTGTAAAAGCATCCACTATAGCAGGTGAGCCCGGGAGCTGAAGGAGGCAGGGATCCCTCTCCATAATAGCTTCAGCAACGTTAACCATCACAAGCTTGCTCTTCAAATCGGGTGCTGTAAAGATGCGGTCGAGGATCGCTTGGATCCAAGCCGTCTTCTCCAGACACTCGGTGAGAGCTGAATCCGCTGGGTCCATGACTGGTCGGTTCGTTCTGTCACGGCGGGGTGCGCCGATGTGTGAGGAAGCAGGACCCAAAAGCAGATGATGGACGAGGAGTTGTAAGTTGTAACAAAAAAGTGATCCTTTATTAATGACGGCACAGGAAACCAAAGCAAACTGACAAAAACACTAAGAAACTAAAACACTAAGAGGGACTGAGACCAAAAAACTATAACTATAACTGTGGTGGAAGATAACAGGCAAAGACTATGACTTAAACTACCGTAGAATAACTGACAAAAACCATGACTGTGACTGAGGTCAAATAAACAGACGAACCGACAATGACAAGCAGAAAACAGAAGGCTTAAATACCCACATGAGGTGATCAGTGGAAGTGGAGACACATGAGGGAACAGCTGACAGACATAGCCCTAATGACAGGACCAAGAAAGGAAAGCTAACTATAATGAACAAGGAACACAAGACACTGTCAAAATAAAACAGGAACACTAAAACTAAGTATGGCAACACAAACTTAACAGACCTAAATTCATAATGATAAATACCAAAGCCCCAAAACATAGAAAACCAAGGAACAATAAACAATAACAACCCAAACTAAAGACAGATAGGAACTGACACAAAAACTAATAACATATCAAAAATGAAACAAATACAAAAGAGAGGCTCAGAGCGCTGGGTCAGAGACCCAGCCTGTGACATTACCCTTCAGTCCACTCACCTGCTTCTTCCCCCCGGATTGCCCCGGTCTCACAGAAAACGCTCCTGCCGATTACTATGAGACCGCGAGCAACCAGCTTACACCAGCTCAAGCTTTCTTCAAGATGTTAGGGATCATTATAGCGCCACCCGACTCACCCAGCATTTCCACATCACAGCAGGAGCAGCCACAGCCGAGTCATTCCTTGTCGCATTCTGCCAGCGCTGCTCCCTCTTCTACTTGGAAGCGCCGAACGTGCCGCCAGCACTCACGGCTCCAGTAGGAGCCTGGGACTTTTCTCGACCAACCGCCTAGGGTGAGTGACAAAGTCCCCCTACATTCGCCTTCTGTGTCGAGGGATAAACGTACCGTTTCCCCCAAGGCCGCTAACGTCAGCTTCATGAACTCTAGAACTCCTGTTCCTCCTGTTCGAGAAAATGACAGTATTCATTTTGAGAGCGATCGTTTCCGCTTTGGTTCAAAAGACTGTGCTTCTGATGCTCCTTCAGACCCAGGAGTTAAGACTGTTTCATCTGGAACTGTTTATTCTGGGGCTATGTCAGCTCAGTTAGCCGCCCGGCCCGAAGCTCGGTTAGCCGCCCGGCCCGAAGCTCGGTTAGCCGCCCGGCCCGAAGCTCAGTCGCCACCTCCACCACATTCAGCCTCGCTTCCCATAGCACAGTCACATCCACAGCCTGACTTACTACAAACCTTATTTCAATCCTTAGCCCAGTCAATAGTTCAGTTGGTAGAGGAATCATCAGCCTTATCGTCAGCTCGGTTTCCAACTTCACAACCATCATTTTCCCGACCTTTTCTTCAGTCGCCCTCAGCTCAGCCACCTATACAGCCATCATCTTCACCTACACCTCCGGTACAGCAAGCTATGTCTATCCAACTCTTACAGAACTGTTCCACAACCTCGAATCCTAATCAGAGAGACAAACCAAACAATATTGTTATCAGTCCTCAAAAGCTGGCCAGTTCTGAGACTGAGATTCACTCCAGGGCCTCCCCAGAGGCTGGGTTTCAGCCCCCAGCAGACTCTGGACCCCTGGCGGTTAAGAAGCCAGCTGAGGACCGCACCCGGCCGTTGCTGCCGTTGCTAAGATAAGTGAGGGTGTAGATAGTTTCTTTTTTTTTTTTTTTTTTTTTTTTCTGCCTGTCCCATTTGGTTCTTTAGCCATCAGAATTGTTGTCTGAAGACCAACAAGGATACCCAATGGATTTACTTTCCAAATGGATCATCGTGGCATTGCCGTATTGGTCCATTTGGTCGATCTTTGTTTTTATTATTTATTATATTTTATTTTCAGATGTTACAGACGGGACAGACATGAGTGAGGGATAGGAAAGGGAGAAAGAAAGAGGAAGGAAAGGAAAAACAGAAGGGGAGAGGGACAGTGAGAAAGGGGGGGGAGAAAAAATAAAAATCTCCTGGATCACCTGTTGAGAGAGGAATAGAAAACAAGCAAAAAAGACAAAAAATACAAAACAAAGCAACATACTAAACACAACACCATCGCATTAATCTAGCTAAGTGTAAACAGCAGTAAATACTAAATATTCAATGTTGTTGTGCAGCACGCAGGACAGATGTGCTTCGAAGTAGCAGCCTTGAAAGGTGTAATTTGGGTCTACGAGCAGTGAACACCCATGTGCATACCTGTGTGGATCAGCGCGCTTGTATTCCAAAGGTTTCTCCATGTAACGATCTGCTAGGGAGTGTGGGGGGGCCACAGCCCCGTCCTCCAGGGTGTGAAGCAGGTATGGAGGAGATCAAAACTCCAGACCTCCAGAGGCCCCCAGAACACAAGAGACCATGGAAGACCAACAGAGGGGCAGCCGCGCCACTGTTCCAGTAAGAGCTGAGGAGAGTCCCAGATAAGGGTTCACTCAGCAGCCGCGAAGCAGAAGCCAGGGGGAGTTGCAGTGACGCGCCCATGAGCTCCGCCGGCCGCCAGCTGTGCCTGAGTGACCGAGCCCCAGGCCGAGAGGCCGGGGGCACCCCACCTCCGAAGGGGCCCGAGCGAGCCCCAGGCTCCAGGCCCCGATAAGCGGCCGCCAAGGAGTGAGCCGGTGTATACCTGGACGCCCACCCCCAGACACAAAGAACCACCAACGCACCGACACCTGAGGGAGTCCGCCACTGGCAGGGGAAGTGGTGGTGGGTGGAGATAGGCCTCCAAACCTTGGAGGGCCTGAGGTGTCCCCAGAGAGGTGGTGTCTGATACCCAACCTGACATATAGACACAGACATACAGGCACACACAGACACAAACATCCATTCCCCCCCCTCATGCTCTCATATGCACTCACTCCACACTCAACCAACGTGGAGACAGACATAAAGAGACGCTGTACACACGATCACACTCCCCAAGCGTACTCTACAAACCGGGTCTAGGTACCCTTGCCCCTGGAGGGGGGAACTGCACCCAGACCCAGGTGGTGTTACCCTTTTCCCTGCGGTGGGGAGAGGCAGACCACCCCGACTCCGTAGCAGCAGGGAGGCCCCACACTCCAGACCGCAGTCGGACGGCCAACTCCTCCTAGCCCTCCCGCTCCAGCAGGCCGCAGAGAATGGGGGTGGGAGAAGACTCCAAACCTCCCTCCACCCGCTCATTGTAGTGTTGATGCATGTGTGTTCTAAAGTGCAATTAAAACCCAGGAGGGCATGGAGCTACCTGCCAAGGAGCAGCAGGTAAGCGCATAGTCCCTCCTGATAGCCCTCAATGTCTAAGTGTATTTAAAATTGAGAGGTGGGCAACGACGCCAGGGGTGAGGTGTACACCCTGATGGTAATTTGGACTCCGTGATTGTGCCCACCCCCAAGATCCTATATGTATGTGTAATGAGAGTGTGAATAATGTGAATGTCTAAGTTGTGGGATAAAATTGAGGCAGAGGCAGCCAGAAGGGGACAGAGGGGGGGTAGTACTCGCGCCAGCTCCCCCGCTGACCCCAGTAGGCACTCTCACACTCCGCGACCCGCCAGGGAAAGGGGGCCCAGGCCCATCCAGACCGGGGCCCAGTGCAGCAGTGCCTCCCGGCCCCACAGAGCCCGGGACAGTCCACACAACCCCACCACAGAGAAAACTGCACCCACCCCACCATCCACTCATCTTCCAGACTACATAAGACAGTAAACGCCCAGGCTGAGATCTTCCTCCACCTCTCCTGTATCTCCCCCTCCTGCAGAGAGAGTTCCTGAAGAGAGGAAAGCTCCTGCAAGATGTGACCATCTCCCCCACCAGTTGAAGAGCCCCCCAGGTGGCTCGACGCACCGGCGGCACCCTGCTCCAGGGCTGGGCCCCCATGCACCCACCCGCCCACAACCCCGGCAACACACCAACCAGGACCCAAGCCCCCGAGGCCCGGCCCGGGCCCCAGCCCAGAGACGGAGCGCCCCCAGAACCTCACGCCCATCCCGGACCCACCCAGGGACAGCCAGGCTACCAGGTCAGTAACCCACGTCAGTCAGCACAGACCCTCCCCTAGCCCCGCTGCACACAGCCGCGAGGAAACAGTCACCTGAGAGCCAACAGAGCCCCCAACCGGACAGGACCGCTATCCCGGGTTGAGCCCCCCAAGGAAGATGCCTCCGGGGAACCCCCCGACGCCCTAAGCCTGTCCCTACCCCCACACCAATCACAACAGTGAAGGCGGGACCAAACTATGACCCCCCACCCCCACTAGGTGATGGAGCTGACAAAAGGAGCCCAGAGCAATTGATCTGATGTGGTGGCAGAGGCTGTGTCAAGACTAATGTAATCTAATAGATAATTTCTATATTGGTTAGAATTAAGATTATTTTTATTTTTCCAGTTCATGAGGACTGTTTTCTTGGCTATGCATAGGGCAGTGAAAATCATATGGGCTATATTCTTTTCTGAAGTGACATTATCTAAGCTGCCCAGTAAACACACTAAGGGGGAAGTTGGAATGTTACATTTCAGACACTTTGATAAGTCTTCACATATCTCGCGCCAAAACTTTTGCACTGGTGGACAGAACCAAAGAGCGTAGATGTAATTGTCTGGTGTATTGCCTTGACAGTGTGAGCAGTTGTTGGAAGATGTAAAGCCCATCTTGAACATCCGATGACCTGTATAGTGCACTCTATGTAGTATTTTGTATTGTATTAATTGCAGACTGGGATTTTTAATTACTTTAAAGGTTTTTAAGCAAATCTGAGACCAGAAGTTTTGGTCTAAGCTGACTGATAAATCTGCTTCCCACTTTGCAATAGGAAGGGATATTGATTCATCTAATTTAGAAAGTGTTCTGTATATTTTAGATAATAATTTGGGGGATTTAAGAGTAAGAAAATGTGCCGCACTTAGTGGTGTTTGTAATTCAACTTGACTGAGGTTAAATTTCTTTTTTACTATGGATTTAATTTGTTGATATTCTAAAAATCTTGTCTTGTTGATCCCATATTGTGCAACTAGTCTGTCAAATGGAATAAATTCTGTTCCCTCTAATATATGTTCTAAGTATTTAATTCCTTTACAACTCCATTCTGGGAAATTAGTCATGTTATTGTTTTGTAATATGTCAGGGTTATTCCAGATAGGTGTACGTTTGCATGGGATTAATGAAGACTCCGTTATTTTTAGAAACTCCCACCATGCTGTCAGAGAAAAGCTGATGTTGATACTTTTAAAGCATTCATGTCTTTTGATGTTTGAGCTAATAAATGGTAGGTCTGAAATCTCTAGATCCTTGCATAGTGCCTGTTCAACATCTAGCCAGGGCTCAACTAAGAAGGTATGTTTTAACCATTCTGAGATGAACTGAAGCCTGTTGGCTAAGAAGTATTGGTGAAAATTAGGCAGATCTAATCCTCCTCCATCCTTGGTTCTTTGTAACGTTTTTAAGCTGATACGCGGGGGTTTATCTTTCCAAAGGAATTTGGAAATATATGAATCCAGAGATCTGAACCCATCTTGTGATGGTTTGTTAGGGATTATCAAAAATAAGTAATTTATTTTTGGCAAGATCATCATTTTTATAGTGGCGACCCTTCCCATGAGCAGTGTTGGGAAGGTTACTTTTAAAATGTATTCCATTACAGAATACAGAATACATGCCCCAAAATGTATTCTGTAACGTATTCCGTTACGTTACTCAAAGACAGTAACGTATTCTGAATACTTTGGATTACTTAATATATTATCATGATTTTTACAACAACATGAATGTACTATTGCTGTGTGATTTATTACTATTACTGAAGGTCCGCGACTCCGAACTGTAGTAAAGGGACCTCTGACTAATACGGCGGGGTCCCTGTTGGCTCGTAGCCGAAAAATAGCTTTACTTTGTTGTGTGGGTCAACTTTTATTGACAGAGAGAGGCGTTGAAAGGCTGCTCCAACGGAACTTATTGTTTTCGGAGGAAAACACGAACACGGTGTACAGTCGAGTCTTAATAGCTTACTTACAACTGGGCTCGTCAGGCACTCTTCTTGGCTGAAGTGGTTATTATTATATTTAGATGCTTCCAGCTCCTGTTTTTCCTCGATGACAACTCGTACCTTTCCACTCCCCCTTTTCTCCCTCCTCGCGCTCACAGACCCATAACGTGTATGGCAGTCCATTCTCCCTGCAACACGGACTACACTGCCCATGATGCTACATTCTTTAGAGCTATCCTCGTAGCATTCTGCCTGTTAGCTTAGCACAACAACAACAACGAAAAGGCGCTCTCTCACCCAGGAAACACACAGTCACAGAGAGAGAGAGAGAGCGTCGCCCTGTAACCATGGCAACCATAACACTGCCGCCTGGAACAAAAGAACGTAGCTGTCAAACAAAACCCAAACAGTCCTGACCCGCGACAAAATGAAACAGGAAAGTACCGCAGTGTAATCCATTTATTTCAACAAAGTAACTGTATTCTGAATACCACCTTTTTAAACGGTAACTGTAACGGAATACAGTTACTCATATTTTGTATTTTAAATACGTAACGGCGGTACATGTATTCCGTTACTCCCCAACACTGCCCATGAGTGATATGGGTAAAGATTTCCATCTCGTCAGATCGCCTTCTACTTTCTTTAGAAGTGGGATGTGGTTTAATTTAGTTAAGTCTGAAAGCTTAGGAGAGACATTAATACCTAAATATTTAATATTTCCGAATTGCAGTGGGGCAGAGGAAGAATTATGGAAGGAGCAGTTAATGGGGAGAACTGTAGATTTTGACCAGTTAATTGAATAATCTGAAACTCTTGAAAACCAGTTTATTAAAATAATTACCTCAGAGAGGTTGGTTTGTGTGTTTTGCAGAAAAAGCAACACATCATCCGCATAGAGACTGATTTTATGTTCTATGTTCTTACATTTTATGCCCTTAATTGTTGTAGCCTGTCTAAATGCTGCTGCTAGAGGTTCGATAAAAATTGCAAAAAGTGAAGGGGAGAGTGGGCATCCCTGTCTGGTGCCCCTCAGGAGACAGAAGCTGGAGGATGTCTGGTCATTTGTTCTGATACGAGCTGTTGGGGAATTATATAATATTCTTATCCAGTTTATGAAAGAGTTTCCAAAACCAAATTTGTGTAAAGTTGCGAATAAAAATTTCCAGTTAACTCTGTCAAATGCTTTTTCTGCATCTAGAGATAATATTATGGTTTCGATGTTTTTATCGTATGAGTAGTCTATTAAATTAAGTAATCTACGAGTGTTTGTTGAGGAGTGCCGACCTTTTATGAAACCAGTTTGGTCAGGATGAATTAAGAGGGGGGTCATTTTCTCTAATCTCTTTGAGAGAGCTTTGCAGATTATTTTAAGGTCTACATTTAAAAGAGAAATTGGACGATAGCTTGAGGGAAATAAAGGGTCTTTGCCTGGTTTTAGTAGGAGACTAATGTTGGCAGAATTCATATTTGGTAGTAGTCTGCCATTTTCCTCGATTTCCTGCAACATTCTGTGGAATACTGGTGCCAAAATTGTCCAGAATTCTTTGTAGAATTCTGCAGGGAAGCCGTCTGGACCTGGAGCCTTATTATTGGGCATACTTATCAGGGCTTCCTGGAGTTCACTTGGCATCAGTGGCGAATCCAGTTCCATTGCTTGACTGTCTAGTAATTTTGGAAGAGTTACGTTGTCAAGAAACAGATCAATTTCATTTTTAGATGGGTTTATTTGTGGTGAGTATAAAGTTTCATAGAAATCCCTAAAAATGTTGTTTATTCTTCCAGGATCATATATTGTGTTCCCCGATAAATCTTTAGCAGCACATATAGTTGTTTTTTCTTTATTTATTTTTAGCTGGTTTGCTAGAAATCGACCTGATTTCTTACTGTGTTCAAAATTCTGCAAGCGTAGTCTTTGTATAAGGAATTGTGTTTTTTTATTAATAATTTCATTTAATTCTAGTTTTGTTTTGCATATTTTGTTCAATGTTTCCTGATCTTGGTTGCACGCGTAGGCTTCTTCTAGTGATTTGATGTTTTTTTCTAATTCCTGAATATTTTTGTTTTCTTCTTTCTTTTTGTGTGATGAGAAAGAAATTATTTTACCTCTCATCACATTTCCCTGCTTCCCATAGAACAGAAGCAGATATTCCGGGAGTGTCATTAAAGTCTAAATATGAAGTCCATTCCTTTTTAAAATATTTAATAAAGTCTTCATCTTTAAGTAGTGATATATTAAATCTCCAGTTTTTTCTTGGCGTAGTGTTATTCTTGTGCATTAGTGTTAAAGATACAGGAGCATGATCGCTGACAGCTATAGGATGAATCTCAGTGTCTGAAATGTCACACAGCAGTGAGCTGCTGACCAGGGTGTAGATAGTTTCTACAGAGGCTATATAAAGTGCTAGTGGTTGTGAGTGGTGGTTCAGTCCGTGTTATTATTGTGTGTTTGAGGGTACAGTTGTCCATTGTGTGTGTGTGTAGGTGGTTGTGTGTGTGTGTGTATGTTCAGTCCATGAGTTTAACGTGGGTCAGATGTCAGGAGGCAGAGTTCAGGAGTCTGACAGCTGTGGGGAAGAAGCTGTTCCGGTACCTGGTGGTCTTAGTCCGGAGGCTCCTGTAGCGCCTCCCAGAGGGCAGGAGGGTGAAGAGTCCATGTGATGGGTGACTGGGGTCTTTGATGATTTTCCCAGCCCTTTTCAGACACCGCTTCCTGTAGATGTCTTTTATGGCAGGAAGTGGTGCTCCAGCAATGCGCTGGGCAGTTTTCACGACCCTCTGCAACGCCTTCCGGTCCGAGGCAGAGCAGTTCCCGTACCAGACTGTTATACAGTTGGTCAGGATGCTCTCGATGGTGCAGCGATAGAAGTTCACCAGGATGTCTGAGGACAGGTGGTTCTTCCTCAGAGTCCTCAAGAAGAAGAGGCGCTGGTGAGCCTTCTTGACCACCTTGGAGCAGTTGGTTGTCCAGGTGAGATCCTCGGAGATGTGGACTCCCAGGAACTTGAAGCTGCTCACACGCTCCACAGCCATCCCCTTAATGTGGATGGGTGGATGTGGGTCAGCATTCCTCCTGTAGTCCACGATGAGCTCCTTGGTCTTCTCGGTGTTAAGCAGCAGGTTGTTTGTGTCCCACCACTCAGCCAGACGATCCACCTCCTCCCTGTAGGCGGCCTCATCGTTGTCACTGATGAGGCCAATCACCGTGGTGTCATCTGCAAACTTAATGATGGTGTTGGAACCATCAGCAGGTCTGCAGTCGTGGGTGAAGAGGGAGTAGAGGAAAGGGCTCATTACACAGCCTTGTGGTACACCGGTGTTCATTGTGATGGTAGATGAGCAGCGGTTATCCAGCCGGACATGCTGGGGGCGGCTGGTCAGGAAGTCCAGTAACCATTTGCAGATGAGGGAACTGATGCCCAGGTCTGTCAGTTTCTTGATGAGTTGTGAGGGGTGGATTGTATTGAATGCTGAACTGAAGTCTATAAACAGCATTCTGGCGTAGGTGTTGTTGTTGTCCAGGTGTGAGAGGACAGAGTGCAGTGCGATGGAGACTGCGTCCTCTGTGCTCCTGTTCTGGCGGTATGCGAATTGGTGGGGTTCCAGGGTGGGGGGAAGACAGGATTTGAAGTGTGCTAGGACCAGCTGCTCTAAGCACTTCGTGATGATGGGGGTGAGTGCTACTGGGCGGTAATCATTGAGGCAAGATGGGTTGCAGTTTTTGGGTATCGGGACGATGGAGGTGGATTTGAAGCAGGCCGGTACCACAGCGTGGGCCAAGGACAGATTGAATATGTCTGTGAGCACTCCTGCAAGCTCCCCAGAACACACTCTGAGAACACGCCCGGGTATGTCATCGGGACCTGCAGCCTTGTGGACATTGATCCTGCTCAGCACCGCACCTACATCGGTGGGGGAGAGAGTCAGAGGTTGGTGGTCTGGCGTCACGTCTGCTTTGGTTGTGGTTGTGGGGTTCCCTCACCCAAAATGAGCATAAAAGTTGTTGAGCTCGTTGAGGAAGGAGACATCAGAGGATGCGGGGGAGGGTTTGGTGGTCCTGTAGTCTGTAATGGTCTGGAGTCCTTGCCACATGCGTCGGGGGTTGGAGTCGGAGAAGTGTTCTTCTACCTTCTTTTTGTAATGGTGTTTGGCTTTTTTGATGCCCTTCTTTAGATTAGCCCTGGCTGTGCTGTAGGCGTGTGCATCTCCTGACCTAAAGGCGGTGTTGCGGGCCTTCAGGAGGAGACGAACATCCCGGTTCATCCAAGGCTTCTGGTTGGGGTACATGGTGATCCGTTTCGGGGTGGTGACACTGTCTGTGGCTTCGGAGATGTAATCCAGTACAGATGAGGCGTACTGGTCCAGGTCTGTGTGGGTGAACATATTCCAGTCTGTGTTTTTAAATCTGTCCTGGAGCACTGCGTCTGTCCCCTCTGGCCACACTTTAATTGTCCTCACAGCAGGTTTCACACGTTGGATGAGTGGTGAATACCTAGGTGTGAGGAACAGGGAGAGATGGTCCGATTGTCCAATGTGGGGGAGGGGTGTGGCTTTGTAGGCTCCAGCCAGGTTGGAATACACATGGTCTAAAGTCTTGTCTCCTCTGGTGTGGCAGGAGACATGTTGGTGGAATCTGGGGAGGACTGTCTTTAAGTTGGTGTGGTTGAAGTCGCCAGCAACAATAAAAGCAGCCTCGGGGTGTTTATTCTGGTGTTTGTTAATGGCTGCAGAAAGTTCTTTCATGGCCAACCTAGCATTAGCGTCGGGGGGTATATACACGGCAGTGAGTATGATCAAAGTGAGTTCTCTGGGGAGATAATAAGGTCTGCATTTGACCATTAAAAACTCCGCATTAGGTGAGCAGTGACTCTCAGTAGTAGTGGAGTTCATGCACCAAGCATTGTTAATATAAATGCACAAACCTCCACCCCTGGTCTTGCCGGAGTCATCTGCTAGCCTGTCGGCTCGGTGTGTGTGGCGTCCTGCTAACTCGATAACATTGTCCGGGCAGCTGTTGATCAACCATGTTTCGGTGAAAAACATGACATTTGAGTCCATAATCCGTCTGTTGTTAGTGATGGAGAGCCGTATCTCATCCATTTTGTTTGCCAGAGAACGGACATTGGTGAGGAAATTACTGGGTAAAGGCAGCTGGTGTGGTGTTAGCTTTAGCTTAGCCCGTAGCCCTCCGCGCCTACCTTGCCTTTGTTTATGATCTCGGGGCCGTCTGCATGCACTTCCGCCCGGCCGGGGAGAGTGGGCAGCCTCCGGTGTCCTGGAGATCTCTGGGATGAGTCGGAGATCGGCGATAAAACTGTTGGAGTTATGAGTCCAGATGTTCAGAAGCTCTTGTCTGCTGTAGGTCAGCAATGCACAGCAATTCTGGACGAATAATCCGGTTAAAAGTAGAAAAAAACCTGCTAAATAGCAGATTCTGGAGAGACACTGAGCCTCACGTTGTTCACGCGCCGCCATCTTAAAGTAACGATGTAAAGTAAAGATGCTTGGTTACTTGGGTCATAACTGGGATATTTCAACATTCACTGGATTACTGTGACAAATCACCAGAGATTCCTTTCAAAAGTCAATGTTAAGACACCAATTTGGCAATTTGGGGGCACAGTCATTCTCTACACATGTTCAGATGCATCTATGTTTCTATGCATCATATCTGTTATTAATCTCTGTCTCTCTTCCACAACATGTCTTTATCCTGTCTTCCTTCTCTCACCCCAACCAATCATAGCAGACGGCCCCACACCTCCCTGAGCCTGGTTCTGTTGGAGGTTTCTTCCTGTTAAAAGGGAGTTTTTCCTTCCCACTGTCACCAAAGTGCTTGCTTGCTCATAGGGGGTCATATGATTGTTGGGTGTCCTCTGTATGTATTATTGTAGGGTCTACCTTACAATATAAAGCACCTTGAGGCAGCTGTTGTTGTGATTTGGCGCTGTATAAATCAAATTGAATTGAAATCTAAAGAATGTCCAAAACAAGCACCAGATTGGTGAGCTTAAAGACTAGGGATGGGTATCGAAAACCGGTTCTTGTTGAAAACCGGTTCCCACTGTTTCAATTCCTTGGAATTGTTTGCCATTTTTTCAAACAATAATAATAATATTATATAGCGCTTTTCAAGACACCCAAAGCGCTTTACAATGCCACCATTCATTCACTCTCACATTCACACACTGGTGGAGGCAGCTACAGTTGTAGCCACAGCCAAGGCTGGACTGGGACAAAAAATCGGCCCGGGCATTTTAACTAGAGACCGGCCCACCAGGATAAAGATTGAAAATGTGACGTCATTCAGGGGTAAAACCGCAAAGGATTCTGGGAACTTGTGGCAAGAGGTACTAGCGCACGCAGGCTTTCAATTGAACTCAGTTACACAGCGATAAAAAGAAACCCAAAAAATGGCAAGAAGCTGTTGTATTATTAACTGCAATAGCCGGTCGCATGACAGCCACGGGAAGCCGACGGGTAAAGAGATCGGTTTTTTTATCGGATTACGTCGTTGAAGAGAAATTTTTTAAGCCATGTTTCCGAAGTAAGAGCCGACGGATGGTCTGGATATACCAAATATAGCGTCTCAGAACACTGCAGCTCACATGTTAGTCTGCTCCTAGCATTCCCACAAAGGTCAGAGTTTTGTAGTAGTTAATACGTCATTTTTCTTAACATAATTGGTGATATAGGTTACAAGCAAGTCTGGCGCTGAACAGAAATTGTCGCGCTATGCTCCTTTGTTTATTGTGCATAAATAGTGAATTGTCCTGACACAATATTGTGTTTCGCTTCTGTTATTACCATGGTACATTGACAAAAACATATACTTTTATTCACAGGATAAAACAGTTGTTTTGTATCACTAATTGTCCAGTGCAATTACAACATACAATATTATTGTCACTGCTACATTTCTGTAATGCTACCAGAAATTATTTCCACTACTAATTAATTACCGTTGAGCTCAAAGGTTATATTAATAAACGGTTAACGAATGTGTATTTATGACGACGATTTGTGAGACTGGAAATCTTACGTTTGTTCGTACGATGGTCTTTACTTTCTACACGGTGCATTTCAAGGTCCTGTACCCATCCGTCGGTAAACTGTACCTGGGTTTGTTGCAGTGACCTGAAGTTACTAAACTTCATGAGTGTATGCACTCACTCCAAGAACCGTGTAATTATAAATCTGCGCGTGGTGAAAATTGGGCATCACTCTAACGTCTTTTGTCCACTCTGTGTGCTCGTAAGGGTCTGACCCTTTCACTCCTTTGATTTTTTCCTCGTATCTTTTCTTTGACTTTTCGTCGAGTCTGTCTTTGTACGGACCGGCATTGTTGTCCTTTTGTTTTGTACATTCCTTTTTTGTGCGGCAAAGAAAAAACAAGAAGGTATTGGAACCGGAGAATGAACGTTTTGCGGGGCTGCAAATGCTTGCATTAGATGCGGTACTTGGATTGTTTTGCCACGAGTTCCCGGCATGCAATGCGCGAAAATCACGTGATTGCTAAACAAGGGGGAGGGTGCATCCGGCCTCCTCGGCTGTAATTGGTCCAGCCCAGAGTCGATCATGACCAATTGGCCAATCCAACGCCTTTCATTATATATATCCTTACTAAAAAATATATATATATATCCATCGGCCCATAAAAACAAAAAATCGCCAGCGGCCCACCGGGCAAATGCCCGGTATGCCCGATGGCCAGTCCAGCTATGGCCACAGCTGTCCTGGGGAAGACTGACAGAAGCGAGGCCACCATGTTGCGGAGCGTCATTTACCTGGCAGGAAACACGGCGCCTACTTTGTTATTGCTACAGAAGAATATTTATTTTATTATTTTACATTTACAATTTTGTTTTTTCTGGGGACCCTGTGACACCCCATTGAAGAGCCGTAGGCTGTGGATCTCTTAAGATGTCACTGTTGGGTTTGTAAGGCCATGTTACTCCTAAATTTCTATCTTGTTCAAAGAGAAGATATGAAACAAAGTTCAGAGCTAATCAACCTTAGTGTTCTCCTTTTTTAAAAAGAATCGATAAGAGAATCGATAAAGAATCGAATCGTTAAACAGTATGAAAAATGGAATCGGAATCGTGAAAATCTTATCAATACCCATCCCTATTAAAGACTTACTAGACAAGATGTTAGTAACTGGTGACAGCATTCATGTCAAAATGTAGCATAGAAACCAGCACAGGGGTAGACTGCCTTCATCCATCACTGTTTTATGTGTTTTCTGCTTTGAAGGCCAGATTGCTGTCTCTGAGGACACATTTGTTCAGCACCTATGGATCAGGGCATGTACACCACAGGGCAAAGCAGGTGCTCTCTCATTACAAAATGATTCGACATTGTTCCTTTTTTTTGTTTATCTGAATAAAATGCGGCTTCATTTGCTGTGTATGGGAGTGAGAGACAACAAAAAGAGGTGCTCCCCCAGCCCTTCACTGTTGTCCTCCAGGCAAAACGGAAGCAATTTTATATGGCCCGCATCGTTCTACTGATTCTCCAGATGTTGATTTTGGTGATTTGACCTCTCATCTGAAAAGTTCAGTCACTAATCTTGGTGTTAAACTTGATTCTGCGCTTACTTTTGAAGGTCATGTAAGTGGGGTGGTAAAATCAGCTTTTTATCACCTCAGACGCCTGTCGAAGGTTAAGCCTTTCCTTTCCAAACCCAATTTGGAAACTCTTATTCATGCTTTTATCACCTCACATCTGGACTATTGTAATTCCCTTTTAATAGGGGTCAGGTCGGGCACCTTGTCACGCCTGCAGTTAGTGCAAAACGCGGCGGCGCGATTTTTAACCGGTAGTAGGAAATTCGATCACATCACTCCGGTTCTGGCTTCCTTGCATTGGCTTCCCATTGATTTTAGGGTTCGTTTTAAGGTCCTTTTATTGGTTTTTAAATCTTTAAATGGTCTGGCTCCTGTGTACTTATCTGAATTGCTGAAGCCACATGTTCCTCCTCGCTCGCTCCGTTCAGCTGAGCAGCTTCTGCTGTCGGTCCCTAAGTCGCGGCTGAAATGCAGAGGAGACCGTGCCTTTTCAATTGCGGCTCCGATGCTCTAGAATAACCTTCCCCTCCAAATTAGACAAGCGTCATCAGTGCAGGTCTTTAAGTCCAGATTGAAAACCTATTTTTATTCCCTGGCTTTTAACTCTGTAGGAAACTGACACCTTCTTATTTATTTTATTGTTTGTAATGATTTTATGGTATTTTTAATTTGGTTGTTGTTTTGATCTGTCATTTTTCGGATGTCTACGTCAGGTGCAGGGGATTTATATGACTAATAAATATAATATTTTTTTACATATACCAAATTGTTTTCATCAAAATGATACATATAAATACAGATTATTTAAAAAATGACTGTGATGTGACTGTGTTAGACTTAATTTATTTGTACATGTGGGTGTTTTTTGTTATTTTACATTTTCCTGTTTTTTTGTAAATGGTTTATTTTAAATAACAGGTTAAAACTGCCATTTATTAAAATGTGTTGAAATGCTGAAAACGTTCAAATCCATGTTAAACTGTTTAAATATTAATGGTACTGTGAAAAGTGCAATGTGTTAGTTTAGAAGAGCATTTTCATCATACATGGTTCATTTTTACAAGTATCCGGTTTTATTGTGACGAGCTCATGATTATGAGAGGAAGCATGACCGGCAGCAGTACTGAGAGACACTCGAACGGAAAACGTATGTGTTTGAACTGGACTATCTGCTCATTCTGTAGAAGTTGACAAAAATATGTTGCCTGGTGTTACAAAACAACCAAATCCAACATCCAGAAATGACACATTCAATTCAATTCAATTCAATTTTATTTATATAGCGCCAAATCACAACATAAGTCGCCTCAAGGCGCTTCATAGGTACAGAGAAAAACCCAACAATCATATGACCCCCTATGAGCAGCACTTTGGCAACAGTGGGAAGGAAAAACTCCCTTTTAACAGAAAGAAACCTCCGGCAGAACCAGGCTCAGGGAGGGGCGGCCATCTGCTGCGACCGGTTGGGGTGAGAGAAGGAAGACAGGATAAAAGACATGCTGTGGAAGAGAGACAGAGGTTAATAACAGATATGATTCAATGCAGAGAGGTCTGTTAATACATAGTGAGTGAGAAAGGTGACTGGAAAGGAAAAACTCAATGCATCATGGGAATCCCCCGGCAGCCTATGTCTATTGCAGCATAACTAAGGGAGGATTCAGGGTCACCTGGTCCAGCCCTAACTATATGCTTTAGCAAAAAGGAAAGTTTTAAGCCTAATCTTGAAAGTAGAGATAGTGTCTGTCTCCTGAATCCAAACTGGAAGCTGGTTCCACAGAAGAGGGGCCTGAAAACTGAAGGCTCTGCCTCCCATTATACTTTTAAATACTCTAGGAACAACAAGTAGGCCTGCAGAGCGAGAGCGAAGTGCTCTAATAGGGTGATATGGTACTACAAGGTCATTAAGATAAGATGGGGCCTGATTATTTAAGACCTTGTATGTGAGGAGCAGGATTTTGAATTCAATTCTGGATTTAACAGGAAGCCAATGAAGGGAAGCCAAAACAGGAGAAATCTGCTCTCTCTTTCTAGTCCCTGTCAGGACTCTTGCTGCAGCATTTTGGATTAGTTGAAGGCTTTTCAGTGAGTTTTTTGGACATCCTGATAATAATGAATTACAGTCGTCCAGCCTGGAAGTAATAAATGCATGAACTCGTTTTTCAGCGTCACTCTGAGACAGGATATTTCTAATTTTAGAGATGTTGCACAAATGGAAGAACGCAGTCTTACATATTTGTTTAATATCAAATCAAATCAAATCACTTTTATTGTCACATCACATGTGCAGGTACATTGGTACAGTACATGTGAGTGAAATTCTTGTGTGTGAGCTTCACAAGCAACAGAGTTGTGCAAAATACAATAATGTAAACAAGCAAAATACAAGAATGGCTACATCTGAAACTAATAAATATATGTACAATATATAATAGTATATGCATTTCTGGATGTGTATACTAAATATTTTTCTACGTGTGTGTGTGTGTGTGTGTGTGTGTGTGTGTGTGTGTACACATTTTTACAAATTAAATAGAGTCAACAATAAATAAAATATATAAAAATATACAGAGTTGAGACATGTGCAAAACAGTGGCATTACTGTACAGTATGGAGTGCATAATGTTGAAGTTCCAGTAGTGAAGGTGAGGTGTCTATGACGTGTTCAGCAGTCTGATGGCCTGGTGGAAGAAGCTGTCTCTCAGTCTGCTGGTACAGGACCGGATGCTGCAGAACCTCCTTCCTGATGGAAGTAGTCTGAACAGTTTATGGCTGGGGTGACTGGAGTCCTTGATGATCCTCCCCGCTTTCCTCAGGCAGTGCTTCCTGTAGATGTCTTGGAGGGAGGGAAGCTCACCTCCAATTATCCGTTCAGAGCACCGCACTACTCGCTGGAGAGCTTTGCAGTTGTAGGCGGTGCTGTTGCCATACCAGGTGGTGATGCATCCAGTGAGGATGCTCTCAATGGCACAGTGATAGAAGGTCCTGAGGATGCGGGGGCTCATGCCAAATCTTTTCAGTCTCCTGAGAAAGAAGAGGCGCTGCTGCGCCTTATTCACTGTTTTGTTTGTGTGTACTGACCACGTAAGATCCTCAGCCAGATGTACACCAAGGAAGCGGAAGCTGCTCACTCTCTCCACAGCAGCGCCGTTGATGGTGATGGGGGTGTGTACTTCTCTGCACCTCCGGAAGTCCACTATCAACTCCTTTGTCTTTGCGACGTTGAGGGTGAGATGGTTGTCTTGACACCAGTGGGTCAGGGCGCTGACCTCCTCCCTGTAAGCCGTCTCATCACCGTTGGTGATAAGACCCACCACTGTAGTGTCGTCCGCAAACTTCACAATGATGTTGGAGTTGTTAGTGGCCGTGCAGTCGTAGGTGTAGAGTGAGTACAGGAGAGGGCTCAGTACACACCCCTGTGGAGCACCAGTGTTCAGTGTGATGGGGGATGAGGTGATGCTGCCCAGTCTGATGCGAACTGTAGAGGGTCCAGTGAGTCGGGTAGTGCAGAGCGGATGAAGTCCCTGACCAGCTTCTCAAAGCATTTGCTCACGATGGGGGTCAGGGCTACAGGTCGCCAGTCGTTCAATGAGGAGATGGTGGAGGATTTGGGTACAGGGACGACGGTGGCCATTTTGAAGCAGGCTGGGACTACAGACAGAGAGAGGGAAAGGTTGAAGATGTGCGTGAACACTCCAGCCAGCTGAGCCGCGCATGACTTGAGGACGCGGCCGGGAATCCCGTCCGGACCAGTAGCTTTGCATGCGTTCACCTTCCTGAAGCACTTCCGCACATCCTCCTCAGACACAGTGTGCGCACTGACGTCATCCGCAGTGCGCACACTGTCCGGTCTCGTGGTGTTCGCTGTGTCGAATCTAGCGTAGAATACGTTTAGATCCTCACACAGAGAGGCCGTGGTCTGCGGTGTGCTGGGTTTCCCTCTGAAGTCTGTGATCATGTTTAGTCCCTGCCACATACTCCGAGGGTTGTCAAACTGTTGCTCCACCTGTCCCTGTACTCACGTTTGGCTGCTTTGATCATCTTCCGGAGTTGGTAATGTGTGTGTTTGTAGTCCGATGTGTTCGCGGAGGCAAAGGCGGTGCTCCGTGCCGCGCGAACATCTCCGTTAATCCAGGGTTTTTGATTTGGGAAGGATTTAACTGTTCTGGATGGGACGACATCTTCCACGCATTTCCTGATAAATCCGCAGACTGAGTCTTTGTACTCATCAATGTCCCTAGCAGCCACGTGAAACATTTCCCAGTCCGCGTGATCAAAACAGTCCTGTGTGTATTGAAGGACATGTCCTGGTCAAAAATGACTCCAGATAGAGCTGGGTGTCATCTGCATAGCAGTGAAAATGTATGCTATGTCTTCTAATGATACTGCCTAAGGGAAGCATGTATAATGTAAACAGAATTGGTCCTAGCACTGAACCCTGTGGAACTCCATAATTAACCTCAGTGTGTGAAGAGGACTCTCCATTTACATGAACAAATTGAAGTCTATTAGATAGATATGATACAAACCACTGCAGTGCAGTACCTGTAATACCTACAGCATGTTCTAATCGCTCTAATAGGATATTATGGTCGACAGTATCGAATGCTGCACTAAGGTCTAGCAGGACAAGCACAGAGATGAGTCCACTGTCAGAGGCCATAAGAAGATCATTTGTAACCTTCACTAAAGCTGTTTCTGTGCTGTGATGAGCTCTGAAACCTGACTGAAACTCTTCAAATAAACCATTCCTCTGCAGATGATCTGTTAGCTGTTTGACAACTACTCTTTCAAGGATTTTTGATATGAAAGGAAGGTTGGAGATTGGCCTATAATTAGCTAAGACTGCTGGGTCTAGAGATGGCTTTTTGAGTAAAGGTTTAACTACAGCCAGCTTGAAGGCCTGTGGTACATAGCCGATCATTAGAGATAGGTTGATCATATTTAAGATCGAAGAATTAATTAATGGCAGGACTTCTTTGAGCAGTTTTGTAGGAATGGGGTCTAAAAGACACGTTGATGGTTTGGAGGAAGTAATTATTGAAGTTAACTCAGAAAGATCAATTAGAGAAAAAGAGTCTAACTTAACATCAATGGTACTAAGAGTAGCTGTAGATAATATTACATCTGTGGGATGATTACTGGTAATTTTTTCTCTAATGATAAAAATTTTATTTGTGAAGAAGTTCATGAAGTCATTACTAGTTAACGTTAAAGGGATTGTTGGCTCAAAAGAGCTCTGACTTTTTGTCAGCCTGGCTACAGAGCTGAAGAGAAACCTGGGGTTGTTCTTATTTTCTTCAATCAGTGATGAATAGTAAGATGTTCTGGCTTTGCGGAGGGCTTACTTATAAAGCAGCAAACTATTTCTCCAGGCTAAATGATGATCCTCTAAAATTGTGACACGCCATTTCCTCTCCAGATTACGAGTCACCTGCTTTAGGGTACGTGTTTGAAAATTATACCACAGAGTCAGGTACTTCTGATTAGAAACCTTAGTTTTCACAGGAGCTACAGTATCCAGAGTCGTACGTAGTGAGGAGGTGAAATTATTAACAAGATAATCGACTTCTGTTGGGGTAGCGTTCAGATAGCTGCTCTGCTCTATGTTGGTACAGGGCATTGGAGATGATAACAGTGGGTGGATTATAGTCTTAAACTTAGTTACAGCGCTTTCAGAAAGACATCTACTTTGATAAAGTCTACTCTCCACCGCTGTGTAATCAATTATTGTAAATGTAAATGTTATCAGGAAATGATCAGACAGGAGAGGGTTTTCAGGAAACACTGTTAAATGTTCAGTTTCTATGCCATATGTTAAAACTAGATCTAGAGTGTGATTAAAGTGGTGGGTGGGTTCTTTTACATTTTGAGAGAAACCAATTGATTCTAATAACAGATTAAATGCCATGTTGAGGCTGTCATTTTTAGCATCTACATGGATGTTAAAATCACCCACAATAATTATTTTATCTGAGCTCAGAACTAAATTAGATATAAAGTCTGAGAAATCAGACAGAAACTCTGTGTAAGGCCCAGGTGGACGATAGATGATAACAAGTAAGACTGGTTTCTGAATTTTACAGCTGGGGTGGACGAGGCTAAGCATCAGGCTTTCAAATGAATTAAAAGTCTGTCTTGGTCTTTCATTAATTAATAGGCTGGTGTGAAAAATTGCTGCCACACCGCCCCCTCGGCCTGTGCTTCAAGATTTCTGGTAGTTAGAATGACTCGGGGATGTTGATTCATTTAAACTAACATAATCATCCTGCTGCAACCAGGTTTCTGTAAGGCAGAGTAAATCAATTTGTTGATCAATTATTAAGTCATGTACTAACAGAGACTTGGAGGAGAGAGACCTAATATTTAATAATCCACATTTCACTGTTTTACTCTTTGGTTCAGATGTGGATACTGTATTGTTCTTTCTTTGTAATTGTTTATGTTTAAGTTGTTTGTTGCTGGTTTTTAGTTTGTTTTTTGTCTGTTTGGGAGCTGACACAGTCTCTATGGAGATGGGTTTTTGGGGGGGTAGCAGGAGGAGAGAAGCTGCAGAGAGGCGTGTAAGACTGCAACTCTGCTTCCTGGTCCCAACTCTGGATAGTCATATTTTGGGGGGTTTAATAAATTTGTCCATATTTCTAGAAATGAGAGCTGCTCCATCCAAAGTGGGATGGATGCCGTCTCTCCTAACAAGACCAGGTTTCCTCCAGAAGGTTTTCCAATTATCTATGAAGCCCACATCGTTTCTGGGACACCACTCAGGCAGGCAGCAATTTAAGAAGAAAATGCGGCTAAACATGTCACTCCTGGTCTGATTGGGGAGGGGACCAGAGAAAACTACAGAGTCCGACATTGTCTTGGCAAAGTTACACACAGATTCAATATTGATTTCAGTGACCTCCGATTGGCGTAACCGGGTGTCATTACTGCCGACGTGAATTATGATCTTACTGAATTTACGTTTACCCTTAGCCAGCAGTTTTAAATTTACTTCAATGTCGCCTGCTCTGGCCCCTGGAAGACAATTGACTATGGTTGCCGGTGTCTCTAGCTTCACATGTCTGAGAACAGAATCACCAATTACCAGAGTTTGACCCCCGGCGGGTGTGTCGCCGAGTGGGGAAAAACGGTTAGACACATGAACGGGTTGGTGGTGTACCTGGGGCTTCTGTTTAGGACTATGCTTCCTCCTCACCGTGACCCAGCCGCCCTCTTTCCCCAGCTGCTTGGGGTCTGCCGGGGAACAGCTAGCGGGGCCTACGCTATCTTCAGCTGCACCAGCTACAGGGGCCTGGTTAGCTATGGGTGAATGAAGGGTACGAAGCTACATTTGTTACAGATATCATTACTGCTAAAGGAGGCCGAGGAGTAACTAAACATCTGACACAATGAGCAAGAAAGTGCAGGAGGGACAGGTGAAGTAGCCATGGTGCTAACGAGTCGGCTACGAGCTAAGCTAAGCTAAGCTAAGCTCGCGAAACAGTACAGAGACAGTGAGTGAATACTTTGGCTATAAATTAGGTAGTGAGTACACAGAAAGTGTGCTTCGGATGAAGCACGTGAAGATTATACTATGAAAAAGAATGTATTTAAAAGTTGTTAATTAAATTGCTAAGCAAATAAGCTACTCAGAAACACCACTGTGTTTGAGCAGGAACAGGAAGTGATACTCTACCGCAGAGCGAGCGAACACCCTGTGTGTATATATGTGCATGTAAGCTGCAGGAAAGATCATGTATCCCTTCAGGTCTGTGCAGTAATCAGGATGTTTCCAACAGAAAATAACACAACAGCACTTAAACGTCCAAAATATATGACCTGGAGGGACATTTAGAGGATGTACCTAAACTCTCAGCTCTTACCCCTGATGTGCAGCTTTCCCATATTCCCTCCTCCCCATCACTCTGCTTTAACCTCCTAAGACCCGAACTCTTCCACGGCATGCATCTTTAATTTCTCTTTGATATTTGGGCTGATGGGGACCTGATGAATGTAAAAACAAAGAATAACCAGATTTTTTTTTACCTGATTTTTGTTTTATAAGAAAAATCAGAGCAACATATCAAGATATTTGTTTAAAATTTCGATAGAACACTAGCAGTATAATGTCCTCGTACGTGGATATCAGGCCCCTGTAGAGCAAATTGGAGTATTTTGGAGTATTTTGGTCTAAATAATCCACATATGTGGACGCCAGGTCCTAAGAGGTTAATTCTTTATTTTTTTTCACCTGTCCCGTTTGGTTCTTTTGCCATCAGAATTATTGTCTAAAGGCAAAGAAAGAAGCCCAACGGATTTACTTTACCAACTGGACCCTCGTTGCCTTGCCCTATTGGTCTATTTGATTCACCTTTGCTTTTATTGTTTATTTTATTTTATTTTCACTTGCTACACATGGGACAGACATGACTGGGGGAAAGAAAAGGGAGAAAGAAAGAGGGAAAGAAAAACAGCGGGGAAGAGGAACGGGGATAAAGGGCAAAAACCAACAAAACAAACAGACAAAAAATACATCTATCAATCACCTGGATCACCTGTTGAGAAAGAAAAAAGAGAAAACAAGCAGAAAAAAAGAGCAACATAATACACAACATCATGATGATCTATGTGAATATAACAGTAAATACTAAATATTGAACATTATTGTGCAGCACGTAGGATCGACAGCGCACAGTGTGCTTTGAGGTAGGAGCCAAAAAGGGTGTAGTTTGTGTGTGTGAGCACCCGTGTGTACACCTGTGAGCATGGACGCGCTTGTATTTAAAAAGTTCCTTCATGTAATGATCTGCTAGAGGGTATGGGGGGGCCACAGCCCCGTCCTCCTGGGCATGAAGCAGGTATGGAGGAGATCAAAACTCCAGACATCCAGAGGCCCCCAGAACACAAGAGACCAACAGAGGGGCAACTGTGCTACTCTCCCGGAAAGAGGTGAGGAGAGCAGCCGCGGAGCAGAAGCCAGGGGGGATTACAGTGACGTACCCGTGAGCTCCACCGGCAGCCAGCTGTGCCAGAGTGACCGAGCCCCAGGCTGAGAGGCCGAGGGCACCCCACCCCAAGCAGTCACCAGGAGTAAGCCGGTGCGCACCTGGACGCAAGGGGGCCCAGGCCCATCCGGACCGGGACCCAGTTCAGCAGCGCCGCCCGGCCCCACAGAGCCCGGGACAGCCCACCCGACCCCACCACAGAGAAACTGCACCCACCCCATCATCCAATCACGTTCAAGACTACACAAGTCTATAGACACCCAGGCTGAGTTTTTCCTCCACCTCTCCTATATCTCTCCCCACCTGCAGAGTGAGTACCTGAAGAGTGGAGACCTCCTGCAAAACGTAACAGCCTCCCCCACCAGTTGAAGAGCCCCTCAGGTGGCTCGATGCACTGGCGGCTCCCCGCACCAGGGCTGAGCCCCCATACACCCACCTCCTCACAACCCCGGCGACACACCAACCAGGACCCAAGGCCCAGCCAGGGCCCCAGCCCAGAGACGGAGTGCCCCCAGAAACTCACGCCTATCCCGGACCCACCCAGGGGCAGCCAGGCTACCAGGTCATTAACCCACGTCCGTCAGCACAGACCCTCCACTAGCCCCGCTGTCTGACGGAGGGTGAGAGGTAAGTGACGGAAGTGACGGACAAGGTATGTGACTCATGTTGTAACTGACGTCAGTCGCCGGAGATTTTGGTGGAAAATTAAAGCGAATGGTAGCTTAGAATTGAACAAATTCCTTTAAGCTTAAATTTTACCAAATACACTTAGCAATTGTCTTATAACTAACAACATTTGTCTAAATCATCTCCAACACCCTGGAGAACAACGGGGAGAGTTTAGTTTAGGGCGCAGTTTAGTTTATCAGTTAACTTAGACCAAAACTTCTGGTCTCAGATATGCTTGAAAGCCTTTCATTTAATTAGAAATCCCAGTCTTCAATTAATTCAATACAAAATACTACATAGAGTGCACTATACAGGTCATCGGATGTACAAGATGGGCTTTACGTCTACCAACAACTGCTCACACTGCCAAACCAATTCACCGGACAATTATATCCACGCTCTTTGGTTCTGTCCACCAGTTCAGAAGTTTTGGCACGAGATATGTGAAGATTTATCGAAGTGTCTGAAATGTAACATTCCAACTTCCCCCTTAGTGTGTTTGTTGGGCAGCTTAGATAATGTCACTACAGAAAAGAATATAGCCCATATGGTTTTCACTGCCCTATGCATAGCCAAGAAAACAGTCCTCATGAACTGGAAAAATAAAAATAATCTTAATTCTAACCAATATAGAAATTATCTATTAGATTACATTAGTCTTGACACAGCCTCTGCCACCACATCAGATCAATTGCTCTGGGCTCCTTTTGTCAGCTCCATCACCTAGTGGGGGTGGGGGGTCATAGTTTGGTCCCGCCTTCACTGTTGTGATTGGTGTGGGGGTAGGGACAGGCTTAGGGCGTCGGAGGATTCCCCAGGAGCATCTTCCTTGGAGGGCTCAACCCGGGTGGCGGCCATGGCCTGTTAAGGGCTCTGTTGATGGTTTGCTCTGCTTTAAATTTGAGTAGCAGGAGATGCCAGCTCAGGGCCTGCTGTCATGTAAAACATCCTCTACGATTTCCTAAGTTTGAAATTAATTAATTAATTAATTAAATTTATTACGTTTGAAATGTAAAAAGTGGTATGAGTCTCACAGGGAGAACATTATGGCTTCATGACAGAAGAATAAGAATAACTTTATTGATCCCTTAGAGAAATTCACATGTCTGACATAGATTATCTGCTATTTAACTATTAACACTGAGCTCCTTATGGTCCATGCACTCTATTAAGGCAAACAATTTTTAGAGATTACCTGAATATCAGCTGCAGTTATGTTTTCCCATTACCATTTATATGATCATATGTAGCAAGGATCAAATGTGCTTATATTTCCAGGTCGGCGCCCCACTGTTGCAGGTAAGGAGAGACTGAGTGGAACAGCTACTCCCACATTCAGCTTTTCACCACAACTACTGGCTCTTGGCCTACCAGTATCTGTTAGCTGTCTCTAGAGTACCACGAGCCAAATTTGATAGCACATTGCCTGTCTCAGCAGCTTCTGGTGCAGCAACAACAGACCAAGGGAGCTGGGCTGATCTAATGACCTGCAGATATGGGCAGTGTTGGGGAGTAACGGAATACATGTACCGCTGTTATGTATTTAAAATACAAAATATGAGTAACTGTATTCCGTTACAGTTACCGTTTAAAAAGGTGGTATTCAGAATACAGTTACTTTGTTGAAATAAATGGATTACACTGCGGTACTTTCCTGTTTCATTTTGTCGCGGGTCAGGACTGTTTGGGTTTTGTTTGACAGCTATGTTCTGTTGTTCCAGGCGGCAGCGTTACGGTTGCCATGGTTACAGGGCGACACGCTCTCTCTCTCTCTCTGCGACTGTGTGTTTCCTGGGTGAGAGAGCGCCTTTTCGTTGTTGTTGTTGTTGTGCTAAGCTAACAGGCAGAATGCTACAAGCATAGCTCTAAAGAATGTAGCATCATGGGCAGTGTAGTCCGTGCTGCAGGGAGAATGGACTGCCATACACATTATGTGTCTGTGAGCGCGAGGAGGGAGAAAAAGGGGAGTGGAAAGGTACGAGTTGTCATCGAGGAAAAATGGGAGCTGGAAGCATGTAAATATAATAATAACCACTTCAGCCAAGAAGAGTGCCTGACGAGCCCAGTTGTAAGTAAGCTATTAAGACACTACTGTACACCGTGTTCGTGTTTTCCTCCAAAAAAATAAGTTCCGTTGGAACAGCCTTTCAACGCCTCTCTCTCTCTCTTTCGCAAGAAAAGTTGACCCACACAACAAAGTAAAGCTAGTTTTCGGCTACGAGCCGACAGGGACCCCGCCGTATTAGTCAGAGGTCCCTTTACTACAGTTCAGAGTCGCGGACCTTCAGTAACAGTAATAAATCACACAGCAATAGTACATTCACGTTGTTGTAAAAAGCATGATAATATATTAAGTAATCCAAAGTATTCAGAATACGTTACTGTCATTGAGTAACGTAACGGAATACGTTACAGAATACATTTTGGGGCATGTATTCTGTATTCTGTAATGGAATACATTTTAAAAGTAACCTTCCCAACACTGGATATGGGATCAACTATACACACACTAATGCACCATGAGCAATTAGAGGTTCATTACCTTGGCCAAAGCCATGTCAGGATGCAGATCAAACAAAGAATCAAACTACCAGCCTTCCAGAGATATGAACCAGTGTGTGAATGTGTGTGTGAATGGGTGGATGACTGGATATGTAAAGCGCTTTGGGGTCCTTAGGGACTAGTAAAAGCGCTATATAAATACAGGCCATTTACCATTTACCATATCCTTCTGTCTGTGAAACAGTGGACTGATAAAAACTCTTATTCTTCATACCTGCCTCTTTCAGCAAACCAACTATTCTTGAAGATGAGTCTTTATCTGTTAAAAGAGTTTGTTGTTCGTAGCTGTAAGTCCTGCAGTCATGCAGTTGCAAGGGCTACCCCACAGGGTCAGCACAAGTCTCTATTAAAGGAAATAATAATGCAAAATGTATATATTTGTAGAGCATCTGTTTCTTTTTGCAGAATACAAACCAGTTACCCTATCTATAGACAATGTTATTTCGTTAACAGTTAGTAAATGTAACACGACTACTCGCTGCTCTGACAGCGGTAGACCGAGTGGAGGGGACACAAGCTATGCCTTGCTGAAAGCAAAAGACAAACAATTTCCCAAAATGATTTTTGACCTGGTTCTGATGAAAGCTAAAATCTTTCTGTCCTTTCTCTCTTTGCCAGAAAACCTTTTGTAGTCATGGCAACCAGATTTATGAGAACTGATGCTACTATACTGTGATGCTGCTGGTTTGATACGCTTATGTGGTCATGTAGTTGACCTATCAGGGATTCAGTAAATACAGACTGCCGTGGATGACTTAAGTAATCAAATGGTATTTGAATCAGATTTGTTTGGCTCAGATAAGTTTCTGGGGGAATGTCCACCATCTGTACTGTAGCGTAATAATAACTTACTCCTATTCATTTTATTTAAGATCACAGCTATGAAAAAATGCTGCTGAGCTTGTGGACCTCGTTAAATGACCTTCATCACCCAGAAGACAACCACAACAGAGTCTGTGTCCTTAAGTTGATCTTAAAGGTGATCAGAGTCTGATCGCCTTGAACTGAAATCTTAAAACGTTAAGACCCAGTCTCTGTCAAGATTTCAGTCAGATACAGTCATAGTTAGGTTTCATACAGTTTAGCACCAATTGACAACAACAAACAGCTGCCTCAAGGCTCTGTATATTTTAAGGTAAAGACTCTGCAATAATACAGGGCAAGATTCTTACGTTACACCTCATGGATCCACCAAAATGTCAGTGTGTAAATGTTAGGTGAACAGCACAAGTGTTAATGAGGACTGTAGTACTACAGCACTTAGGAGGGTGCTAAATACTGTACCACTGTACAAAGACAATACACAGCACACGCCAAAGAAAGGAAGAGGAATACTTGTAGAGCCTGAGGGTGCAGGAGCCACACGCTGGGAACCGGAAAAGTTAAACAGGTTTAAAGTTTGTCACAGTCGGTGATACTGTATGTGGTAAGGTATTGCAAGCCGTCCTTGACAACATACACACTCACTGTCTCTTAGGCTTACTGGTTTCTGGATTTGCATAGAGGTCTGCACAGCAACAATGATTAATGCAGGACAAGATGAACAGACTGAACCGAGCACGTTACCTGGCTAACGCAACAATCTGGCAATGACTGATGTCTGCCACAGTCTATTATAGCTTTTATGGTTGTGCATTTAAACACTAAAATCTGATTGAAAACTGGTTTTCTATGGTGATGATGTACACAACAACCAACTTAATTTGTGCTTTAATAAAAATGTATTTAAAAGTAAATTTTGCCCTCACCAGCAGTAAAAGTTATTCAGCTGCGGTAATGGTCTGTAGACCATTTACAAAGAAAACACCAGGGTGAATTCACTCTTATCTCACTGGGGCACCAGTGGTGGACCTGCCAATTCTAGTATTCTATGACAACTGTCAATCCAGATCCACGGTGCTAGGCAGTGAGCACTAGAGGAGGTCTGTTGAAGTCTGTTCTGATTGTCTGGCCAGAGACATTCACACCAGTGGCCTGCTGAAGGTCATTTTGTAGCTCTGGGAGTGGTCATCCTGTTTCTCCTTGGACAAATTAGTCCACCAATCCTGCTGATGGATAAAGGACCTTCTATGTACAGCTCTCCTAGAGTAACTGCTTGTCTCCTGGAAACGTCTCCATACTCTTTAGACTGTGCTGTGAGACTTGCAAACCTTCTGTCACTGGTACATAATGATGTGACTTGCTGGAGGAGGTGGACTAGCTGTGCACCCTCTGTATGGTCCTGGTATTGTCTCATGTTACCAGCAGGTACACATTTCTCAGAGGAATTCTAGCCAAATGCAAAAGAAAGTAGAAAACAGTCAACAAGTAAACCTGTAAAACCATTCCTGTTCTGGGGGTTGTCTCTTTGTTGCCCCTCTAGTGCATGTGATGTTAACTTCATTAAAACTAAAGCAGCTGAATGTGATTGATAACCTCTGCTGCTTAAATGACCAGATCAATATCCAAGAAGTTTAACTGACTTGATGCTAGGCTCTGATTAAAACATCCTCCTTTCATTTGTATTTATTTTTTGAGCAGTATGTAAAAGCTTCTTGACCTCTGATAGCTCATTGTCATCTATGTCCACAGAGAAATGCACCAGGTCTTACTGTTCATTAAGCAGCTGTCATGTGTTAATGTTAGAAAATCAATAACATTTATATATTAACTGTAATCCTGTTTTGTAAATGTTTGACAGATATACAGGTCGGTGTGCTGCTGTACATATGTATGCAAATAAGTATGTTTTTGCATGCATTTCTAGTTTGTGAGTGTGCGTGGGCATGTGATCGTCTCAGATCTCAGTGGTGTCAGCAACAGATGAGGGGGAGACGCTTTGTGGCAGTCTGTCATAATGAAGTCAGATCTGATCAAAACATCTCTCCTGAAGCTGCAATTTACTCTATATGTTTGTCTCAAACTACTTCAGCACCAAAACTTTGAGTGTTCAACATTACACTACCAGTCAAAAGTTTTAGAACAACCAAGTTTTTCCAGTTATTTATTGTAATTCAAGTCATTCCAGTCCAATGAACAGCTTGCAATGGTAAAAAGGAAGGTGGTGAACTGCGAGAGGTTAAAAAGAAGCCCAAAACTAAAAAAAGAAATTACACGTCAGAATTCTACAAAAAGGCAGTTTTCACAAAATTTTTAACAATTTAAAAAAATCATTTAAACAATGTTCTGCAGGAATTGAGGTTGATCAAGCCGTGAAGGCTGGTGCTACTAATTCCTACTTCTGCAACAGTTATGGAAGAACTCTGAAGAACATTTGATTTGTAGAAAGAATTCACGGGTGTGGTCAGCTGTTCTTTCTGACAGAGGAGGCGACTGTGATGAGTCAAAGTTTAAAATTCATTTGGTCTATAAACTGATTCTGTGATTTCTGTTTTAATTCCAGTTGCTTTTTGGTACTATGCTTTCATTTCAGAGTGCAGTGAGACATTAAACTGCATAAATTTCAATACAAACTGAACTACAGCATTACGGGCGACCGTGGCTCAGGGGGTTGGTAATTGCATCTGTAACCGAAAGGTCGCCGGTTCGATCCCTGGGCTCTCTGTCCTGGTCGTTGGTCCCTGGGCAAGACACTTTACCCTACTTGCCTACTGGTGTTGGCCAGAGGGGCCGATGGCGCGATATGGCAGCCTCGCTTCTGTCAGTCTGCCCCAGGGCAGCTGTGGCTACAACTGTAGCTGCCTCCACCAGTGTGTGGATGTGAGAGTGAATGAATAGTGGCATTGTAAAGCGCTTTGGGTGCCTTGAAAAGCGCTATATAAATCCAATCCATTATTATTATTATTACCAGCATTTCAGTGAAGAATGGGTTTCAGTGCTGTGGACTCACTGATAATTAAGACAATTTTCTGTTCCACACAATAAATAACACTGAACGCTGGTCAAAGACAGGCTCATTTCACTGACGCCCATGTGAAAATAAAACAGGGCCAAATATTTCTGATGATGACAGATCAATTTGTCCTAAAGCTATAACAGCTCATATAAAGTGTCAGAGCAGTAGCTTTAGATTGGGTCCAGAGTTATTTAGGTGACAGGAAACAGTTTGAGAAATTAAATGGTGGTTTCTCCTTATGTATGGACAGTGCTTGTGGTGTACCCCAAGGGTCAGTTTTGGGTCCAAAATTCTTCAACTTGTACATTGACGACATCTGTAAAGTGTCCAAAGTATTAAAAATGGTTCTCTTTGCTCACAATACAAACACTTTTTGCTCTGGTGTTGATCTGCAGAATTTATTGGAGGATATGAAATAAGTAAAATGAAGTTCCGACTTCATAAAAACAAATTATCATTAAATTTGAATAAATCTAAACTTATGTTACAGGGAGTGCAGAATTATTAGGCAAATGAGTATTTTGTCCACATCATCCTCTCCATGCATGTTGTCTTACTCCAAGCTGTATAGGCTTGAAAGCCTACTACCAATTAAGCATATTAGGGGATGTGCATCTCTGTAATGAGAAGGGGTGTGGTCTAATGACATCAACACTTGAGAGGCTCAGAAAAGTCAAAAACAGTGAGATATCTTGCAGAGGGATGCAGCAGTCTCAAAATTGCAAAGCTTCTGAAGCGTGATCATCGAACAATCAAGCGTTTCATTCAAAATAGTCAACAGGGTCGCAAGAAGCGTGTGGAAAAATCAAGGTGCAAAATAACTGCCCATGAACTGAGAAAAGTCAAGCGTGCAGCTGCCAAGATGCCACTTGCCACCAGTTTGGCCATATTTCAGAGCTGCAACATCACTGGAGTGCCCAAAAGCACAAGGTGTGCAATACTCAGAGACATGGCCAAGGTAAGAAAGGCTGAAAGACGACCACCACTGAACAAGACACACAAGCTGAAACGTCAAGACTGGGCCAAGAAATATCTCAAGACTGATTTTTCTAAGGTTTTATGGACTGATGAAATGAGAGTGAGTCTTGATGGGCCAGATGGATGGGCCCGTGGCTGGATTGGTAAAGGGCAGAGAGCTCCAGTCCCACTCAGACGCCAGCAAGGTGGAGGTGGAGTACTGGTTTGGGCTGGTATCATCAAAGATGAGCTTGTGGGGCCTTTTCGGGTTGAGGATGGAGTCAAGCTCAACTCCCAGTCCTACTGCCAGTTTCTGGAAGACACCTTCTTCAAGCAGTGGTACAGGAAGAAGTCTGCATCCTTCAAGAAAAACATGATTTTCATGCAGGACAATGCTCCATCACACGCGTCCAAGTACTCCACAGCGTGGCTGGCAAGAAAGGGTATAAAAGAAGAAAAACTAATGACATGGCCACCTTGTTCACTTGATCTGAACGCCATTGAGAACCTGTGGTCCATCATCAAATGTGAGATTTACAAGGAGGGAAAACAGTACACCTCTCTGAACAGTGTCTGGGAGGCTGTGGTTGCTGCTGCACGCAATGTTGATGGTGAACAGATCAAAACACTGACAGAATCCATGGATGGCAGGCTTTTGAGTGTCCTTGCAAAGAAAGGTGGCTATATTGGTCGCTGATTTGTTTTTGTTCTGTTTTGAATGTCAGAAATGTATATTTGTGAATGTGGAGATGTTATATTGGTGTCACTGGTAAAAATAAATAATTGAAATGGGTATATATTTGTTTTTTGTTAAGTTGCCTAATAATTATGCACAGTAATAGTCACCTGCACACACAGATATCCCCCTAAAATAGCTAAAACTAAAAACAAACTAAAAACTACTTCCAAAAACATTCAGCTTTGACATTAATGAGTTTTTTGGGTTCATTGAGAACATGGTTGTTGTTCAATAATAAAATTATTCCTCAAAAATACAACTTGCCTAATAATTCTGCACTCCCTGTATTTGGAAATAGTAGTTTAAATACAAATGCAAAGATTCAAATAAATGGTGTTGATATTGAAAGAGTCAGTAAAAATAAATTTCTGGGGGTAATAATAGCTGGAAAAACTTAACTGGAGAGCTCACGTAAGAAATATTCATTCCAACGTATCACGAAGCATTGCAGTACTAAACAAGGCAAAGCAGGTATTCGACATAACATCACTTCATATTCTCTACTGTTCACTGGTTTCACCATACTTAAGCTATTGTGCAGAGGTCTGGGGCAACAACTATAAAACCACATTACATTCACTTTTTACTCTTCAAAAAAAAGCAATTCGAATCATCCACAATGCAGGTTATAGGGAACATACAAACTCATTATTTTTGCAGTCGATCTAGTGAAATTCCAGACAGCACAAATTCTATTCAAAGCAAAAAATAAAGAACTGCCAGGTAATATTCAGAGTATGTTTTTTTGAAAGAAGGAAGTTATAATTTAAGGGGTTTTTGTAACTTCAAAACAGGGAAGGTTCGTACTACAAGAAAAAGTTTTTGTGTTTCTGTTCATGGACTGAAACTGTGGAACAGTCTGAATATATAGAATTAAAGCAACGTCCAAACATAAAACTGTTCAAAAAGCGTTATAAAAATATGATCTTCTCGAACTATAAAGAAAAGGAAAATATTTAAATTAAATGAATGTCTCTATTTAAAAAACAAACAAAAAAACTCATGATGTGATATTATAGTATATAGTATATCAGAAATCTGTTTACTATTTTTATTACAAATTATATCAGTAAGGAAGCTGACTAAATATTAACTGCTAATTTATGGCAAAGGGGTGGGATTAAATAATGTTTACTTCTTCCCTTTCAACATGTAAATTAATCAGAACGGCAGCGATATTGAAATGTATTGAATTTTTTTGTATAGTATTTTTTTTCTCTCTTATTTTCTTTTCTAAATGTACCTGTATATTGTTTACATGTTTGAAATAAATTACCAATCAATCAATCAAGATATAAAAATATATGCTTTTTATGATAGTTACAGAAACCTTACAGCCATTTTGAGATCAATGTTGAATCAGGTCTTGGTTGTGACTGGCCCATTCAAAGACAGAGTGAGCCCCCACTCCTGTGTTATCTTGGCTGTGTTCTTGGGAGCATGGTCCTTTTTCGTCCCTGGTCAGCAGGCCAGAGGATCCAAACTACTTCCATTTATGGGTGACGGAGGTCACTGTGCTCATTTAGAGTGTCATGTCTGAGTGTGGGCAGGCAGGAAGAGAGGACCCAAAATGCAGGACTCACTGAGGCGGAAGTAATTCAAAACACACAGCTTTATTGCTGGTAAGAAGCAGAACAGAAAAACACTAACTAAACTGGAAGAACGGAATAAGTAGGCAGGAAGGCTGGCTGGCAAACGGAGCACACAGAGGAAGCGAGGGTGAACAGACGTTAACGATGCGACACCGAGTAGGGGAAGACACAGACACTAAATACAAGAGGTGAACGGAGCAAAGAGGAAACAGCTTGGAGACACGGCTGACGTTGATTACACTGACGAGACAGGGAGAGCACAAAGCTGAACGCACTGACAAAGGGCACAGACCTACAAAATAAAACAGGAAGCACACGCCAGACAGAGACAGACTCGTAAACAGGCATAATGACGTCATGGACAAACAGAGGGACATACGGGCAGAGAAGACTAAGCACAGGCAACCTAAACCAAACATAAGGGCAAGATAACAAAACCTAAACCAGAAATAATCATCATCAACATCATCATCAGATAACTAAAGAATCAGAATATAATTGTAATCAAAACCGTATCACCAGAGAATAACTAATCCATAATGCAAAATAAACCAAAACATAAGAAACTCAAAATACTGGGTCGACCCGACCCAGGACCGTGACAGTACCCCCCCCCTCAAGGGCGGGCCCCAGACCGCCCAACAGAAGCACAAAAAACGGCCAAAAACAGAGAACAACCCAACCAGGGCGGGCGGCGGGGGACCAGGAAGGAGGGACAGAGCCCAGAAAGACCCAGAAGGTCAAGTTCAGGGGGCCGACCCGGAGGCCGACAGCGCAGGAGGCCAAAACAGTTCAGTTCTGGGGGCCGACCGTGTGGACGGCGACTGTGGCGACGGGCAAACAGTTCCGGGGGCCGGCCACGCGGAAGGCAGTGGCGGCGACTGAGCAGACCCAGGGGCCGGCCACGCGGAAGGCAGTGGCGGCGACAGAGCAGACCCAGGGGCCGGCCACGCGGAAGGCAGCGGCAGTGACAGAGCAGATCCGGGGGCCGGCCACGCGGAAGGCAGTGGCGGCGACAGAGCAGATCCGGGGGCCGGCCACGCGGAAGGCAGTGGCGGCGTTCAGGAGGGTGTTCAGGAGGGCGCCCATGGTGGCGGAGATGCCCAACAAGTGGCCTGGCAGACGACCGACGATGTGGAGGCGGTAGTAGGGGACCTGAAGGCTTCGTGGCCCCTGCAGCCCCAGGCGAAGCGGAGGCTGGACCAGACGAGGCGGAAGCGGAGGCTGGACCAGACGAAGCTGATGCTGAAGCTGAAGCTGGACCAGGCAAGGCTGAAGCAGAAGCGGAAGCTGGACCAGGCGAGGCTGAAGCGGAAGCTGGACCAGGCGAGGCTGACGCGGAAGCTGGACCAGGCAAGGCTGAAGCGGAAGCTGGACCAGGCGAGGCTGAAGCAGAAGCAGAGGCTGGACCAGGCGAGGCAGCAGCTGGTGAGGAGGCTGAAGCTGGACCAGGCGAGGCAGCAGCTGGTGAGGATGCTGGAGCCGGGCCAGGCGAAGCAGCTGATGAGGATGCTGGAGCCGGACCAGGCGGTGCTGATGAGGATGCTGGAGCCGGACCAGGCGAGGATGAAGACACGGAGGCTGGACCAGACGAGGATGAAGCCGTGGCTGGACCAGACGAGGATGAAGCCGTGGCTGGACCAGGCGAAGCGGATGAAGCCAAAGCAGACGCTGGACCAGGTGAGGAGGATGCTGAAGCAGATGCTGGACCAGGCGATGAGGATGCTGACGCAGATGCTGAAACCGGACCAGGCGAGGCCGAAGACACGGGGGCTGGACCAGGCGAGGCCGAAGACTCTGAGGCCGCAGCAGGCGAGGACGATGAAGCTGCAGCAGCCGGCGGCGTGGGCGAGGCTGCAGCTGGGGGCTGGACGGGCTCCTCGGGCCCCCCAGCTGACGAGGCAGAAGGCTGGACGGGCTCCTCGGGCCCCCCAGCTGACGAGGCAGGTGGCTGGACGGGCTCTTCGGGCCCCCCAGCTGACGAGGCAGGAGGCTGGACGGGCTCCTCGGGCCCCCCAGCTGACGAGGCAGGAGGCTGGACGGGCTCCTCGGGCCCCCCAGCAAAAACAGTCTCAGAACCAGCGGGCACCGGGGCCCCTGGCACACACAGGACTGAACCAGCAGGCCCTGGGACCTCTGGGAAAACACAGAACAGAACCAGCAGGCCCGGGGACCTCTGGAAAACACAGAACAGAACCAGCAGGCACGGGGACCTCTGGCAGGCACGGAACAGAACCAGCAGGCACGGGGACCTCTGGCAGGCATGGAACAGAACCAGCAGGCACGGGGACCTCTGGCAGGCACGGAACAGAACCAGCAGGTACGGGGACCTCTGGCAGGGAAAAAACAGGTAGCGCTGGCTTCTTTACATCCAGGGGGCCAGAGTTAACTGAATGCTGACATCTAACCTCTGGGGAGGCCCTGGAGAGAGCAAAAGTCACAAAGGTAGCCAGGTCTTGTGGAGCAACAAAAGTCTGTGTGGGGCTATCCTCCTCCTGAAAACGAGTGGGTGGAGATGGTGGCTGAGGTGCAGGCAGTGCTAGTGGCTGAGGTGCTGGCAATACAAGAGAGTGCACTGAACTCGACTGAACTGACTGGAGAACAGGAGGAGACTGAACCGGGGACCGCCGGGCAGCTAACTGAGCTTCTGGCTGAAGAGGTGTTTGTAGCAAACGTAAAGAGGGTGGTGGCCTATGTTCTCCTGAGCCTCCAGAGCACAGTTTAACCCGCTGGATGGGCTCAGAGAAAACAGTTTTCCTTGGGTTCCCCTGCTCTGAGTGGGCAGGTAAAAAACAGTCTTTAGCAGGCATGTCACGATCCTGGGTCTTATGACCCAGTGTTTTGAGTTTTAGTTAATTTTGATGTTTTAGTTTATGTAAGCCCTTCAGGTTCCTAAGTTCATTTGTTATCATGCTTAAGTGTTTCTAGTTCTTATTATTTTCCCCTCGTGTTTCCAACTATGGTAAATCTCCCCTGCTCTTCATGTGTTTCATGTCTGTGTCTTACATTGTGAAGTTTGGGTTGTCATGTCTACGTCTCATTATCTTTCCTGTTTTATTGTGAAGAGGTCTGGTGTTTCTGTGTTCATCGTGTTCAGTTTTACTCTTCCCTGTGGCGTTGTTATGTTCATGTTGATCTACTGTGCCTTTCTGTTCCATGTTTCAGATCCCTATGTTCTGTCTCCCCCAGTCTGTTAAGTCCACATGTCTTGAGTTCCGTCAGTGTGTTTCCTGTTTTACTTTCACAGTCTGTTCTATGTTAATGTTTCTAGTTTTGCTTCCCTTGCCTCGTCCTGCTTAATTACTCTCAGCTGTGCTCTCCTCCTGTGGCTCATTCCCCCTCGTTATCCCTCAGTGTATTTAAGCCCCATGTTTCTCTTTGTCAGTGTTGCGTCCTCCATCATAGCTGTGTGATTTTTCCCTGTGGCTCCTTGTGCTTTAGTTTTTCCCAGTTTAGTTTATTTTGTATTGTTTTTCGTGTCCCACTCCACGCCAGCAATAAAGCTGTGTTTTTTGAGTTTACCTTTTGTCTCTGTGAGTTTGCGTTTGGGTCCTACTTTTGCCTGCACACAGCCGTACTGTGACAAGGTAGGCTGAGCTCGTCTGGGCTCTTAGTAGAAATAGGAGGCAAAGACGGCTCGGCTGAGCTGCCAGTGGGGGGAAGAGCAGGCTGCACTAGCCCAATAGGGTCAGGAGACGCTAGTTTAGCAGCAACAAGCGCTTCTCTGGAATTTTTAGTCTCTGGGTTAACCTTCGGTTTGTCGTGTATGGTTCTAAGCTCCAAAGGAGAATGAACAAAGTCCTTTAAATCCCCTGAGAGGGAACAGCCCCCCGCAGACGAGACAGAAAAAGTGTTCTTGTCACTCACCCCAGCCGGCTGCTCAGAAGTTCCCGAATCCAGTTGAGGTAAGGGGTGCCGGCGGCGTGAGCGGCGTTTCCTCCCAGACGAGGGAACGGAAGTGGCGGAGGAAACTTGTGATGGCGGAGGGATGACAACTTGCTCCTCATCCTCTGACCACATCGCTGCCAAGAAGGAGGCCGGTGAATTTGGCTCGGAACAGCACGCGGAGGAATCCCGCGGCAGAGGAGTGGAGACGCCTCTCCCCCGTGACCGTCGCTGCTGTGTAGCGCGAAGCTCCGTGCTCCGCGGCTGCTGCTGCGGTGGCTTCGGGTTAGCAAACTGGGAGCGGGCAAAAGCCGCGAGTTCCCGAGCTTGTAGCACCTCCTGGGCTTCGTGCAGCTGGTCCATATAGCCCATAAATCCTCTCAGCTGGCGCAGGTGAGGATTTCCCTCCAGGACGGCTTTGATGGCGTTAATCCCAACCACCATGGTCTTAGTGTCTTTGGTGTGGGAAATCCGCTTCATCAAACCTTGGATGCGGGAGAGGTCATACTCCCGGGACGAGTCCGCTGGGTCCTGGTTGTGGTCGCATCGTTCTGTCATGTCTGAGTGTGGGCAGGCAGGAAGAGAGGACCCAAAATGCAGGACTCACTGAGGCGGAAGTAATTCAAAACACACAGCTTTATTGCTGGTAAGAAGCAGAACAGAAAAACACTAACTAAACTGGAAGAACGGAATAAGTAGGCAGGAAGGCTGGCTGGCAAACGGAGCACACAGAGGAAGCGAGGGTGAACAGACGTTAACGATGCGACACCGAGTAGGGGAAGACACAGACACTAAATACAAGAGGTGAACGGAGCAAAGAGGAAACAGCTTGGAGACACGGCTGACGTTGATTACACTGACGAGACAGGGAGAGCACAAAGCTGAACGCACTGACAAAGGGCACAGACCTACAAAATAAAACAGGAAGCACACGCCAGACAGAGACAGACTCGTAAACAGGCATAATGACGTCATGGACAAACAGAGGGACATACGGGCAGAGAAGACTAAGCACAGGCAACCTAAACCAAACATAAGGGCAAGATAACAAAACCTAAACCAGAAATAATCATCATCAACATCATCATCAGATAACTAAAGAATCAGAATATAATTGTAATCAAAACAGTATCACCAGAGAATAACTAATCCATAATGCAAAATAAACCAAAACATAAGAAACTCAAAATACTGGGTCGACCCGACCCAGGACCGTGACATAGAGCTTCAATACTGCAGAAATGTTTGTGTACTCTTCCCCAGATCTGTGCCTCAATCCTGTGTCAGAGGTCTACAGATAGTTACAGATAGCGTTGTGGCCTTCCAAATCATCATCCATACCTCTTTGCTGTAGTACTGAAAAGAAAATTCTTGCAAAATGATTTTAAAAAGTTCAAGCACACAAGCACATATAAACCTTTTTTTTAACTTTCAAATAATGTAATAATTAAATTAAGAATTTCTCTGGCAGACATTCAGGGCCCAACTGTCTGTTTTCTTTTGTACCAGCATTTAGCTCTGTGAGCATTTATTACCAACACATTAGCATAAAATGATCTTTTACATTGTCATCCCTTTTCTCTCTCTCGACTAGCGGCCCTAACACCTATATCTGAAGCTCTTCTCCATCAAAAGTTTGCCAGAAGTTTGCAAAGCATTTCCTGAGCAGCTGTCCTGCAAGCTATCAGCCTCCTACATCACACACCGTGCAAGACTGAATGAGCACAGAACACAGTGATGAAATGGACTGAGGCGTCAGCACATCTGAATGTGCTCTGATCTTAATGCTGAGTCCAAATCAGAAAGCACTAAACATTTTCCATATCACCTTTGAAAAAAACAACAAAAGCAAGAAAATATAAAACAGAGCTTCTTGAACTTTATGAACACAAACAGCGAATGCTTTGCCTGCTCCAGGCAAAGCATTCGCTGCTTGCAGGTGGAAGCCTTCTATCTGTGGGCCCATGCTCTGGCCTCCAGCTAAAGCATGGAAGGTGATTTTCTGATGAATTTTGAAATAGTTTCACAAGGAGCCTCAAGCAGCAGAAAGAGCTCTCAACTCATGGAAGAACACTTTATGCTTCAAGTTAGAAAGTGTGAAATCTAGCAGGAAGATACAAGGTTTCCCTCTGATGCTGAAGAGTTTTAATGGACCAACACACCCACAGCACTCTATTATTTACGCCACAACATTGACTAAATGTAGCTCCATCTCAGTCCCAATAAAGTTGCAGGACTGTGTGTGTGTGTGTGTGTGTGTGTGTGTGTGTGTGTGTGTGTGTGTGTGTGTGTGTGTGTGTGTGTCTGCCTTCATTCCCATTGTGCAGTTATCTGTCTATTGATTTATGCATCTACCATGTTTAAGAGCAGAACGCCGTGAGGACACTGGAGCAATAGAAAAGGTCTCGTGTGTGCGTGTGTGTGTGTGTGTGTGTGTGTGTGTGTGTGTGTGTGTGTGTGTGTGTGTGCAAGCACCCCACGAACATATATCATTTAATACTTAAATAAATATTTATTTCACAGTGGGTTGTGAATTCATAATTCATAGGCTGTCATGTCCTCTTGTGTAACGCTTCAGACTTGACTTCAGCTTGAAGAAGTGAAGTGAGCAAAGACTGCATTGGTGTGGCCAACAGTACAGACGACGGCATGCTTATATTCCCACAGTTCTGCTGAATGTTCTCGGTCAGGCGCCTAAGGACATTACTGTAAACCCTCACTCTTCACCAGGCTTACAATCTGTGGTCATCAACCTCAGTAACATGTTTTGACAGTTTTAAGCAAACACGCAGGTCTTAGCTTTTCCTTTAATCAATTCAACATAAAAACAGAAGTCCTGAGGATATCATTTCTGCCTTTAACGTTTCTTTAATAAACACATGCTCATGTACGTGAGCACTAGATTAGGCCTGGGTGGCCTGTCTTCACCTTGCTTGAGGGTAGATGGTCCTCTGTGGATCAGTTCAAAGCTGTGCTCCTGGGGTCAGCACTGCTCTGCAGTCACTGACTGCACAGTCACACTGTCTGTAAAGCTGATCACATGGTCTCATTCATAGCTGTTAGGGTTAGGGTAATCGTGACAACCAGCAGGGTGGGTTTCCTTCGGGAGGGATGGCCCGTGCATTTCCTGCCTCACAGAGGTGGCAGGCTCAGTCCCTTCCCCTAACCAAAGCAGACAGCACTTTATTCTCATAATGTATCAGCTTTCACATGAGGCATCTAATTTGTTGAAGGTAGATATAGAATGAAACTAGTTCCACAGTTTGGACGTTCAACCACGACCCGACTAAATGACATTTAACGTTTCAACTTTGGACTGGGTCATTTTTCGGATGTCTACGTCAGGTGCAGGGGATTTATATGACTAATAAATATAATATTTTTTTACATATACCAAATTGTTTTCATCAAAATGATACATATAAATACAGATTATTTAAAAAATGACTGTGATGTGACTGTGTTAGACTATTAATTTATTTGTACATGTGGGTGTTTTTTGTTATTTTACATTTTCCTGTTTTTTTGTAAATGGTTTATTTTAAATAACAGGTTAAAACTGCCATTTATTAAAATGTGTTGAAATGCTGAAAACGTTCAAATCCATGTTAAACTGTTTAAATATTAATGGTACTGTGAAAAGTGCAATGTGTTAGTTTAGAAGAGCATTTTCATCATACATGGTTCATTTTTACAAGTATCCGGTTTTATTGTGACGAGCTCATGATTATGAGAGGAAGCATGACCGGCAGCAGTACTGAGAGACACTCGAACGGAAAACGTATGTGTTTGAACTGGACTATCTGCTCATTCTGTAGAAGTTGACAAAAATATGTTGCCTGGTGTTACAAAACAACCAAATCCAACATCCAGAAATGACACATTCAATTCAATTCAATTCAATTTTATTTATATAGCGCCAAATCACAACATAAGTCGCCTCAAGGCGCTTCATAGATACAGAGAAAAACCCAACAATCATATAACCCCCCTATGAGCAGCACTTTGGCAACAGTGGGAAGGAAAAACTCCCTTTTAACAGAAAGAAACCTCCGGCAGAACCAGGCTCAGGGAGGGGCGGCCATCTGCTGCGACCGGTTGGGGTGAGAGAAGGAAGACAGGATAAAAGACATGCTGTGGAAGAGAGACAGAGGTTAATAACAGATATGATTCAATGCAGAGAGGTCTGTTAATACATAGTGAGTGAGAAAGGTGACTGGAAAGGAAAAACTCAATGCATCATGGGAATCCCCCGGCAGCCTATGTCTATTGCAGCATAACTAAGGGAGGATTCAGGGTCACCTGGTCCAGCCCTAACTATATGCTTTAGCAAAAAGGAAAGTTTTAAGCCTAATCTTGAAAGTAGAGATAGTGTCTGTCTCCTGAATCCAAACTGGAAGCTGGTTCCACAGAAGAGGGGCCTGAAAACTGAAGGCTCTGCCTCCCATTATACTTTTAAATACTCTAGGAACAACAAGTAGGCCTGCAGAGCGAGAGCGAAGTGCTCTAATAGGGTGATATGGTACTACAAGGTCATTAAGATAAGATGGGGCCTGATTATTTAAGACCTTGTATGTGAGGAGCAGGATTTTGAATTCAATTCTGGATTTAACAGGAAGCCAATGAAGGGAAGCCAAAACAGGAGAAATATGCTCTCTCTTTCTAGTCCCTGTCAGGACTCTTGCTGCAGCATTTTGGATTAGCTGAAGGCTTTTCAGTGAGTTTTTTGGACATCCTGATAATAATGAATTACAGTCGTCCAGCCTGGAAGTAATAAATGCATGAACTAGTTTTTTAGCGTCACTCTGAGACAGGATATTTCTAATTTTAGAGATGTTGCGCAAATGGAAGAACGCAGTCTTACATATTTGTTTAATATGTGTGTAATGTAATGTAATGTAAACAGAATTGGTCCTAGCACTGAACCCTGTGGAACTCCATAATTAACCTCAGTGTGTGAAGAGGACTCTCCATTTACATGAACAAACTGGAGTCTATTAGATAGATATGATACAAACCACTGCAGTGCAGTACCTGTAATACCTACAGCATGTTCTAATCGCTCTAATAGGATATTATGGTCGACAGTATCGAATGCTGCACTAAGGTCTAGCAGGACAAGCACAGAGATGAGTCCACTGTCAAAGGCCATAAGAAGATCATTTGTAACCTTCACTAAAGCTGTTTCTGTGCTGTGATGAGCTCTGAAACCTGACTGAAACTCTTCAAATAAACCATTCCTCTGCAGATGATCTGTTAGCTGTTTGACAACTACTCTTTCAAGGATTTTTGATATGAAAGGAAGGTTGGAGATTGGCCTATAATTAGCTAAGACTGCTGGGTCTAGAGATGGCTTTTTGAGTAAAGGTTTAACTACAGCTAGCTTGAAGGCCTGTGGTACATAGCCGATCATTAGAGATAGGTTGATCATATTTAAGATCGAAGAATTAATTAATGGCAGGACTTCTTTGAGCAGTTTTGTAGGAATGGGGTCTAAAAGACACGTTGATGGTTTGGAGGAAGTAATTATTGAAGTTAACTCAGAAAGATCACATGAAAGACTCAGTGGGCAGCTAAGCTTCAGCATGCAAAACACACACCTAGGTGGGGCGCAGAGCACAGAGCCATTGAAGGCGGTGTGCGGTATGAAAAGGGGAAAAAAAAAACGAAAAAACAACACTTGGTTACTGCTAGCATGGGCGCCCACAGAAACGCAAAGCAGGAGATGAAGCATCGCTGAATATGTTTCTAAACCAACTTCATTCTAAGCCAAAGACTAGAAAATATGGTGAAGCATATCTGCCCTTTGGCTTCATCTGCACAAGTGCCGAGGTAGGTCTCCCTGCAGGATTGGTTTTCCCTTCGTCGGGAGCAGCGCTGGGCTGTTCAAATCACGGACAAACAGTATCCCACATTCTTGATTTTTAGTTCACAAACACTTGTTGTAATGACTAACTGCTCCTGACATGTTGGAGATGTTTGCTCCTTATACAGTAAAGTTACAGCGGGATACAAATAACATCAGGCTGATCCTGCCACGATTTGTTCCCCCTGTTTAAATCACAGACAAACAGGATCCCACAGCTGTTTATGTTTTTAAACCCATTTTGCACAGAGAGGCATTTTTTGAAAAATGCATTGATTGCAATGTTGAATATTATTACACAGGAAAAAAACAACTACACGTAAAATAATCACACCGTGACGCCTCTGCCTTTGTAAATGGAGGGACAGTAACTGCGTGTACCCGTGTAGGTGTGAACGTAGCATAAAAGAGTTAGTAGTGTATTTTCTTATTACCTGTAATTTACTGTAGATAACTGGTTTTGCTTAATTGTTTACTGAATGTTTGAGGTGTGAAATAAACCGCAATGGAGCAAAATATGGGTGTGTGTGGTTGGAGGATGTGTTTGTGTGTGTGCGTGCGTGTGCACGTGCAGGGGGGGGACATTTTTCTTGAAAAACAAAGGGGGGCCTTGCAAAAAAAGTTTGGGGACCACTGTACTAGCTACTACTTCTAACAGACGTACTTCTGCTGCTCTGACACTTTCAGCTACATCCAGCCATGGTTTGATTTGTAAATCAGTGCATCATCATACATTGCTCTTGAGATTTTTCACTCATCCATCTTGCACTTCATTAAGATGAAAAAAGAAAACAAAAACTGAGCATTACTGTGTGATGGGATGATGTTCTGATGCTGTGCGGACAGCAGGACGTCTCCTCTTAGCCTGCGGTAGGCACACACTCTTTCTGATAACACAGAGTGTGACTCTGCAGTTGTATTATCTGATCTATTATCTTTTTGTAGTTCAGCCTCATCAACTCTCCCATTGCCTTCTGGGAACTGGTGTCCAAACAAAACTCATCATTATCATGTTGGAGTTGTGCTGTCTGAGTTAGTGATGTGTGTTGTTTGTGTGATCACTATTGTAAGTCATGACCCATGCTGTGTGCTCCAAGTCATTTGTTAGAATAACAGATGGCTGTAATGTACAGTGAGAACATTATGGAGGCCATCATTATTCACAGGGAGCAGATTAATGCCACTGTGTGCTGGCAGACCTAATGAACAGTGGGCAGAGAAGCATTCAGATCCTAAAACAAAGAGATTCAGCCTGAGGACCTCGAATGAATTAACAAAGGAAAGGGAAGTGAAAGATGCCAAAGAATCGTATAAGCCGCCCTCGCTGATTTCCCCCGAAAAACATCACTGAAAGAGCCTCCGATTTATCCGCCAAAAAGTCTGAAGTAATTACAAGCTCAGGATCAGAGGCAGAGCTTTCCTCCAAGCTTCTTTTTTCAGCCTTCAGCTCGCTTCATTCTCTGCTTTGATTTTTGAACCAATTAAACTGAGACAAGTGCGAGCTTTTGCCAAGCAGCATGCAGGGGAGAGAGGCAACAAGAGTCACTGAGCAAGTATTGAAATCATTGGATCACATTGAAACTCCATCCCACTTGTTTGATATTTTGACAGCAGTGGATTGGCCAATGGTGTGTATATGCGCATTATTTATTAGCAGTGTTTGTGCCAGCAGCAGCCACACAGTCAAAGTGACACCGGCGGAGAAAACCACTGCTCAATCTAACACTGTGTGGGCCTTACTCTGCCCCACTTACTCAAATGATGGACCCTCATTTCCACCTGCAGTTGCCATGGTGATACAAATGTACTTTTATGAGAAGATGATTTGTTGAGTTTCTCCACTTTGGCTTTTAGATGTTAAACATTATCTTTGCTGTTTTATTTCTCTCTTTCTTCTTGTCCAGAAACAGGACCACTGTTAGTCAGGTCAAGTGGCTTTATTGTCAATCCAACCATGTGCAGTGGTACAGTACACAGTGAAATGAGACAATGTCCCTCTGTGACCATAGTGCTACATATGACAGACAATCAACACAGGACAACATGAAGAGCAATGTGCAAAACAAAGAAAACTCAATAGAAATGTTAGATGTAACAATCAATGTCGCCTTTCAAACCTGACCTCTGTAAAGCTGTCTTCATATATATTCCTTTTAACCAATAAGTTTGATGTGTCACATGGCTCTCTTCCTATTGCAAAAACAAAAGTTGTATTCAAGATGGCCAACTTCTAACTGGCCACCATGGTCACCGCCCATCTTGAGGAGTTTGCCCCCTCACATATACTAATGTGCCACAAACAGGACTTTAATATCACCAACCATTCCCATGTTATTACGGTGTATCCATATAAATGGCCCACCCTGTAGTATAATACTTGTAACTCTGTAGCAGACAACAGTTTGATAAAGTGCTATGTAAAAGAAAGCAAAAGATTAGATTCTATAAGTTTAAAAGACCGCTGGTTTATATATTTTATATGATACAGTACATGTGTATGAATGACTGGTGTTGTGCTAAAAAATGATCGTCAGCCGAAAACTGATTGCTCGTATTTAAACTGCTATGAATAACTTGTTGGTCTATAATATGTGAAACATATGTCAAATGTATCCCTCGTGAATGATATCATTGAGCCACAAACAACATTCCTGTAACAAGGTAGAAGCTGCAATAGTTTTTGGCAGTGACTTTTAAATATCCTTTATTTATCCAGTTCAAAAAAAAATGTTGTTGACATTGAAAATGTATTTTTTACGAGTTATCTGGCCACGAGGACAGCAGACAGCGGAACAAATATATCAACAGTTCTGTAAACATAGTTTAAGTGGACAAAAAGGATCGGATTGGTTATAGTGTAGGTACAATAACACAGAGTTATAAAGACACTTCAAAAACAGGTGATTTTTAAATTATATAACCCCTTAGTAAACCCTGTTCACCGAAGTCTATTTACCAACATACATAAAGATATTACACATATTACACACGGAAACATTGGAAATCAGTTTTTGGCAGGCAGACACTTTTTGGCACAACACCGGCAATGATTCACTTATCCGTGTAATTAGCTGAGTAATTCCTAAATGCATGTAGATTAAAGGAAATTATTTTACCTGGATATGATTGTCTCTGATGAGCCTAAGGTACAAAACGTGCGGGCGACGACGATAAGGTTTTTCTAGCTCCTCGAGAATTACAAATGTACATAAAAAAACAGAGTGACATTTCTGGGTCCATTTTAAAGTTTTCACGCTGTGGTGCCAGCGACCGGAAAAACACGCAAGTAAGGGCGGAGTTGAAGGCTAGAAGGCTGTCCACAGCCCATCTGTTTTGTTGTATACTCATTGTTTGTTCAATAAAGTTTCTATGGAGAAAAAAGGGGGCTGTCCACAGCCGCTCGCTTCCTGACTACCTGTCCGTCTAAGGACACTACCTTGTGACGTAGGTAGGCAGTGTCCTTATGAGCATCCTTCCCCTGAATTCGGACACAGCAAGTGTCTGTCTCCTGAATCCAAACTGGACGCTGGTTCCACAGAAGAGGGCCCTGAAAACTGAAGGCTCTGCCTCCCATTCTACTTTTAAATACTCTAGGAACAACAAGTAGGCCTTTTCAAGAGAAGACAGATTTCATTAATATGTTTTTATTAATAGACTGGCTGATTGCCCTGTACTCAAATTCTGAAGAGGAAAAATAAGCTGACAGTAAACATTGTTGATTCAGAAAACATTTAGATCTTTGACCCTTGCTCACCTTCAGTCATTTTGATGAAAATGGATTACAATTTTAAACTTTGACATTTCATTTAATTCTCCCATGAACCCTTTGGGCAACATAATTATAACTATAATAACATTTAATGAAAAATAGAATAGAAAAGAATTACCTTTTAATTGTCCCACAAGGGGAAATTTGGTTGTAACAGCAGCCAGAAAGACAAACAAACAGTACACAGGACACAGAACAGAAACATACACAATTTTCTTACATATTTCAAATCAAATCACTTTTATTGTCACATCACATGTGCAGGTACATTGGTACAGCACATGTGAGTGAAATTCTTGTGTGCGAGCTTCACAAGCAACAGAGTTGTGCAAAATACAATAATGAAAACAAGAAAAATACAAGAATGGCTACATCTGAAACTAATAAATATATGTACAATATACACTCAACAAAAATATAAACGCAACACCTTTGTTACTGCTCCCATTCCCCATGGGATGGACGTAGAGACCTAAAATTCATTCCAGATACACAATATAACCATCCCTCCCAAACAGTGGTCACAAATCAGTCCAAATGTGTGGTAGTGGGCACATCTGCCATATTGAGATAATCCATCCCACCTCACAGGTGTGCCACATCAGGATGCTGATCTGACATCATGAGTAGTGCACAGGTGTACCTCAGACTGCCCACAACAAAAGGCCACCCTGGAATGTGCAGTTTTTTGCGCTATTGGGGGTCTGGGGACCCAGAACCGGTCAGTATCTGGTGTGACCACCATTTGCCTCATGCAGTGCAACACATCGTCGCATGGAGTCTATCAGATTGTCAATTGTGGCCTGTGGAATGTTGGTCCACTCCACTTCAATAGCTGTGCGAGGTTGTTGGATATTCGTGGGAACTGGTACACGCTGTCGTATACGCCGGTCAAGCACATCCCGAACATGCTCAATGGGTGACATGTCCGGTGAGTATGCTTGTCATGCAAGAACTGGGATATTCTCAGCTGCCATCTGCCCTGAACAATGTGAACCATGATTCATCCGTGAAGCGCACACCTCTCCAACGTGCCAGACGCCATCGAATGTGAGCATTTGCCCACACAAGTCTGTTACGGCGACGAGCTGGAGTCAGGTCAAGACCCCGATGAGGACGACGGGCATGCAGTTGAGCGTCCCTGAGACGGTTTCTGACAGTTTTTGCAGAAATTGTTTGGTTGTGCAAACCAATTGTTCCAGCAGCTGTCTGGGTGGCTGGTCTCAGACGATCTTGGAGGTGAACCTGCTGGATGTGGAGGTCCTGGGCTGGTGTGGTTACACGAGGTCTGCGGTTGTGAGGCCGGTTGGTTGTGCTGCCATATTCTCTGAAACGCCTGTGGAGACGGCTTATGGTTGAGAAATGAACATTCAATGCACGGGCGACAGATCTGGTTGACATTCCTGCTGTCAGCATGCCAGTTTCACGCTCCCTCATTGCTTGTGGCATCTGTGGCATTTTGCTGTGAGACAAAACTGCACATTCCAGGGTGGCCTTTTGTTGTGGGCAGTCTGAGGTACACCTGTGCACTACTCATGATGTCAGATCAGCATCCTGATGTGGCACACCTGTGAGGTGGGATGGATTATCTCAATATGGCAGATGTGCCCACTACCACACATTTGGACTGATTTGTGACCACTGTTTGGGAGGGATGGTTATATTGTGTATCTGGAATGAATTTTAGGTCTCTACGTCCATCCCATGGGGAATGGGAGCAGTAACAAAGGTGTTGCGTTTATATTTTTGTTGAGTGTATAATAGTATATGCATTTCTGGATGTGTATACTAAATATTTTTCTGTGTGTGTGTGTGTGTGTGTGTGTGTGTACACATATTTTACAAATTAAATAGAGTCAACAATAAATAAAATATATAAAAATATACAGACTTGAGACATGTGCAAAACAGTGGCATTACTGTACAGTATGGAGTGCATAATGTTAAAGTTCCAGTAAATGGCCTGAAATGGCCTGTATTTATATAGCGCTTTTCTAGTCCCTAGAGACCCAAAAAGCGCTTTACATATCCAGTCATCCACCCATTCACACACACATTCACACACTGGTGATGGCAGCTACATTGTAGCCACAGCCACCCTGGGGCGCACTGACAGAGGCGAGGCTGCCGGACACTGGCGCCACCGGGCCCTCTGACCACCACCAGTAGGCAACGGGTGAAGTGTCTTGCCCAAGGACACAACGACCGAGACTGTCCAAGCCGGGGCTCGAACCGGCAACCTTCTGATTACAAGGCGAACTCCCAACTCTTGAGCCACGATCGCCTTCAGTAGTGAAGCTGAGGTGTCTATGACGTGTTCAGCAGTCTGATGGCCTGGTGGAAGAAGCTGTCTCTCAGTCTGCTGGTACGGGAACCTCCTTCCTGATGGAAGTAGTCTGAACAGTTTATGGCTGGGGTGACTGGAGTCCTTGATGATCCTCCCCGCTTTCCTCAGGCAGCGCTTCCTGTAGATGTCTTGGAGGGAGGGAAGCTCACCTCCAATTATCCGTTCAGAGCACCGCACTACTCGCTGGAGAGCTTTGCAGTTGTAGGCGGTGCTGTTGCCATACCAGGTGGTGATGCATCCAGTGAGGATGCTCTCAATGGCACAGTGATAGAAGGTCCTGAGGATGCGGGGGCTCATGCCAAATCTTTTCAGTCTCCTGAGAAAGAAGAGGCGCTGCTGCACCTTCTTCACTGATTTGTTTGTGTGTACTGACCACGTAAGATCCTCAGCCAGATGTACACCAAGGAAGCGGAAGCTGCTCACTCTCTCCACAGCAGCGCCGTTGATGGTGTAAGCCGTCTCATCACCATTGGTGATAAGACCCACCACTGTAGTGTCGTCCGCAAACTTCACAATGATGTTGGAGTTGTTAGTGGCTGTGCAGTCGTAGGTGTAGAGTGAGTATAGGAGAGGGCTCAGTACACACCCCTGTGGAGCACCAGTGTTCAGTGTGATGGGGGATGAGGTGATGCTGCCCAGTCTGACCACCTGGCGTCTGTCAGACAGGAAGCTAAGGATCCAGCTGCAGAGGGAGCTGCTCAGTCCTAGATCCTGCAGTTTCCTGTCCAGCTTCGAGGGAACGATGGTATTGAATGCTGAGCTGTAATCTACAAACAGCATTCTCACATACGTGTCTCTCTTCTCCAGGTGTGACAGGGCAGTGTGTAGTGTCAGGGCTATGGCATCATCAGTGGACCTGTTGTGGCGGTATGCGAACTGTAGAGGGTCCAGTGAGTCGGGTAGTGCAGAGCAGATGAAGTCCCTGACCAGCTTCTCGAAGCATTTGCTTACAGTCAGGGCTACAGGTCGCCAGTCGTTCAATGAGGAGATGGTGGAGGATTTGGGTACAGGGACGACGGTGGCCATTTTGAAGCAGGCTGGGACTACAGACAGAGAGAGGGAAAGGTTGAAGATGTGCGTGAACACTCCAGCCAGCTGAGCCGCGCATGACTTGAGGACGCGGCCGGGAATCCCGTCCGGACCAGTAGCTTTGCATGCGTTCACCTTCCTGAAGCACTTCCGCACATCCTCCTCAGACACAGTGTGCGCACTGACGTCATCCGCAGTGCGCACACTGTCCGGTCTCGTGGTGTTCGCTGTGTCGAATCTAGCGTAGAATACGTTTAGATCCTCACACAGAGAGGCCGTGGTCTGCGGTGTGCTGGTTTTCCCTCTAAAGTCTGTGATCGTGTTTAGTCCCTGCCACATACTCCGAGGGTTGTCAAACTGTTGCTCCACCCTGTCCCTGTACTCACGTTTGGCTGCTTTGATCGTCTTCCGGAGTTGGTAATGTGTGTGTTTGTAGTCCGATGTGTTCGCGGAGGCAAAGGCGGTGCTCCGTGCCACGCGAACATCTCCGTTAATCCAGGGTTTTTGATTTGGGAAGGATTTAACTGTTCTGGATGGAACGACATCTTCCACGCATTTCCTGATAAATCTGCAGACTGAGTCTGTGTATTCATCAATGTCTCTGGCAGCCACGTGAAACATTTCCCAGTCCGCATGATCAAAACAGTCCCGCAGCGCAGACTCCGATTGGTCCGTCCAACAGTGCACCGCCCTCCGGGTTGGAGCTTCCTGTTTCAGCTTCTGCCTGTAGGCGGGTAGGAGCAGGATGGAGCGGTGATCTGATTGGCCGAATGGGGCGTGGGGGAGGGCTTTGTACGCATCCCGGAAAGAGGTGTAGCAGTGGTCGAGTAGCCGGTCTCCACGAGTGTTAAAATGGATGTGTTGGTGGAGTTTGGGTGAGACTTTCTTCAGGTTTCCCTTATTAAAGTCTCCGGCTGTGATAAACGCTGCCTCTGGGTGTGCGGTTTCCTCACTGCTGATCGCGCTGTACAGTTCCCTGAGTGCTCGGTCAGTGTCGGCTTGTGGGGGAATGTAAACAGCCGTAATAATCACTGCTGTAAATTCCCTCGGTAGCCAGAATGGCCAGCACTTAATCATCAGGTACTCCAGGTCCGGTGAGCAGAAGGATTTGACCGGGTCACGTTTGCATAATCACACCAGCTGTTGTTGATCATGAAACACACACCACCGCCTCTGCTTTTCCCAGTAAGATCCTGTGACCTGTCCGCGCGATGCACGGAGAACCCCGGTAGTTGTATTGCGGAGTCCGATTTACATTACATTTACATATTTACATTAAGGACAATGGTTACTATATACAGAGAGTACTGTACAGTTATTAAATTAAATAAAGATAACTACAGATAGGAGGCAAAGCAGGTTGTAGTGCGAATCGGTTGATTTAATTATTGCAGTTACAGCGCAGATGTAAACATCCACGTTTGTTGGGAGCAGTTCTGATTGTACAGTCTGACAGCTGCAGGGAGGAAGGACCTGCAGAAACGCTCCTTCATGCATCGAGGATGCAGCAGTCTGTCACTGAAGCAGTTCTGCAGTTCAGCAACATCTGCATGCATGGGGTGGGAGACTCTGTCCATCAGAGATGTTATTTTGGCCAGAGTCCTTCTGTCTCCCACCACCTGCACTGGGTCCAGGGTGCATCCCAGAACAGAGCTGGCCTTCTTGATGAGTTTATCCAACCTCTTCCTCTCAGCTGCCGATAAACCGTTGCTCCAACATACCACACTGTGAAAAATGACAGATGCCACCACAGAGTGATAGAAGGTCTTTAAAAGAGCTCCCTAGACTCCAAATGACCTCAGCCGCCTCAGCAGGTAGAGTCTGCTCTGACCCTTCCTGTAAAGAGCATCAGTGTTGTGACTCCAGTCCAGTTTATTATTCAGGTGAACACCCAGGTACCTATAAGAGTCCACTATCTCAATGTCCACTCCCTGGATGTTCACCGCTGTCAGTGTGGTGGGTCTGCGTCTCCGGAAGTCCACCACCAACTCCTTGGTTTTCCCAGTGTTGATCAGCAGGTGGTTCTGCTGACACCAGTCCACAAAGTCCAGAGTCCACTGTCTGTACTCTGAGTCGTCCTCACCTGTGATGAGGCGACTATGGCAGAGTCGTCAGAGAACTTCTGTAGGTGGCAGCGTGGGGAGTTGATGGAGAAATCTGCAGTGTAGAGGGTGAAGAGGAACGGTGCCAGCACAGTTCCCTGTGGGGCCCCGTACTGCAGACCAGCATGTCAGAGACACAGCCCTGTGTCCTCATATACTGTGGAAATTCTGTGAGGTATGTAATGTAATGTGTAATGTAATTACAATAATGTAACAACCCAATATTGGTCACCTGCCACTGTTTTTTCTGTTTACTAATGTGTTTCTACTTTTCCTTTACCTGTCTTGTATCATTTTATAATCATAAAGAGAGCATTATATATGCGCTTTCATATGGGTGATGGTGCTTCTCCATCTTTGTACCTGGCCCTTTTCCTCTCTGTCACTTTCACCCCATCTTGTCTGTATCAAAGGAACACTACGGCAACTGTGTTTCTCATTGTGGGATATGTGCAGCCAATAGAGAGGCTGGTCAGAGAGCCTGCTTAGTAAAAAAAATTAAATCAAATAATAATTAAAAAAATACTGTCACTTTTGCCAGGCAACAAGGAGTTCGAGCAGTTACTCAAAAGAAATATCACATGATTCCCTGGCTGGCAGTGATGATAACATACACCAAAGCACAATTCACAGTGTACTGCTTTCCAACTATAAAATGCTAGTGTCCAGGCTATAAATGTGTCTTTATGGTATGAAATTTAACATTTTAACACGGGAGACTCTCAGGGTAGACTCACTTTAGGAGACAGACTGAAGAACCTGCAGTCTGCTGATCATTCTCACGTTGCTGCTGGGTTAGGCCTCTGTAAGCTGTGAAACCGTAAAACTAGCTGAATTGGGTCAATGCACTGTGTTACGTTTTGGTGTGTCAGTGTTTTGTTTTTGCGTGACTGTCATGTGTTTCCTGCTTTACTTTGAAAGTCTGTCTTATCTTAGTGTGTTCAGTTTACGTTTTCCCTGTCTCGTCAGTTCTAATTTGCCCCAGCTGTGTTTCCCTCCTGTGGTCCATTCCCTGATTGCTCCCTCTATGTATTTAAACCCTGTGTTTCAGTGTGTCATGGTCGCGATCTCCCCCGAGTTGTAAATAGTTTGGTGTGTTTGGTGTAAATAAATAGTCTGTTGTAAATACTTTCGTCATGGGATATTTTCGTTTTGGGATTTTGGTGGAGGGCCTTCGTGGTTTTTATTTTCCTTATTTTTATTTTTCTGCGTTGCACCCCGGTTGCCTAGGCCGGGGTGTAACATATGGGGGCTCGTCCGGGATCGCTGGAGGGTCCGAAGGAGGGACAGCTTCGGCCTTCTGTCTTCGCTGGAGGGCCCGGGGACCGCTCCAGCCTTCATCCGCCTTCGCTGGAGGATCCGAGGGACCGCTCCAGCCTTCTGCAGCTGGTGGGCTGCGTGTCCGTGTGTGCAGCTGGTGGGCTGCGTGTCCGTGTGTGCAGCTGGTGGGCTGCGTGTCCGTGTGTGCAGCTGGTGGGCTGCGTGTCCGTGTGTGCAGCTGGTGGGCTGCGGGTCCGTGTGTGCAGCGGGTGGGCTGCGGGTCCATGTGTGCAGCTAGTGAGCTGCTCATCCGCCTTCGCTGGAGCGTCCGAGGGACCGCTCCAGCCTTCATCCGCCTCTGCTGGAGGGTCCGGGGGACCGCACCAGCCTTCGTCGTCTGCTGGAGGGTCCGTGGGACCGCTCCAGCCTCCATCAGCTTCGTCTGCCTTCATCCGCCTTCGCTGGGGGGAGGGTCCGTGGGACCGCCCCAGCCTTTGTCGTCGCTGGAGGGTCCGTGGGACCGCTCCAGCCTTCATCCGCCTTCGCTGGAGGGTCCGTGGGACCGCTCCAGCCTTCGTCGTCTGCTGGAGGGTCAGTGGGACCGCTCCAGCCTCCATCAGCTTCGTCTGCCTTCGTTTCAGCCTTCGTTTGTCTGAATCAAACATTTCACTTGGGGTTACATGTTTGATTTTTGGGTAGGGGGAAATGTTACGTTTTGGTGTGTCAGTGTTTTGTTTTTGCGTGACTGTCATGTGTTTCCTGCTTTACTTTGAAAGTCTGTCTTATCTTAGTGTGTTCAGTTTACGTTTTCCCTGTCTCGTCAGTTCTAATTTGCCCCAGCTGTGTTTCCCTCCTGTGGTCCATTCCCTGATTGCTCCCTCTATGTATTTAAACCCTGTGTTTCAGTGTGTCATGGTCGCGATCTCCCCCGAGTTGTAAATAGTTTGGTGTGTTTGGTGTAAATAAATAGTCTGTTGTAAATACTTTCGTCATGGGATATTTTCGTTTTGGGATTTTGGTGGAGGGCCTTCGTGGTTTTTATTTTCCTTATTTTTATTTTTCTGCGTTGCACCCCGGTTGCCTAGGCCGGGGTGTAACAACTGCTAAAAACAAATTCAACAAAGTTTGTGTTTGACTAGTAAGTGTAAATAATGTGCATTGCATGTACAGACCTGCTTTCCTTTTCATTTCTCAAGATTAAAGATTTGATAAATCATTTAACAGAAATCAAGCATAACATTGTAACTACCTAATCTCATGTTGGTCCTTTTGTCTAGTTGTCGAGTTTTACTGTAAACCCAACAATATACAATCAAGTACACAGTGGGACGAGATATCATCCTCCTGGATCGAGGGTGCAATCTGTAAAAATAAAAATTCAAATATACAGCTACACAGAAATAAGAAACTAAGAATGAGTACAACAGTATTGTACTTGAAATAGAATAAGAAATCGAAAAGAATGAGAATAAATGCAATAGTACGCAGAGTAGAACAGAGCAAAACAGAATAATGCAAGTACTGTGAGTGCGAGAACAGTGTTATGCAGTACGAGTGTGTGGAGAAAGGGGGTCCAGTGTGGTGGTGGTGAGGAGCCAGACTGGTTGGGGGGAGAAAAAACAACAACAACAAAACTATTGCACAATATCTCCAACCTGCTCCTGATGCTCCAGAGTCATCTTCTGGATGGAAGGGGAGTAAACAGTTGGTGGGAGGGGTGATGCAGGTCAACCATGGTGCTAGTGGCTTTACGAATGCAGCAGCCAGATCCATTTTATTTATTTATTTAGGACAGTGCATGTTAATGAACATAAATGTAAAAAAAAATTACATGAATGTAAACATGCCAGATTATAGCCAAAGGCTAATTTCCATCTGTTATCCTTAAACATAAAAAATAGACATAAAAATTCATAAAAATTCATCATTCATTCATAATAAAAACTCCATCACCAAACTTACACATACTCACCATTCTGTTCCCAAATAAAACATTAAAACTATACAACTCATACATGATCACACACTTGATTTGTCCATAACCAGTTTTTAACCTTTGCCTTAAACAAATTGAATGTCGAGCATTCTCTAATGGGTTGAGGAAGACTGTTCCACAGATGGCCACCTTGGACAGAAAGGACGTTCTGCCCAAATGCTGTCCATCTGTGGGGTATAAACACGTCTCCTCGGATTGTAGCTCGAGTGGTCCTGTTTGAGCTTTCTTTATGCCTAATGAGCTGCTTTAGTGGTGGTGGAGCAAGGGGGTGTAAGACTTTATATATTAAACACACTCTTTTAAGTTTCACTAAGTTATTGAAGTTCAGTACTTGAACCACTTGAATTGTAATAAATAACTGAATAAATTGGGCTGTTCTGAAGTTCATTGAGACATTGACTCCATTAGATCCCCAATGGTGTGCTGTGGTATCTGGAACCAAGATGTTGGCAGCAGATTCTTTAAGTCTAGTAAATTGCGAGGTAGGGGCTGGATGGATCAGACTCCATGTGTATGGGAGGAGCCAAGGTTTCCCAGCAGAGCATTCCAAAAGCAACACACTACTTTTGCTTCCTTGCCTTCTTCTCATAGTGCATCCAGGTGTGAGGCGTTATGGACCCAGCTAGCAACGTGATGTAAAGAAAAAAAATATACATTGTTAGACTCAATTAGTTTCTCTCAAAATGTAAACAAACCCACACACCACTTTAATCACACTCTTGATTTTGACTTTTGATCACTGAACATTTAACAGTGTTCCCTGAAAACCCTCTTGTCAAATCATATCCTGATACATCAGGATTAACATTTGAATTTACAATAATGGATTATACAGCAATACAAGCAAATGTCTTTCTGAAAGGGCTGTAACAAGGTTTAAGGATAAAATTCCTGCACCATTATCTTCTTCAATGCTGTGTGCTAAAACAGGACAGAGCAGCTACCTGAACACTACTCCCACAGAGGTCCATTATCTTCTTAGTATTACAGCTTCAGTATGTGTGGCTCTGGTTACTATGTCTCCTATAAAAAACTAAAGCCTCAGATCAGAAGTACTTGACCCCCTGGTATAACTGGCAAATGTGCACTGTGAAGCAGATAACTTGCTGGCTGGAGAGGAAATGATTTCTCACAAATTTACAAGATCTTCATTTATCCTTGAAAAATAGTTTGTTGCTCTATTAAAAACCATCGTAAATGTATTTTTTGTCTGTTTGTTTTGTTGGTTTTTGCCCTTTATCACGTCCCTCTTCCTCGCTCTTTTTCTTTCCCTCTTTCTTTCTCCCTTTTCTGTTATCTGTTACCAGGCAAACTCCAGTGCAGCAGGCTGCTAAATGCACACAGGCAACATGTAGTAAATTATACTGTAAACATGTAGGCAACCTTTCAATAGCTGAACTTTGCTCCATTGATCGGCCAGACATCGCGCTGCCCGTAGCTTCAAACCATTAATTAACTTGACCGAGCTTCAACCCTTTAATTATGCAATATATGTATAACATGATTACAGTTGCACCTGCAATGAAAGATTATTATATGCTTATGCTAACACCTGAAATACAGACTTTAATATAACCTCACCAGTTTCAATAAATGTGTCAATGAAATGACAATAATGATAAATCATAAATGATGCAACAATAATAATAAGGATTATGAATAGTAACAGTAAAATAATATTTCATCTCGACATTTCCCTTCAGCACTGTAGTCAGAGCTCTGTTGAGCCAAGTATTACTAAAACATTAACAACTTCAAATTTCTTCACGAATGACATTTTAAGAAAAAAAAAATCATAACCATCCACAGACTTAACATTATGTACAGTTACTTTCGATACCAATTTATTTGGACTGTTCAGATCATAGGCTGGGGAAGTAATAACTGGGAGCTGACAACCCACCAGATTGTCAAACACCCTTTCTTCACTGTGCTGTAGCGGGTGTCTCGTTCTGATAGGTTTTGGCTGATGTACACGGCCGGCAGACCCTCCTTACCCGCAGGGCCAGATAGCCCCCATCCCTCGAGACGTCAGTCTGCAGAATAAACAGGAGGGAAAGTTAGGTATGAAGCAGGGGCTCCCCACAGAGAGCCCTCTCTGGAGTGGAGAAGGCTGTGTTTCTTTGGACTCTGCAGACAAGGGAGTCTGCCAGTAGCCTTTGGTTAAACGGGGCATGGGATAAGCATTAAACCGCAATACTTCATTCACTTTGTGGTACTCAACACAGAACTGTATTGATCCACGTTTTTCACCACAACAATTGCACCACGTGCTGTGTTACTCTTCAGTAACTCCCATCTTCAGCCTGTCAGCAGATTCCTTCTGGACAATTTTTGTTATGTTCAGGTAACCTATAGAGCTGCAAACGCACCAGTACACCAGCGCGTGTTTCAAAATGGTGCTCTATGAGAGTGTTACAGCCAGGGAAGAGAACACATCTGCAAATCGCTGTAGTAATGTAGCAACATCTGATCTCAAAAGGCCTGTGTGAGATGGTTATTACAATGGAGAAAGTTGGTAATGGTGGAATTTGGTACCTCCGGTCCAAACTCAGCTGTCTTTCACCAGGCTCACCAGAGAAGCCGTTTCAGGCTCTCTGCATGCTTTGAGGAGGTTGAGGTGCTAAATGTGTGGCTCCCTCCCTGTCTGACTGTACTACTTCATAGCTGACATCCTCCATGTGACCATGAAGGGTCCTTGCTACTTGTGGGTAATCTTTGAACTAGAGGAAGGGAGTAACACAAGCACCTTATCTGAGTCCATCCCCGAGTCAGGCCCCTGTATTGTACAGGCATTACTGATGTTCCTGGGCATAGGGCAAATGTCATGATAACCTCCCCAATGTGTGCAGCTTTCCTCTCAAGTCCAGAAAATATAGAATTTCATTTTTAGCCCGCCTCGGACCTTCCACAGTTTTCTTTAATTAGATAAGATAAGATAAGATAAGATAAGATAAGATAAGATAACCTTTATTAGTCCCACACGTGGGAAATTTGTTTTGTCACAGCAGGAAGTGGACAGTGCAAAAGTTATGAAGCAAAAATTAGAATAAAATAAGAATAAATACAGTACACAACTGTACAGAATAGAATAAAAATAAAATACTATATAGAGTAGAATAAAATAGAATAAAATATACAATAACATAAAAATAGAATACAAATGCTATATAGATCCAACATGCCATGCGGCTTCCTGCTGAACGGTAACTGACAGGGAGAAAATCCCATTACCGTTCCAAGGCGAGCTGGAGCCCATCACCTGATGAAGCCAACAGGACCATATCATCTGTGAAAAGCAGAGATGAGATATTGCCTTTTTGTATAACTGAAATGTATTTTTCAGTTTGTGGTAACCTTATCTTTTTTTTCTTTTAACCTCTTGCAGTTCACGACTTACCTTTGTACCATTTCAAGTTATTCATTGGACTTGAACCACTTGAATTGTAATAAACAACTGAATAAATTGGGCTGTTCTGAAGCTTGACCAGTATTGTATATCGCAACATAGCCAAAACATATCACAATATTAGATTTCCTCATATCGCCCAGCCCTAGTTCACAACCAATGTGTTCAGGTTCTGTAACCAGTCTTCTGGAAAGTGTGGGACTCTTCACCATTCTAGAGTGGCCTTCAGTGAGAAGTGGCTGGTTGGGGACTTCAGCACTCGATGGGCACCAATTCAGCCGAACCAGCTGCCCAATCTGAACTGGAGTGTGTTCTTCCATGCACAGTTTGTCTATAACAAATGCCACTGGAAATTTCATTGGATACATATGTGTGATAGATTGATTATTTGTTGAAGTTCATAATCAGTGTTGGGAAGGTTACTTTTAAAATGTATTCCATTACAGAATACAAATTACATGCCCCAAAATGTATTCTGTAACGTATTCCGTTACGTTACTCAGTGACAGTAACGTATTCTGAATACTTTGGATTACTTAATATATTATCATGCTTTTTACAACAACGTGAATGTACTATTGCTGTGTGATTTATTACTATTACTGAAGGTCCGCGACTCCGAACTGTAGTAAAGGGACCTCTGACTAATACGGCGGGGTCCCTGTCGGCTCGTAGCCGAAAAATAGCTTTACTTTGTTGTGTGGGTCAACTTTTCTTGCGAGAGACAGAGAGAGGCGTTGAAAGACTGCTCCAACGGAACTTATTGTTTTCGGAAGAAAACACGAACACGGTGTACAGTCGAGTCTTAATAGCTTACTTACAACTGGGCTCGTCAGGCACTCTTCTTGGCTGCAGTGGTTATTATTATATTTACATGCTTCCAGCTCCCGTTTCTGCTTGATGACAACTCGTACTTTGCCTTTTTCTCCCTCCCTCGCTCACAGACACGTAACGTGTATGGCAGTCCATTCTCCCTGCAGCACGGACTACACTGCCCATGATGCTACATTCTTTAGAGCTATACCTGTAGCATTCTGCCTGTTAGCTTAGCACAAAAACAACAAAAAGGCCTCTTTCACCCAGGAAACACACAGTCGCAGAGAGAGAGAGAGAGAGCGCGTCGCCCTGTAACCATGGCAACCGTAACGCTGCCGCGTGGAACAACAGAACGTAGCTGTCAAACAAAACCCAAACAGTCCTGACCCGCGACAAAGTACCGCAGTGTAATCCATTTATTTCAACAAAGTAACTGTATTCTGAATACCACCTTTTTAAACGGTAACTGTAACGGAATACAGTTACTCATATTTTGTATTTTAAATACGTAACGGCGGTACATGTATTCCGTTACTCCCCAACACTGTTCATAATGGAGTAAAAAGTTGTGGTTAAAAGTTACCCAATATATTATTCAATTTATTTCAAATATGTAAATGTATAAACAAGGGTAAAAGAAGTCCCATTAAGAGACGTAATGTAACACAGGCTAAAATAGTTAAAAGAGTTCATGACTATGTTCAACCGGATAATAATCCTTAATGTGACTACAACCTGTGTAACATTCAATCTGTGATCTACTTGTCGAGCCTGGGGAATAATCCATGTGATTTAGTGATCATGATTGATTAGTTATGGCTGCCGTTGCTGGAAGGGGGAGCTCTGGCCACGATGCCTCATTCGCAATGAAGCTGCTGAAAGAGAAGCATCGTGTCTGAGCGTCGTCATTGACTTATCCCCTTTTCAGGTAATAATTGTGCAATTCTGCTGTTGGACTTTACAAATATGTATGTTGAGTTGTACTGACCATGTTTCCAAATGTACCAAGAGGATACTAGGAATACTTAGATGACCTGTGTTAACTGTGATGTTAGGATAAGCTATAAGCAGCAAGCTAAGCTAAGCGCTCTGTTGGTGGCTAGCATGAAACATTATCGTGCCAGACTGTGTGTGGAACATACATTGTGTGCATTTTGCATTTGATCTGGACGAAGAACATGTTTATTTTGTGTGAAGGGACAAATGCCTATTAGTATTTTTATATGAATATTTTGTTTATTTTCTGTACATTTCAGTTTAATGATCTAAGTTTGTTTATTGATTCATAAGCTGCTTTTGTAAATTGTTACATTCAATTTAATCTGTAACTTATAGAAAAGGAAAGGAAACAGTCTTGAGATATATTGTCTTACAACTAACAGAGACTGTACATTGTTGTTAAGATGTTTAATACTTTTGTATGTATGTTTATATTTCTGAATCATTCGCAATGAAGCTGCTGAAAGAGAAGCATCGTGTCTGAGCGTCGTCATTGACTTATCCCCTTTTCAGCCCCTTTTCAGGGTGTAACATTTTGGAGGCACTGCTGGGATAAATGTGATGAGGGCCCGCTGTCCCAGATAGACGCCCCAGTCATCATTCAACCCCTCACATCAAATACCACGGTGGGAGATACAGTGTGCTAGTTTCGACAGTTACACAGAGGGACCTGCATGCAACCTGAGGTTAACTACTGGTACCAGGGAAGCTGCACTGACTCTTCTGCAAAGAGGTCTTACATCACACTAATCTTTTCCACAAGCCACAGACTGAAATGGAGTCTTCAGGGCTAGAGGACCTGAAGTTAGAAGTTGCTGGTACATTGTATACAGTGACAAGAGACATTTTGATCGAAGTTTGTGATTTCCTAAATATTGCTGGTTCAAAACTTGAAAGGGTATCGGGTAAAAGTCGTTCCTCTCTCATTTCCTATATAATACAGCACTTAGAAAGAGAGGAGCTGGATGAGCTTGAAGATGAGGGAATGTCTGAGCTACTGATTTTGAAAGACAAAATTTTTGAGTTGCAACAGGCTGCTCAGAACGGTACATTGGGACACAAAACCTCAGATACTAACCAGACAGATGAGGTGCAGGAACAGGTTGGTGAGGCCTCAGAAGAAGAACAACTGATAAAGGAAATAGAGACGCTTCAGTTGGCTCTTGCATTATCACGACAGAACAAGGCGAAGCAACCTAGTACAGCCAAACTGTCGATGAGTGTGGGGGACAATAGTGCTAAACAAACCCCCCCACCTTTTCTGACACTACCGTGGGGCAGAGAATTCAAAATATCAGGTCAGATTGGTGAGCCCGGCCAAAAGGATAAACTAACTGTCTCCAGCCTAGCTCTTCAGATTGAACAAGGCATCAGCAAAGGAGTCCCTGAAATAGAAATAGTTGATGCAGTAATCAGGGCAATAGCACCAGGCTTACAATTGCGTAGCTACCTAGAGGGCAAAACCAACCTTACATTGCCTACCCTGAGGAGGATTCTAAGGTCCCACTACCAAGAACGAGGGGCAACAGAACTTTACAAACAACTCACGTCAGAGGTCCAAAGCATTAAAGAAACCCCACAAACTTTCTTAATCCGTGCCCTAGACTTAAGACAGAAAATTCTGTTTGCATCGCAAGAAGCTGACTCTGGTTTAAGATATGATCCTGTGCTTGTACAGAGCATGTTCCTTCATACAGTTCTGACAGGCCTACAAAATGATAACATTAAGAGTGACCTCCAGCCCTACCTACAGGAAACCACAACCAGTGATGAGCTCCTCCTTGAGAAACTCAATGTTGCCTGTGCAAATGAAGCAGAGAGACAAAATAAAAAGAAGTTACTCTCCCAGCAGCGGCCAACCACTGTGCATTCACTTCAGTCTGACACCCCTGCAGATAAAAAAGGGAAAAACCTAAAACCTGAATCCATCAGCAAAGCTCAGCCTGACCTACTAAATAAACTTAAAGAAATCCGTTCTGACATGGCATTATTGAAAAATCTTGGTGCTGAAGTCGCACAAATCAAAGAAATAATTCAACAGCCTAGTCCGGCACAAACACAGTATTCTGCCTCACTTGCAGTACCAGAATGTGTTCCCTTTTCTCATCTTGAGCATCTGCCACAAAACTACTGGCCTCCTGTGGGACCTGGACGGAGAGGTGATACAGCTAAGTATCAACAGAGGTTTGCACCACAACGTCAATATCCTGCTTTAAACAGAGCATGCCTAAGGAAATGCTTTGGCTTCCAGCAAAGTGGGACTGAGTACTGCAACCATTGCTATCGATGTGGTAGCAGTGAACACTTTCTCGCAGGTTGCAGGGCGAAACTAACTAGACCAGACAAAGATCAACCTTTAAACGGACAGTGGTTGCCCCCAAGGGACAGGGAGTAACCAATAATAGTGTAACGTCCCAACAGCTTTGCTATTACTGTGGTGTTCTGGGAAAACTCAAAAGACTCAGAAGGTGTGCGTCTTGTAAAAAAAGCACTTATTGTTCCAAGATGTGCCAAGCTGAGCACTGGCCCAGACACAGAAAACAATGCAACAAACACTCTCAGCCTCAAGTAAATCAGCACACGCACCCAAAGGCAAGTGTTATTCACCCCAAAAGGGTGGACAGCCAGTCCCATCTTGTTGCTCTTGTTGGGAAACAGTGTATAGTTGACTGTTATTTACAAGGCCACCAAACTCAAGCCTTATGGGATACAGGCTCCCAAGTGTGTATTGTTGATGAAAAGTGGAAAAAGAAGTATTTACCACATGAGAAATTAAGAGATGTTTCTGAGTTACTTGATGCACCTGACGATTTAAAAATCTCATCTGCTAATGGTCAAAACATCCCTTACAAGGGTTTCATTGAAGTCACTTTTGGTCTAGCTGCTGAGGGAGCAAACCCTAAAGAACTTGTAGTCCCCATGTTAGTGATGAGAGGCGGAAGTCTTTCGCAGCCCATTCTAGGCTTTAATGTCATTGAGCAAATACTGAAAACTAGTACTATAGAGCAAATGGATGCTGAAAGAACTGAGCAGCTGCACGAGGCATTAAGAGGGGCTTTCCCTTGCCTTAAAAGAGAAAATGTCACAACCTTTATTGATTTAGTGACTGCTAAACAATCACATGATTTTGTTGTGAGAACAACAAAAGAGAAAGTCATTGTACCCAAACACACTTCTGTTCAGATTGACTGTAAGGTGCAGACCCACCCGCTGAAGAAAGACACTACACTTCTCTTTGAGCCTGACATAAACCCTCAGTGGGCTGAAGGTCTGGAGTTTTGTGAGACACTAGTAGAACTCAGAAGGGGGGTCCCCCCCCTATATTGTTCTTGATGTGCAAAATCCCACTGATCACGACATTGAGCTGTCAGGAAAAACTGTTGTGGGCACCTTAGAGCAAATTCAAGCTGTGTACCCAGCGACGGTTTTAGAGAAATCTGACCAGTGCTCCCCATTATTGGTGAATCAAGTGAATGCAGAGAGCGAGCAAATTCCTGGCACCTCATGGGACCCACCAATTGACCTTACGCACCTGAGTGAATCTGAAAGGGGGGTGGTGCAAAAGATGCTCCGTGAGGAATGCTCTTCCTTTTCCAAATCAGATGATGATATTGGATGTATCAACAAGTTGAAACTGAAGATATCATTGAAGGATATGGATCCTGTAGCACGCACTTACCTGTCGGTACCAAAGCCGTTATACAAAGAGATGAAAGAGTATCTGCACAACCTTATTGCACAAGGATGGGTCACGAAATCGAACTCATCTTATGCCTCACCAGTTGTCTGCGTGAGAAAGAAGGACGGCAGCTTACGTCTCTGTATAGATTACAGAGAACTAAACAAAAAGACTCATCCAGACAGACAACCAATCCCTCGAGTGCAGGACATTCTCGACAGTCTTGGCGGCAACTCATGGTTTTCATTGTTAGACCAAGGCAAGGCCTACCATCAGGGCTTTATGGATGAAGGCAGCCGACCTTTAACTGCTTTTGTGACACCATGGGGCCTGTACGAATGGATAAGGATTCCATTCGGGCTGATGAATGCACCTGCAGCCTTCCAACGCTGCATGGAAGAGTGTCTGGAAGAGGTGCGAGACAACATATGTGTACCCTACCTTGATGACACTCTAGTGTACAGTCATTCATTTGATGATCATGTCAATCATGTCAGAAAAGTGCTTCAACTACTCAGGAAGTATGGGATCAAGCTTAAACCCAGTAAATGTGAATTATTCAAACACGAGGTTCGCTATTTAGGGAGAATTGTTTCAGCCGAAGGTAGCAAAATTGATCCAGATGACACCAATGCAGTGACAGCCTTGAAGGACAGGAGACCAAGCAATGTGGGAGAGCTGCGAACTGTCTTGGGCTTGTTAAGTTACTATAGGCAGTACATACGGGACTTCTCCCGTATTGCAGGTCCACTGTATAGCTTGTTGAAGCGCACAACGGAAGATAACAATGTATCCCAGAACCAGACAAACACAAAACAAGTCACAAGAAAGAGTAAAGGGGTTCCATCACACAAGTCAATTGTGTGGACTGAAGAACATCAGCGCATATTGGAACGACTAATAGACTGCCTAGTTGAGCCACCAGTCCTCGGGTTCCCAGATTTTTCTAAACCATTCATCCTCTATACCGATGCCTCAGCTCAAGGCCTCGGAGCAGTCCTATACCAACAACAAGATAATAAACTTCGTGTGATCGCTTATGGCTCCCGGACATTGACTGCAGCTGAACGAAACTATCATCTTCACTCAGGAAAACTGGAGTTTCTCGCACTGAAGTGGGCCGTCACAGAGAAATTCAGAGATTATCTTTATTATGCGCCTACTTTCACCGTGTTCACTGACAATAACCCCCTCACCTACATCCTTTCAAGTGCCAAGCTAAATGCAACTGGATGTAGATGGGTGGCAGAGCTTGCAGACTTCCATTTCACCATCCGACATCGCCCAGGTAGAGAGAATGTGGATGCTGACAGTCTTTCAAGAATGCCTGTTGAGATAGAGGAAATGATGGAACAGTGTACAGAGGAAATGGGTTCAGATTGTGTGGCAGCAATAACCCAAGTTGTGGAGACTCCAGATTTCAACTCACCAATGGTCTGCCCCATACTCACCCGTCTCCAGTGTACATCAGTGAGTGAAGAACCACACAACCAATTTTCGGTTACAGAGATCAAACAAGCACAGCAAGATGATGGAAATATTGGCCTAATAATGCAGTGCAAAATGAGTAATGAAAAGCCAACAAGGCATGAACTTAATACACTAAGTGCCCAAAGCAAGTGTCTCCTGCGTGAATGGGAAAGACTTCATATTGATGAAGATGGTATTCTTTGCAGAAAAACCACAACCAAGAGACAGCTTGTGTTGCCTGAAAAGTACAAAGAGACTGTACTGAGAGAATTGCATGATGAGATGGGTCATCAGGGCACTGATCGAACAACATCATTGATCAGAGATAGATTCTTTTGGCCTTACATGCAACGAGACATTGAACATTATGTGACAAAGACCTGCACTTGCCTGAAACAAAAGATACCATGTAAAGAAGCGAGGGCACCGCTCACCAGTATTGTTACCACACAGCCGTTTGAACTGGTGTCAATAGATTTTCTCCACTTGGACAAGTGTAAGGGTGGTTCCGAGTATATTTTGGTGATTGTTGACCACTTTACTCGTTTTGCACAGGCTTATGCCACCACCTCCAAGTCTGGCAAAACGGTTGCTGATCGCATCTTTAATGACTACGCCTTGAAGTTTGGACTGCCAGCACGGATACACCATGACCAAGGTGGCGAATTTGAGAACCAGCTCTTTGCTCAGCTGAAAAAGAACTGTGGCATATTGGGATCCCGAACTACACCATACCACCCACAAGGGAATGGACAAGTTGAGCGGTTCAACCGGACGTTACTACAAATGTTGAGGACACTTACTGATAGGCAGAAGACAAGTTGGAAAGAGTCCTTGAACAAGCTTATCTACGCCTATAACTGCACACGAAGTGAGGTAACTGGGTTTTCTCCTTTCTACCTTCTCTTTGGAAGGTCCCCAAGGTTACCTATTGATCTGCTGTTTGGTCTCACCTCTGAGACAGGGAAAACAGACTACCGAACCTACATGGAGAAATGGACACGAGAAATGCAAGAGACATATGACATAGCACGGGAGAATGCAAAGAAGTCAGCAGACAGGAGTAAAAAACATTATGATGGGAAAGTGAGAAGCTCTGTGTTATACCCTGGCGATCGTGTTCTTGTCCGAAATCTGACCACTAGAGGAGGAACGGGGAAGCTTCGTAATCACTGGGAACAGGACATCAATGTTGTCATCCGTCAAGTTCCAGAAGGCCTCCCCGTGTATGAGGTGAAACCAGAGCAAGGGAGGGGAAGGTCAAGAATCATGCACCGCAACCTGCTGCTGCCATGTGATTACTCAGACTACTGTTGATTTAATGGCGTGGAAGACACACATGGACTGCTAAACTCTGAAAGAATGAACAAGGTTGGATTTTATGTCATTAACTCAAAGGATTAAACTCAGAAGCACAAATCAAACTCAGCTCAGCTGCCACCCCAAATGGAAGTGAAAAGAGTGAGTCAAAGTGAGTGCAGTCCTTATATAATGTGTGCCAGGTGAGTTCAACTATGGGAGAGCCAATCAGTGATGAGAAAGTAAAAGAAGAAACAAGGTAAGTGTGTCTGTGTCTGTGTCTACCTCACCAAGTAAGTGTGGTGAGGCGAGGAAAAGGGTAAATAGAATAAGAGTTGTTGAGGAATATATATATTTTCTTAGTGCTTATTTTCTGATTATTTTGTTTATGTATTTTAATAACAGGCCAGCTTTGAGTCACAAACCAATTGCTCAGCCAGACTGGAGCTGTGCAGAACAGGAAGTCTTGAGTACCAAAATAACACAGGAGGGACCTGATTATCATATAGGTTATAGGCTTCTAATGCTTCAGATCTGCAAGTGGCTTAGCGCTGTGCACATCTCTCTTCTGGAAGATGATTGAATAAAATGATTATAAATACTTTGACCCCTCTGAGTCTGCGTCTTCTCTGTCCAGTAGAAGAATAAAAAGAACTGGGTTCAATAGAGTCTTACTACATCAATCATCTCAAATTGGTGTGTGTGTGTTCACTGAGCAGTAATAATGAGCAGCATCTCCAGTTTGACTGGTCAGTTTGATTTAGTAGCTTTGTATGTTCAGCCATCCTTGGTACCTAACTGCTATGTCAAGTATTGCTCTGTAGACCTGAGTCACGCACACATACTGTCAGTTTTGTGTCAGTGTGTGTTTACGTGTACGTCTGTCAGTCAGCATCTCTGACAGCTGCCTGGGGCCACTCAGCCTCCTCTGCTTTACATTTACATGCAAAAACAAACAGCATCAATGTGCATTCGTTCATCGGTCACTTTTTAGAAGAAGACAACACACGCACAGATTCACGCACACACACATAAACTCCCACACTCACTGCCTTGTCATTTCCACTTGGGTAACCCCACGGGTACACACTTGTTGCCTGAGGGAGGGGGGGAGTGTCTGATGCGTTCTGGTAATGGTGATGACCTTACAACTTTATGCTCCACCACACACACACACACACACACACACACACACACACACACACACACACACATAGGCTTACATGACCAATTAGTCACCATTTGCCAGAGTACTTAGACAAGTCAGAGACAGTATAGAGAACTGATAAACATAAACACGCTCATGAAAACGTATATAAATATATAAAATATATAAATATATTTGCCTTACTAACCTATGACTGCAACCTTTGACCTCAGTCTCAGTCTCTACCAAAGAAGTTCTCATTCTTGGCATCAGGCTAGAAGTTTTGTCCTTTGTGTGTTTAAGAGTAAGTGCTAGGAGGTAAAAACAGCTACCAGCAAGCACACACATGCTGACCTGGCTGACTGCTGCACTCGTGTGTAAATACTGCTATAATGTTGAACAGCAGTTTTGATCCATTACATCTTCTTTTGGGGCTGGGAACAGAAAATTTCCAGAACACCCATTTAGGTGTTAGATTTTATCTCCTGGATTTTTTTTTAGTTTTTCTTTTAATATTTAAATAAAAATAAACTATATTCCTATTAAATATTGTGTAAATGCTTGAGTCACCCTCATTTCTTTAAACTTTACTATAAAAATGGGAAATAATTTTGAATAATTTGACATACTACAGCTTTTTCTCCCTTAGAAATTGGCTTGTTGACAGCCGGCCTTCCACTGAGACCACTTCTGATGCAGCTTTGGTGAACAGTAGCTGGATTAACTGAAGGACGTCTCACAGGTTCTGTGTCAGGGCTTTACTGTTTCTGTGTGTTCTGTGTCCTTACGAAACAGCATGTTTCCCTGTTTCTTAAGGACACAACTTCTGTTAATCTGCTGTTGAGGGTTTGTTTTTGTTTTTTTCTTTTCTTTTCTTATTGACCATCCCAGCCTTGCCGTAATGGTCTATTTGATTCACCTTTTATTGTTTATTTTATTTTTTTTTATTTCTTTTATTTTCACTTGCTAGATATGGGACAGACTTGAATGAGGAAAAGAAAATGCTGTAGAGGGTTTTTAAATCTGCCACATCTTCCATTTGAACATCTACTTTGTAAACTGAGCAAGGATTTACATTAAGATTCAGATTGAGATTTTAAATGTAAAATACAATTCAGTTATATTTCGGTAGTAGCAAATCACAACAACAGTCACCTCAAGACATTTTATATCATATGGTAAAGACCCTTCAATATTAGAACGAAACCCCAAAAATCAGATGACCCCCTCTAAGCAAGCACTTGGCAACTGTGGGAAGAAAAACTCATTTTAACAGGATGAAACCTCCAGCAGAACCAGGCTCAGGGAGGGGCGGGGCCATCTGTCGCAGTTCTTTGGGGGTGAGGGGAGAGAGACAGAACAAAAGACAATGGAATGGAAGAGAGAGACAGAGATTAATAATAAATAATAATTAAATGCAAAGTTGTGCAAAAACAGAATGAAAATAAGTGAGTGAATGAGAAATGCTCAGGGCATCATGGATCCGTCTCCCCTGATCCAGCCCTCACTGTAAGCTTTATCCAATCCTTAAACTCACTCACAGCACTTCCAGAAGCTTATCGACTGTAATGAAATTTAATTTCCAGTGCTCTGTAATCCATTATTGTAAAATTAGATGCTATCAAAGAATTGGTCAAACAAAACATGAAATTTAGGAAACACTGTTAAATTGTTCTGTTTCTGTGCCATATGTCACAGGGCTGTGAACCATTGATGCTTTGTTACAAATGAAACTAACCAACAGCATATGGAGCAGATAAACACTGTGTGTTTCTAACAAGGCAGCAAATGAAATAATAAAATATAATAAATATAATATAAATATATATTTATTATATAAATATAATCAATAAAATTGATAATTAAATAATTAAAAAAGATTAATGTAAATCAGTGAATAGATAAACTGGGTAAAAGAGTGTATCCTGTATTTTAATTATTACAAAAACTGCTGCTGTTAAAATGACAAAGCAGAGGAAAAGCTTTCTGTCTTTTTAAAGATTCACTTTCTCAAACATTTAGTAACCTTGGCTTGCAGAAAGTATTTGTATCATTGAAGTTGAAAAGCCTGCACACTGCGTCTATAAAATGGCCTTTGCACTGCAGGCAGCTTTACTCAATCAGACAATCAAACTGTCTGAAACATATTCCTAAAGTGCTATAGTGCACTGAGTCTGAGGAAACGTATGCTTTTATTCCAGTGAAGGTTTAATAGTGAGGCTTTGGTGTGCAAAGGTCAAGATTCTTATTTTCTCTCCATAGTTTTTGCTCCTTTTGCTGCAAGTCTTCTTCCTCCTCATATCATTTACATCTCCTTCCAGTGTGTGCAAAGTCATCATTTGAATGTTTTTTGGGTGTGCCTCACTGTTTTCAGGTGACTTGTGCTTCAAACTGTCACTGACATTGTTTAATAGTTATGAAGCACTGCAGCACTCCCATGTGTCTGTCCAGAGAACTGCAGCTATGTGTTTTTGTTTTGTTTTTTGCTGTGTGTGTGTGTGTGTGTGTGTGTGTGTGTGTGTGTGTGTGTGTGTGTGTGTGTGTGTGTGTGTGTTGGATAATGCAATTAAAGGTCAACCACTTGAAGGGGTGGATGTGCATAATGATGTGCAATAGGTGGGAGGAGCTGAGAAAGCAAGGCAAGGAGGATGAAAAAGATGAGACAAGATAAAAAGGTAGGAGAGGGTGCTTTACAAAACTGTTCAGCTGCTCTGTTCACTTCAGGTTCCTTAAATGCATTTCTGGATACTTTTTCTGCTAAATAATAATAATCTTTGTCACAATATGATGACTTACAGATGTCAGCAAATTCCTGGAGGGAGACTGCCAAAACCATTAGAAACGACATGAGGGAACATACAAAGAAGTGGGAAACACTTGAGGGACAAATATCTGGAGACATGCTTGGCCAGCCAAGTACCTTTGCCATCAGTTTATTTATCAAGGCACTAGTCTTTTTGGAGGTGTGTTTGGGGTTGTTATCATGTTGGAATACTGTCCTGTGACCCAGTTTCTGAAGAGAGGGGGTCATGCTCCTCTTCAGTAAGTTTTTAAGTTTTTAATCCTTTAGCTTATAGCAATAAATAGATAAAACTGTAGTTAAAGGAACCTTGTTTTGCATGCTGGAGATAATTTGGGCTCACGTTGCACTGGTGGCTTCTGCTTTAGTCGTCCATCCATCCATCCATCCATCTTCTTCCGCTTTATCCGAGGCCGGGTCGCGGGGGCAGCAGCCTAAGCAAAGAGGCCCAGACCTCCCTCTCCCCAGCCACCTCCTCCAGCTTATCCGGGGGAACACCAAGGCGTTCCCAGGCCAGCCGAGAGATATAATCTCTCCAGCGTGTCCTGGGTCTGCTCCGGGGCCTGTGTCCCAGTGGGACATGAATGGAACACCTCACCCAGGAGGCGCCCAGGGGGCATCCTTGTCAGATGCCCGAACCACCTCAGCTGGCTCCTTTCGATGTGGAGCAGCAGCTGCTCTACTCTGAGCCCCTCCCGGATGGCCGAACTTCTCACCCTATCTCTAAGGGAGAGGCCAGCCACCCTTCGGAGGAAGTTCATTTCTGCAGCTTGTATCCGCGATCTCGTTCTTTCGGTCACTACCCACAGCTCGTGGCCATAGGTGAGGGTAGGGACGTAAATCGACCGGTAAATTGAGAGCTTCGCTTTTACACTCAGCTCCGTCTTCACCACGACGGACCGGTGCAGCGTCTGCATTACTGCAGCCCCAATCCGTCTGTCGATCTCCGGCCCATCACCCACCGGGAACGAGTCCGACTTATTGCTGGCAATGCGAACCAAGCTCTTGCAACGGTTGTATAGGGATCGAATGGCCCGTAGCAATGGGCCAGACACCCCATACTCCCGCAACACCTCCCACAGGACACCCCGAGGGACAGGGTCGAATGCCTTCTCCAAGTCCACAAAACACATGTAGACTGGTTGGGAAAATTCCCATGCACCCTCAAGTATCCTCGAGAGGATAAAGAGCTGGTCCAGTGTTCCGTGACCAGGACGAAAACCGCATTGTTCCTCCTGTATCCGAGGTTCGACTAGCGGACGAACTCTCCTTTCCAGCACCCTGGCTAGACTTTCCCAGGGAGGCTGAGGAGTGTGATCCCCCTGTAGTTGGAACACACCCTCTGGTCCCCCTTCTTAAAGATGGGGACCACCACCCCGGTCTGCCAGTCCACAGGTACTGCCCCTGATCTCCACGCAACATTGCAGAGGCGTGTCAACCAGGACAGCCCTACAACGTCCAGAGCCTTCAGGAACTCGGGGCGGACCTCATCAACACCAGGGGCTCTGCCACCAAGGAGTTGTTTAACTGCCTCAGTGACCTCGCCCCCAGAGATTGGCAGGTCAGTCCCCTCATCCCCAGACTCTGCTTCCTCCTCGGAAGACGTGTCAGTGGGATTAAGGAGGTCCTCGAAGTATTCCTTCTACCGCCTGACAATTTTCTCAGTCGACGTCAGCAGCGCTCCGCCAGCACTATACACAGTGCAGGTAGAGCACCGCTTTCCCCTCCTGAGACGCCTGACGGTTTGCCAGAATCTCTTCGAGGCAGTCCGAAAGTCTTTTTCCATGGCCTCTCCGAACTCCTCCCACACCCGAGTTTTTGCTTCAGCCATTGCCCGAGCCGCATTCCACTTGGCCTGTCGATACCTGTTGGCTGCCTCCGGAGTCCCACAGGCTAACCAAGCCCGATAGGACTCCTTCTTCAGCCTGGTGGCTCCCTTCACCTCTGGTGTCCACCATTTGGTTCGGGGATTACCACCACAGCAGGCACCAACCACCTTGCGGCCGCAGCTCAATGCAGCAGCTTCGGCAATGGAGACGCTGAACATGGTCCATTCGGACTCGATGTCCCCAGTCACCCTCGGAATGCTGTTGAAGCTCTGCCTGGAGGTGTGCGTTGAAGATCTCGCGGACTGGGGCCTCTGCTAGATGTTCCCAGCACACCCTCACTACGTGTTTAGGTGCACCAGGTCTGTCCAGCATCCTCCCCCGCCACCTGATCCAACTCACCACCAGGTGGTGATCAGTTGACAGCTCAGCCCCTCTCTTTACCCGAGTGTCCAGAACATATGGTCGCAGGTCTGGTGATACGATTACAAAATCGATCATCGACCTACGGCCTAGAGCGTCCTGGTGCCACGTGCACTTATGGACACCCTTATGTTCAACAGGGTGTTCGTTATGGCCAAACTGGGATTAGCACAGAAGTCCAATAACAAAGCACCGCTCGGGTTCAGATCAGGGAGGCCGTTCCTCCCAATCACGCCCCTCCAGGTCTCGCTGTTGTTACCCACGTGAGCATTGAAGTCTCCCAGCAGGACAACAGAATCTCCAGGTGGAGCACCTTCCAGCACCCCCCCCCCCCCCCCCCCCCCCCCCCCAAGGAGGCTGGGTACTCCGAACTGCCACTCGGCGCATAAGGCAAGGCAAGGCAAGGCAAGGCAAGTTTATTTGTATAGCACAATTCAACAACAAGGTGATTCAAAGTGCTTTACAGAGACATTAGAAACAAGAACAAATAAAAAGCATGATTTAAAATTGAATAAAACAAGCAAATAAACTAACTAACTAATTAACAAACAAACAAACAACAGTATATAAAATCAAAACAGATAAAATCAGAACAGTAGATAAAATCAGTAGTTAAATGTAAGTTTTGAAATTTAAGCTTAAAGTGTGGATTTGGTGCTTTATTCAAATGCAGCTGAGAACAGGTGAGTCTTCAACCTGGATTTAAATAAACTGAGTGTTTCAGCTGATCTGAGGCTTTCTGGGAGTTTGTTCCAGATATAAGGAGCATAAAAGCTGAATGCAGCTTCTCCGTGTCTGGTTCTGACTCTGGGAACTGATAAAAGACCGGATCCAGATGACCTGAGGGATCTGGATGGTTCATACTGGGTCAGGAGGTCATTGATGTATTTTGGTCCTAAACCATTCAGAGCTTTATAGGCCAGCATCAGAACTTTAAAGTCTATCCTCTGACGGACAGGCAGCCAGTGTAAGGACCTCAGAGCTGGACTGATGTGGTCCACTTTTTTGGTCTTAGTGAGGACTCGAGCAGCAGAGTTCTGAATGAGCTGTAGTTGTCTGACTGATTTTTTAGGTAGACCTGTAAAGATGCTGTTACAGTAATCAAGCCTACTAAAGATGAATGCATGGACTAGTTTTTCCAGGTCCTGTTGAGACATCAGATCTTTTATCCTTGATATATTCTTGAGGTGATAGTAAGCTGACTTTGTTATTGTCTTAATGTGTTTTTCTAAGTTTAGGTCTGCATCCATCACTACACCCAAATTTCTCGCCTGGTTTGTGGTTTTTAGATGTATAGATTGAAGTTCTCTGGTGACCTGTAATCGTTTTTCTTTGGCACCAAAGACTATTACCTCAGTTTTGTTTTTGTTTAGCTGGAGAAAATTGTGGCACAACCAGTCATTGATTTCCTCAATGCATTTACCAAGAGCCTGTACAGGGCCTCGGTCTCCTGGTGACATTGTGATATATATTTGTGTGTCATCTGCATAGCTGTGATAGTTTATTTTGTTGTTGTTTATAATCTGTGCCAGTGGGAGCATGTAGATGTTAAACAGAAGGGGTCCCAAGATGGAACCTTGGGGAACTCCACATGTGATACTTGTCTGCTCAGATGTGAAGTTACCTATTGATACAAAGTATTTCCTGTTTTCTACGTATGTTTTGAACCAGTTTAGTACAGTTCCTGAAAGACCTGTCCAGTTCTCCAGTCGTTTGAGTAATATGTTGTGGTCAACTGTATCAAATGCTGCACTGAGATCCAGTAAAACTAGGACTGACATTTTTCCACTGTCTGTATTCAGACATATGTCATTAAACACTTTGGTCAGAGCGGTTTCAGTGCTGTGGTTCTGTCTAAAACCTGACTGGAAGGCATCGTAGCAATTATTCTGTTTTAAGAAGTAACTGAGCTGTTGGGAAACTGCTTTTTCAATGATCTTACTTAAAAACGGGAGATTTGAGATCGGCCTGTAGTTGTTCATTTGTGTCTTGTCAAGATTGTCCTTTTTCAGTATAGGTTTGATTACAGCAGTTTTTAGTGATTCTGGAAACACACCTGATAATAAAGAAAAGTTGACGATCTGTAACAGGTCTGACTCTAAAGTCTTTGAGACCTTTTTGAAAAAACTTGTTGGCAGGACATCTAAACAGCAGGAGGAGGAGTTCAGTTGACCTAAGATGTCCTCCAGGTCTTTGCTGTTAATAGGTTGAAACTGTTTCATGGTGTTTAAACAGTTTTTTGGTGGACACAGTACATATCCTGGATCTGCTGTTGATGTACCAATTGCTTGTCTAATTTTTTGGATTTTTTCAGTGAAGAATTTGGCAAAGTCATTGCAGGCCATGGTCGAATGAAGTTCAGCTGCCACTGACACAGGAGGGTTTGTTAGCCTGTCAACTGTAGAAAATAAGACCCGAGCATTATGGCTGTTTTTAGTGATGATGTCAGAGAAGTAGGACCTCCTTGCATTCCTCAGTTGTAAATTATAATTGTGAAGTTTCTCTTTATAAATGTCATAATGAACCTGGAGGTTTGTTTTTCTCCATCTGCGCTCAGCTTTCCTACACTCTCTTTTTTCATTTTTCACCAGTGTGGAGTTTCTCCATGGAGACTTTTTCCTTCCAGAGATAACCTTCACCTTAATGGGAGCAATAGTGTCCATTACATTTAACATGTTAGCATTGAAGCTATTGACGAGCTCATTGACTGACCCTCTGGGCAGGTCAGGTGTTAATGGGAAGACCTGGTTAAAAATTGCACTACTGTGTTCAGTTATACACCGTTTTGTGATCACTGTTGTTGATATATTTGTGTGGGCTGAGATTTTACTTTCAAAGAAAACACAGTAATGATCAGACAGGCCCACATCAGACACAGTAACCTTTGAAATGCTCAGGCCTTTGCATAAGCGCAGATGACAGTCAGGACCCGTTCCCCGACCCTAAGGCGCAGGGAACAAACCCTCTCATTCACCGGGAAAAACCCCAACGTACCGGCAGCAAGCCGAGGGGATATTAGAATACCCACCCCAGCCCACCGCCTCTCACCAGGGGCAACTCCAGACTGAGACCAGCCCCTCTCCAGGAGACTGGTTCCAGTCGTACACAACATTTCTGTAGATACTGTTTAATGACACAATCTGTTTTTCAGGGTGGTGATCCAAATCAGTGTGGAGCAGAATGCACATAGAGATGTACAACTCCCCTCAAGACTGAAGATACACCAGATATAGGAGGAGTAAAGTTTGAGTCCTTTTTCAACTGTTTAAAATATTTTCACATCTGTCAGCCAGGTTTGCCATTTTGTGTAGGACACAGCATTTTTAGGGCATTTTGTCATATGATGTTGTGCTGTTTCTTACATTTTTCATGAAAAAAAAAGAATGGTTCACCCACTCCATTCTGAATCGGAGCAGTAAAGAGTTTAAATACTCTGACTCTGATACCTCTTCAAAGCTGTGTGAGATCAGTCCTCAAACAAACTCTCAGGACATTTAATACAAAACTGGAACTTTTTAAGGCTGTTGCCTCTCATAATTGGTGACAGAGTGGAAGATGGAACAGATGATTTTTACAACACCGCATCGAGACTGCAAATGAATCGCGCATGTGCAAAGCCACTGCTGGCATGTGATGCGCAGCAGCAGAAAATAAAGACCCGTGAGGCTCAAAAACAGAGATTTAATTAGAAATGAACAGAAATCTTATTTTTTTCTGTATCGATACCTACTTAATGTTTTTAGGCAGTACTAAAAAGGCATCGTGTGTTGTTACCCAGCCCTACTTGCATTTCAGTTCAAATGCAATTTTCATGTCAGTGATACAATTCAATATCTCAATGCATCACAATAACTTCATTTCAGTTTGTTTGTTTTCATCAACAAATAATGGAGGTTGCTGGAGGAGGTGGCTGAAGAAAACAAATTGCTGTTATTTTTAGGTTGTACAGTCCTGATCAAAAGTTTAAGACCATTTGAAAAATGGCAAAAAAAAACCCTCATATTTTGCATGGTTGGATCTTAACAAGGCTCCAAGTAGAGCTTCAACATGCAGCAAGAAGAAATAGGAGTGAGGCAAAACACTTTTTGAGTAATTTATTAAAAACAATGCTTAAACTGAAACAGGCTGTTTTACAGCTGATCAAAAGTTTAGGGCCACACTTCCAAAAAACAGAAATCAAAGTTCCAAACTTGAACTCAGTAATGAATAGGTTCGCTGTTATTGTTGATCACTTCATGCAAGCGTTTCCATGAGGTGAGTGGGAACATTTCTCCAAGTGGTGAAGACGGCCACACGAAGGCTGTCTACTGTCTGGAACTGTTGTCCATTCTCAGCTGTATTTAGATCAGGGGAAGAGGCAGGATGGTCCAAAAGAGTGATGTTATTCTCCTGGAAGAAGTCCCTGTCCTACGGGCATTGTGTACTGTAGCGTTGTCCTGTTGAAAAACCCAGTCGTTACCACACAGATGAGGGCCCTCATTCATGAGGGATGCTCTCTGCAACATCTGGACATCACCAGCAGCCGTTTGACGCCCTGCACCTCCTGAAGCTCCATTGTTCCACTGAAGGAAAAAGCACCCCAGACCATTATGGCGCCCCCTCCACTGGGGCGCGTAGACAACATCTCAGGTGGGATCTGCTTGTCATACCAGTAACTTTGGAAACCATCAGAAGAAGGTTGCATTTTTTTTCTCATCAGAGAATTTGTTTTTGAAGCCCTTCAGTCTCAGATGCCGTTTGCTGCAGTCGGCTCCACTAATGGCCTTAATTTGGGTTGAGGATTTTTTTGGGTCTTCCACTTGACTTTTTTGTTCCATAACCCCCAGGATCATTTAAGAAATTCCAAATGCCTGTCTTACTGCGTCCCACCTCGGCAGTGATGGCACGCTGTGAGAGACCGTGCTTATGCAGTTCGACCACGTTTAAAAAGGAACGTTTTTTTGCTTTTGCCATCAGAACGTCATGACAGTGTGACTACCTAACAGAAAATGACAATGAATACACACATATTTGCACAGATTTGGCCTTTTAAAGGCATGTGGTCCTAAACTCTTGATCAGCTGTAAAACAGCCTGTCCCTGTTTAAGTTTGTTAAATGTAATGTAAGAGGTGTGTACCTCCCATTTCTGCTTGTTGCATGATATTGGAACCTTGTTAAAATCCAACCATGCAAAATATGATTTTTAAGTGGTTTAAGTGGTCTTAAACTTTTGATCAGGACTGTATTTAATAATCGATTAGTTTATTCTGAATGGATTACAAATGCTTTATGTCCGCATTGCAATACATCACAATTGTAAATCATTATACGATTAATTGTGTCAGCTCTATTAGATGTAAGATTGTTTATTTGCTTGATACATGTCTATTTGTTTTTAAATGGGCAGTTTGCTTTATGTGCTTTGTATTTGCTAGATTAGGAAAGAATGCTAATCTACACCGAGCATCAGAAGAACAACATGCAAGTCTTCAAACACATCGGATCCAAAACCTGTTCCAGTTCCTCAGACACCATCAGAGACTGTTTTGAAAGCCCTCTACTATCAATCTGGATAAAAAGAAACTTTATCAACCACTGCACATATCAAGTGTTTTAAATTTTGTTTGACTGTTTATTAGGTTCTTATTTGTTTTTGGTTGTATTAAGTTTGATATTAATGGTCAAATGCAGACCTTATTATATCCCCAGAGAACTCACTTCGATCATACTCACTGCCGTGTATATACCCCCCGACGCTAATGCTAGGTTGGCCATGAAAGAACTTTCTGCAGCCATTAACAAACACCAGAATAAACACTCCGGGGCTGCTTTTATTGTTGCTGGCGACTTCAACCACACCAACTTAAAGACAGTCCTCCCCAGATTCCACCAACATGTCTCCTGCCACACCAGAGGAGACAAGACTTTAGACCATGTGTATTCCAACCTGGCTGGAGCCTACAAAGCCACACCCCTCCCCCACATTGGACAATCGGACCATCTCTCCCTGTTCCTCACACCTAGGTATTGTGAGATTATTCTGTTATTATATCTTATCTTATATATGTAGTTAAAGTAGTTGAATTATGTTAACTGCTGTAGGTCATATATTATCCTTTAGTTTAGATGGTGTGCTGTGTATGTAGTTTAGTTCTCATTATACTTTTGGGTTAAAAGAACATAATCATTTGTAGTTCATTAGATAAGTGTGCATCACTCTGTATCCTTGATCTGCTGGGAATGTGTTACACTGTTTTCTTGACATGCTTTATTGTTGAATCATAAAAAGAAGGTTGTAAGCAGGAGACTTGGTGTCTAAGACAGGGGAGATGGACCACATTCCACACCCCCACCTTACAGAGAGCAGAGAAACAACTGCCGAGGTCATAACTTAGGCGCCGTAAGAGAGAAAGAATGTGAATGTTTGGGCTTTTACGACTAGGTGGGGGCCACTAGCGGCTATAAGAAGCTGAGTAACACGTCACCATTTCGAGACTTGCGGTGACCCTCTTCAGGCATGTCTCCCCATCATGATGGTCCTTATGCTCTTAAGTGTTGAATTTATGGAAATAAATGATTGTTGATTGAGCATAAATGCACCGAGTATTGTCCTTCCTTCAGCCCAAAGATTCAAAGAATTGGGAGATTCCAACAGTATTCACCACTCATCCAACGTGTGAAACCTGCTGTGAGGACAATTAAAGTGTGGCCAGAGGGGACAGACGCAGTGCTCCAGGACAGATTTAAAAACACAGACTGGAATATGTTCACCCACACAGACCTGGACCAGTACGCCTCATCTGTAATGGATTACATCTCCGAAACCACAGACAGTGTCACCACCCAGAAACGGATCACCATGTACCCCAACCAGAAGCCTTGGATGAACCGGGATGTTCGTCTCCTCCTGAAGGCCCGCAACACCGCCTTTAGGTCAGGAGATGCACACGCCTACAGCACAGCCAGGGCTAATCTAAAGAAGGGCATCAAAAAAGCCAAACACCATTACAAAAAGAAGGTAGAAGAACACTTCTCCAACTCCAACCCCCGACGCATGTGGCAAGGACTCCAGACCATCACAGACTACAGGACCACCAAACCCTCCCCCGCATCCTCTGATGTCTCCTTCCTCAACGAGCTCAACAACTTTTATGCTCGTTTTGGGTGAGGGAACCCCACAACCACAACCAAAGCAGACGTGACGCCAGACCACCAACCTCTGACTCTCTCCCCCACCGATGTAGGAGCGGTGCTGAGCAGGATCAATGTCCACAAGGCTGCAGGTCCTGATGGCATCCCCGGGCGTGTTCTCAGAGCGTGTTCTGGGGAGCTTGCAGGAGTGCTCACAGACATATTCAACCTGTCCTTGGCCCACGCTGTGGTACCGGCCTGCTTCAAATCCACCTCCATCGTCCCGATACCCAAAAACTGCAACCCATCTTGCCTCAATGATTATCGCCCAGTAGCACTCACCCCCATCATCACGAAGTGCTTAGAGCAGCTGGTCCTAGCACACTTCAAATCCTGTCTTTCCCCCACCCTGGACCCCCACCAATTCGCATACCGCCAGAACAGGAGCACAGAGGACGCAGTCTCCATCGCACTGCACTCTGTCCTCTCACACCTGGACAACAACAACACCTACGCCAGAATGCTGTTTATAGACTTCAGTTCAGCATTCAATACAATCCACCCCTCACCACTCATCAGGAAACTGACAGACCTGGGCATCAGTTCCCTCATCTGCAAATGGTTACTGGACTTCCTGACCAACCGCCCCCAACATGTCCGGCTGGATAACCGCTGCTCATCTACCATCACAATGAACACCGGTGTACCACAAGGCTGTGTGATGAGCCCTTTCCTCTACTCCCTCTTCACCCACGACTGCAGACCTGCTGATGGTTCCAACACCATCATTAAGTTTGCAGATGACCTGCTGCTCTCTGGCAGGTAGCTCCATGCTCTCCTGGGTTTTAAATGCACCTTAGAACACACATGCATCAACACTACAATGAGCGGGTGGAGGGAGGTTTGGAGTCTTCTCTCACCCCATTCTCTGCGGCCTGCTGGAGCGGGGGGGCTAGGAGGAGGAGTTGGTTGTCCGACTGCGGTCTGGAGTGTGGGGCCTCCCTGCTGCTGCGGAGTCGGGGCGGTCTGCCTCCCCCCACCGCAGGGAAAAGGGCAACACCACCTGGGTCTGGGTGCAGTTCCCCCCTCCAGGGGCAAGGGTACCTAGACCCGGTTCGTAGAGTATGCTTGGGGAGTGTGATCGTGTGTACAGCGTCTCTTTATGTCTGTCTCCATGTTGGTTGAGTGTGAAGTAAGTGCATATGAGAGCATGAGGGTGGGAATGGATGTTTGTGTCTGTGTGTGCCTGTATGTCTGTGTCTATATGTCAGGTTGGGTGTCAGACGTCACCTCTCTGGGGACATCTCAGGCCCTGAGTGGTTCTTTGTGTCCGGGGATGGGCGTCCAGGTACACACTGGTTCACTCCTTGGTGGCCGCTTATCGGGGCCTGGAGCCTGGGGCTCGCTCGGGCCACTTCGGAGGTGGGGTGCCCCCGGCCTCTCGGCCTGGGGCTCGGTCACTCAGGCACGGCTGGCTGCCGGCGGAGCTCACGGGCGCGTCACTGCAACCCCCCCTGGCTTCTGCTCCGTGGCTGCTGAGTGAGCCCTCATCTGGGACTCTCCTCAGCTCTTTCTGGGACAGTGGCGCGGCTGCCCCTCTGTTGGTCTTCCTTGGTCTCTTGTGTTCTGGGGGCCTCTGGATGTCTGGAGTTTTGATCTCCTCCATACCTGCTTCATGCCCTGGAGGACGGGGCTGTGCCCCCCCCACACCCTCTAGCAGATCATTACATGAAGGAACCTTTTAAAAAAAAAACAAGCACGTCCATGCTCACAGGTGTACACACGGGTGATCACACCCACAAACTACACCCTTTTTGGCTCCTACCTCAAAGCACACTGTGTTCTGTTGATCTTATGTGCTGCACAATAATGTCTAATATTTAGTATTTACTGTCATATTCCCATATATCATTGTGATGTTGTTTATTCTATTACTCTTGTTCTCTTCTGCTTGTTTTCTTTTTTCTTTCTCAGCAGGTGATCCAGGTGATTGATATATGCATTTTTTTTTTTCTGCCCGTTCTGTTGGTTTTTGTATTTTGCCCTTCTCCCCGTCCCTCTTCTCAGCTGTTTCTCTTTCCCTCTTTCTTTCTCCCCTTCTTTCCCCCAGTCAAGTCTGTCCCGTATTCAGTAAGTGAAAATAAAATAAACAATAAAAGGTGAATCAAATGGACCATTACGGCAAGGCTGGGATGGTCAATTTGGTAAAGTAAATCCGTTGTGCATCTTTCTTTGCCTTTAGACAACAATTCTGATGGCAAAAGAGCCAAACGGGACAGGCAAAAAGAAAAAAAAAAGAAAAGAAAAAAAATAAAGTTTGCAGATGACACCACGGTGATTGGCCTCATCAGTGACAATGATGAGGCCGCCTACAGGGAGGAGGTGGATCGTCTGGCTGAGTGGTGCAACACAAACAACCTGCTGCTTAACACCGAGAAGACCAAGGAGCTCATCGTGGACTACAGGAGGAATGCTGACCCACATCCACCCATCCACATTAAGGGGACGGCTGTGGAGCGTGTGAGCAGCTTCAAGTTCCTGGGAGTCCACATCTCCGAGGATCTCACCTGGACGACCAACTGCTCCAAGGTGGTCAAGAAGGCTCACCAGCGCCTCTTCTTCTTGAGGACTCTGAGGAAAAACCACCTGTCCTCAGACATCCTGGTGAACTTCTATCGTTGCACCATCGAGAGCATCCCGACCAACTGTATAACAGTCTGGTACGGGAACTGCTCTGCCTCGGACCGGAAGGCGTTGCAGAGGGTCGTGAAAACTGCCCAGCGCATCGCCGGAGCACCACTTCCTGCCATAAAAGACATCTACAGGAAGCGGTGTCTGAAAAGGGCTGGGAAAATCATCAGAGACCCCAGTCACCCATCACATGGACTCTTCACCCTCCTGCCCTCTGGGAGGCGCTACAGGAGCCTCCGGACTAAGACCACCAGGTACCGGAACAGCTTCTTCCCCACCGCTGTCAGACTCCTGAACTCTGCCTCCTGACATCTGACCCACGTTAACACATGGACTGAACATACACACACCCACAATGGACAACTGTACCCTCAAACACACAATAATAACACGGACTGAACCACCACTCACAACCACTAGCACTTTATATAGCCTCTGTAGAAATTATCCACATATCTCACTTATCTTAACTGCACTACTGTATAGCTCTGTAAATAATCATTCTGTACATACGATAATTTTTAACCCTACAACTGTTTACAACTTGTATAGTTCCCATTTCTGTATAGCTGTATATCTCAGATTCTGTAAAGTTATTTATTTCATATTTATATCCTGTTCATAGCTTGTACTCACTACAGCCTGTACATACTTATAGTTATAGAATATTCACAACATACTTCATACCGTGTACATTATAACATACCATAATAGACCCATTTCTGTAATATACTCACATATCTATATTATTGCTAATATATATTGTAATATATCTATATCACTAAAGCACTTCTGGATGGATGCAAACTGCATTTCGTTGCCCTGTACCTGTGCATGTGCAATGACAATAAAGTTGAATTCTATTCTAATTCTATTCTATTCTATATTAATTAGATCAGTGCCTTTTTAATCATTAATTTGATTATTTAATATTAACTGTTTAATTTAATCATTTCTCTACTGGTTTTTCATTAATGTTTCTAGCAAATTATAACAAAAAGTCATAATGTAAGTTTTATGCCAATTAGCCCTATTATGTTTATTACCTCATTTGTTGGAGCTTATTTTTTTAGACGACATTCTGGCTGCAACAGCTGCCAATAATTTACTGTAAATATGAACTTTTGAATAAAAAGACATGTTTTGTATTATACAGCTCTTCTGTGCTTTGTCAATAGGAGACGGTAATCAAGCTTATTAAAATGTATTTTAACAGGTTTACATTATATTAGTTTTTTTTTATTTCAATGTAATTATTGTGCAAAAACCAAAGTTCACTGTGAATTTTACATTTCTCAACAAAGTATACCGTTATGTATTCTGCATTCTCACTATATTTTCCACTGTGAAATTCTGGCAACCACAGCCGCCAGTAATTTACCGTAATATTCAACTTTTTAGTATGATACCGTATTATTTTATATAGTTTCACTTACGTTCTTATATATTTAACGAAGTAAGACGGTAATCCGGTTAATCTAATGTCTGTGGTTTTCACATGAATTACCCATTAACAATTTTACAATTTAGGTTCAAATTCATAGTCATTTACTGTAAAAATAATTATTATTTACTGTGAAATTTATGGTTACCAAAATAGGATACCATTTTGTGTTCTACATTTACAATTTATTTTTCACGGTGAAATTCTGGCAACCACAGCTGCCAGTAATTCACCGTAAATTCTACAATTTTTTAAACAGCTGGATAGTCCAGCCCCTATCCAGCAGAGCCCAAGCCGTGAGATGAGGTGAGTCCAACTATATCTAGTCTCTCTCAACCTCACGCGCTAACTCAGGCTCCTTCCCTACCAGGAAGGTGACGTTCCATGTCCAAATCACTAGGTTTGGTAGTCGGGATCGGTCGACCAGGGCCTCCCCTCCTGTCCGCCGCCTGACAACATTGCACCCAACCCCTACGGCCACCTCCAGCAGGCGGTGGACCTTCAGGAGGTTGGGTCCATGTCACTTTTTCGAGCTGTGCCTGGCTGGGCCCCATGGACTAAGGCCCGCTAAATTTTGAATCACTCTTTGTCTGGTCTCTCACCCAGGACCAGTTTGCCATGGCTGACCCTACCAGGGAGTAGGGTTTTAATGCTAAACACACCATGACATGTAAAACCAGCATAGTTCTTCACAGAGAACTATGCTGGGGAACTATCTTTACTTACTGTATGTTTGACTGGATCACGCCCTGCAAAAAACTGAAGGCCAAAGTTAGGCTTCCATTGAAACCACAGTAATCAAATACAATACACAGATGTAAGTACATCTGAGCAAAGCCATACTGTGTTGAAAAGAACTTTATTTATTAGGTAACTTAAAATCTATTTAAGTCCTGGAAGGATTTAGCAAAACACTATCACCCAATATGTAGCATGTATAATATTGAGCACACTATAATACTGTAAGAAAAGTTCATTACCATAACATTTGTTCTCATGAGCGTAAAATCATATTTTCCTTTTTTGTGTCTCTGTATAACAGCAGCACGTGGTGGTGCAGAGGTAACCCTCTCTCATAATATGTCACAGGTATTATGAGACTGGGTTACTTTCATGGTGTTCATTACATCTGAATCTTAAACCCATTTAATTGTTAAACTAACACTCAAGCTGGAGCACAGGTAGCTCCTGGAGCATTAGTATTTCTGTAATTGTCCAAATGCCTGCACTGTATCCAAATCTAGCTGCTCCTAGCCAACACAAAGGCTGGTGTTAGCTTAGTTTAAGCCAGATTTTTTTAATGTTTCACAGCTAAAGTGAAAGCTCCCGGGCATTTTGTCTCTATGCTGCCCTCCTCTCATCAGTAGTAAAAGCCCTCCATTTACAGGACACAGAGCTTAAAGGGGATGCAGGGTGCCACAGGGTAGCAGTTACACAGACAGATTACCTGCAAATCCCACCCAGGGGACTCAGAGCAGCCACATCTGCAGTCTACACACACGCACGCACACACACACACACACGCACGCACGCACACACACAGACATGCACACACACAGTCACCTCTTGAAATAAGATTATAACACCAGGTCACACAGAGCCAAGCCCCTTCATTCCTGATGCAGGCAGAGGGAAGTGCTGATGCAGTCTGAATGGGAAATGTGAATGGAGTGCCGGGGGAGCAGAGATATACATAAAGTCAGAGAAGTAATGAAATGATGGAGTCAAATGGCAAAGGTCCAGATGTTAAGGCTGAACCCAATCAGCTACAACGTTAAAACCCACCTAATATTGAATATGCCCAGAACTTTATTTTGTCACTGGACATCCACGATCCTCTAGTTGTGTTTGTTATGGATGGATCAAATGGTCAATCCATACTTCCACGAATGGCCTGCAAGGTTCCCAATAACATTTTGGTTTGGTGGTTTGTGACAAAAACAGCCAATAAATGCAGACCCCAGGTTTCCTACAAAGCCCTGCACTGTAGGGAGAAAATCAATTTTATCCTCCCCATTAGTCCGTGGTTTTGAATTTGTAGCTGAATGATTTAAATTCAGCTGTAATAAGTTCATTTCTGAGCTTCAGCTGGAGTTGAGAGTCTGCCATTGGTGTAACAAGCTGAGGGGTCCATGTCAGGTGGTGAGAAGAATGAGAACTGTGCATTCATTTTATTATGGTGCAACAGGGTCAGAGTTATTAGCAGTGGACATGCTGTCAGTATCCACAGCAAAAAGTTGGGGGAATGATTTTTCTGCTTCATAAGCTGAAAGCATATATAAAAAAAAATCATTCAGTCTGCTGTGTTACATAAATATTTTTCTAAGAGGTAACAATACTGATGACCAAACAACTGCGTTATATGTAAAAGGTCAAACAATGAAAAAAAACCTACTGATCAAAAACTCTTATCTTAAATAACTATAACACATCGATAATAAAATCACTCATTACAGACTACTGTCCCATGGTACCTAAATAAGCTTAGAGAGCAAGAAATAAGCATAATACTGTAAATCGCCTTTAAACTCTAAGCAGTCACAGAAGAAAATATGTTACTCTAAAGTAGCTATGCATGATTCCCAGTTTAAAACAATTCTTATTTATTATAAATTGGGCCACAATGCATTATTCTTTGCTGAAAAAAACTCTTTTTCTTCACCTTCTGATTGGCTGTCCTTGTAAACAACACGTCTGGTTGGGCAGGTGGGTGGGCCTTACATGTTCAATGTGTTCTATGTTTGCAAATGTTCCTATTTACTGAAATGTTGATAATATGAGCATTCAAGGCAAATCGTTAAATGCTTTGAAACATATTAAACACACAATAGTATCATTTATGTATAATGTATAGGTTGTACAAAGCAAAAGGCAACATTTCTTCTCCTTTTACATAAATAATCACAATGTTCCCAAAGATCAGTGACAAATAAGTAAAAATAAAATAACTTTGAATTTCAGTTTAAAAACATCTGCATTTATCCGATTGTGCTGGTGCTGTAATGCTTGTGTGCTGTCATTGGTCAGCTGGGACAACCTCCAGGATGATCTGCAAGGTTCGGTTGAAGGAATCTGATGACACAAACAAAATCGTGTAAAGCTCCATCAAGATAACAGCCTAACAAGATTGCAGTTAAAACACAAATGAAAGGTGATTGTTTCATAAAAATCATTGATAACAGTGCAACAATTGGAAATCAGCACATTATACAAAGCAGATACAATTAGCTCTCTAAAGCAATGAAGATGTGTTCTCTGGAGTGATAAATTACAGTTCTCCATCTGGCAACTGGATGGAGAGCTGTTTGGGGGGGGGGGGGGGGGGGTGAGCTGAAGTTGAGTTGTTTGTCAGGAGTTGGGTTCAGCCCCTTGAAATACCTTTTAACTCCCAGGGGCTTCTGTAAACCACCACCACCCAAGATAAAGCTAACACTTGTGAGACTTGTGAGGTGTAAGTATCACAGCCGATACCACTATGTCAAAAAACTGAGGACGGAACACAGAAAGATATGAAAGAATTTTTTCGTAGTCTATTTTTTTATGTCTAGTATATAACCCATTTGAAAATATGCTGCAGTAGGCCAAAACTTGATTAATGATGTTAAATATGATTTGCAACATAAGAAAAAAGACAGAAAAATGTCAAAAAGTCCTCCTATTACAGATTTTAGATGTTTAGCTTCATCCATTGACAGATCTCTCCTGAAATGTTCAGTTCAGGTCTGGCCGGGCCACTCAAAGACACTCACAGGGTGGTCCCAAAGCCACTGCTTTGTTTTCTTAGGCGTGTTCTTAGGGTCATTGTCCTGTTGGAAGGTGAATTTTTGTACTCAAAAGAGTCCTGAAGAGCAGAGAGCACTCCTGTCTCTGAACCGCTTTGCAGCATCTGACGAGCGGTCTGTCTGACGGAATTAGCTTAACAGACGCGTCGGGGTTTCCAAATTCGTAGGCTGCATACTCCTGAGGACCCGGCCTTTGCGGTCTACGTGGGACGAGTCCTCCGAAGGCCGGGTAGGCCGGAATTGCGAGGCTGTGAAATTAGACGATCTAGCCTTCAGTTTTGCGTCACCAGCTGTCTCGGTGGAGTTTAATAAACTCGGCCGTCTGCTCCTTTCTATCTAAAATATAATAGGACACTGGAGTACATTCTCGATCATCTCACACTTCTATTTAATCAGTTTTCTGTTTGACGTTTCTTCAGCTGTGTGAAAACGAAATCTTTAATCTCAGCCAAACCAATTTTCTCACGAAAAATTAAAACACTGAAAAAAGCCAAATAATAACATTTTTAAGTTATCTAAGTGACTTATATATAATGTTTAACCTGAGTTGTGAAAGACCACGGGTGGTTTGAAAACGGTGTGCAGGGACTACGCTGTTATCGCCCCGGCTAGCTATCAAGCTGGTGGGTAACAGACGTCTCCGAAAACATCGGAGCACTTTTGCAAATATGCGATATCTTGATAGACCGAGCAGATATTTGAAGTTTACACACCCACACTCTTGCCTAAAAATATGTTAAAACTTTATTTTGTGACCCAGAAAGAGTAATAAGAGTAATACTAACACTAAATAGCTGCCGCCATTGTTGGAAACTGGAATTGGCTGGGCTGCCAGTTCATTGGCAAGAGCTTTCTTTAGCAGGTTATCATCAAGGATGTGTTTGCACATTGTATTAATCTTTCCCTCAACCCTTACAAGTCTCCCAGTTCCTGTTGCTGAAAAACTTTCCCACAACATGATGCTGCCACCACCATGTTTAACTTCAGGGATAGTACTGCCCAGGTCATGAACAGTTCCCGGTTTCCTTCAGACATGATGCTTGGCATTCAGGCCAAGTATTCCAACTTTCTTCTAGAGAACTTTGCTTCTCATGGTATGAGAGTCCAGATAAATGATGGAGGGTTCACCCTCCCTACCGCTCCCCACCTGGGACAGCTACCCCCCTACTGTGATGTAGTACTTGTTGGTTCTCGTGTGGTTGTTGACCCACTCCCTTGGTGGTCTTAGATCCAGTCAGTTCTTGGGCACCTGGAGCCGTAGAACCCTGATCTTGGCTTGCACCGGGGTAGCCTGTCTCTAGAGGGGTCAGCTACCTGTCTCCTCTGTTTCTCTCCTCGACTCTCACCCCTTGGCCATGGGCACCACATTTAGGGCCTTCCTGCTCCTGCTGGGATGGGTGCACAGGCATAGTCTTGGGTCTTTAATAATCCTGGGGGCTGTGGATGGGAAGGTTCTCCCAGATCCATCTCGCCTCTGGTTCCTGGAGGGTGTTATTGTGGCTCCCCCCCCCCCCCCCCATTTTTAACTACATTTCATGACAAAGACACACACGTACATACTCACACTTGACACTCTTTCTCTTTTTCTGTCTCACACTCACACACACACCACAAGAAGCTTGTTGATTAATGTACCTGTATATTTTTTTAGAAAAAAAAAAAAAAAGATTAATGTACCTGTGCACTTTCCAATTATAGTGCTCCAGGTTTTATATGTTTTGTATGGTCATGAAGACCCTGGAATGACACATCCTGGACTAGCTTCAACCCATAGTCAGACCACATCTGGATCCCCTTCAGTTTGCTTACCAGCCCCGCCTCGGAACTGAGGATGCCATCATCTGCCTGCTCGATCGTGTCTACACCCATCTGGACCAGCGAGCACTGTGAGGGTCTTGTTTGTTGACTTTTCCAGTGCTTTCAACACCATCAGACTGAGCCTCCTGGGTGATGAGCAAACAGTGATGCAGGTGCTTCTCTGTTGTCCTGGATTGTTTATTATCAAACAATAAGACCACAATATGTGCATCTTCCACATTGTGTGTCTGACAAGGTAATCAGCAACACAGGGGCACCACAAGGGACTGTCCTCTCCCCCTTCCTCTTCACCCTCTACACCACAGACTTCAGCCACTGCACAGAGACCTCCATCTTCAGAAGTTTTCTGATGACTTTGCAGCAGGGGTGATGTGGGCGACTCCTTTGTCACGTGGTGCAAGCAGAATCATCTGCAGCTCAACGTGGCAAAGACCAAGGAATTAATTGTGGATTTTATGAGGCCCAGGAAAACCGTGACCCCTGTTTTAACAAGGGGGTCAACATGGACATTGTGGAGGACTATAAATACCTTGGAGTAGGCAAAGACAATAAACTGGACTGGATTAAAAACAACACTGCACTCTACAGGAAAGGCCAGAGTCATCTCTATTTTCTGAGGCGGATGAGGTACTTCAACATCTGTCAATGATCATGATTTTTTATGAGTCTGCTGTTACCAGTGCTGTCCTCTATGCTGTTGCATGCTGGGGCAGCAGGTTGAGGGTCACAGATGCCAACAGACTCAATAAACTGACCTGCAAGGCCAGTAATTTTGTGGGGATGGAGCTGGACTCCCTCAAGGTGGTGTCTGAGAGGCAGATGTTGTCCAAGTTAAAGACAATGTTGGACAATACCTCCCACCCACTCCATGACGTGCTGGCTAGCCACAGGAGCACACTCAGTGAGAGACTGAGATTACCAAAAAGCACCACTGAACGACACAGGAAATCATTCCTGCCTGTAGCCATCCCCCTGTACAACTCCTCCATCTAACACACTTGTAAACACTGCAATAGTAACATCCTTTTTCACATGCTCTTTTCAACTCAGTAATGTTGCTGTCAATATTATTGATATTTATTTATAATCGCCTCTGTCAATCCTTGATATTTATTATTATATAATTATTGAGTGATTTGTATATATTGTGCTTTTTCTTAAATCTGTAACATATTGTATTGTTAAATAGTCTAGTCTCTTTCTGTTACTGTACTGGAGACACTGTAACCCACATCATTTCCTTAGGGATTAATAAAGTATTCTGATTCTGATATGTATGTTTGTTTTTCTTACAGATACGGAAACACACATTGTGCATATTTATTTGTACTCTATCCTTTACTGTGTCTTTCTTGACCTTGAGTTTTGCGCTTCCTTACAGTTTTTATTTCCTGAGTCTGTAGTGCTGGAGGTCTCTTCAAGTTGAAGAAAAAGTTTCAGCTCAAGACAGAAGCATCACACCAGGAGAGTAACACTGGATCCAGTTCAATAACACTTCTTGTAAATAACCGGTCGTCCTTTTCAATAACCAACTTTTTCAGTAGATCAATGGACTTGATAAAACTCAACCAACCAACAAAGACCAACCCCAGCAGAGGACATTAGTGATATGTCGGTCGCGAACGAAATGGCTCTTATAGCCGGATCTTTGACGTGAACGACGCGAGCCGGCTCCTTATTGCGAGCAGTGGGTTTTTTTTTTTTTCTTTCTCTCACCCTCTCTCTCGCACTTTTTTCGCTTCACTCCGCACGCGAGCCTTGTGCTTTACGCTGGGCAGAGGGGGAGGGGCGGTAGTTAGTCAGTAGCACAGGAACAGAGCGGGAGGGAGAGAGAGAGAAAGAGAGCCAGGGACAACAACGTCACATTAGAAAGGTATAGCAATCATCCACAACTATTTTCAGTTGCAGATGATAAAGGATTCAGAAAGTTTATTCATGCAGGTCCATATGACAGAGAATATGCATCTTCTTTTTGTTTTCGTATTTTAATTTATATTTAATTGTGTTGTGGTTTGTAGTGTTTTGTGTTGTTTCACTTTAAATTTGTAAAAGGAAAAAGCTGAAAATTTAAACAGTTAAAAGTTGAAATGTGAATAGTTGGTTTTTGTATTATATGATTTATTTATTACATTTTATGTGGAGTGAATAAATAAAAGTATATTTACGGTGGCCCCTACAGACAAAGCACGTACAAACTTCAAAACACGTAAAAACTCCAAAACACGTGAAAACTCCAAAACACGTGAAAACTCCAAAACACGTAAAAACTCCGAAGCACGCACAAAACAACAACAGAAGTGCTCCAGGATGCTAGGGCGCAGTGTTGAGCTTTTGTTACCTCGTGGCTACACAAGCCAGGAAGTACAAACGACCGGATTTGGTGTGTGGTAGTAGCAGGTAAGTGAACATTTTTTTAAATTATTTGAATATATGTGAGTGCTTGTGTATAAATACACAAACAATACACACATGCTTTCAATTGTGTAATTTAAGTGATCTTGGTAATTCTGTTTTGAAGTTCAGTTAACGCTAGAAATGTGTTTTGGAGTTTGTACGTGTTTTGTCTCTAGGGGCCACCATATATATTTATATATAAACATATGTAAATGAATCCACTTTTTTTTTTTACATTAGTATTTCCTTTTGTGCATAATTTTGTATTGTTGTTAATAATAAATTAATTAAAGCACAAAACAACCTGAAGAGCCGGTTCGGAGCCGAAAGAGCCGGCTCTTTTTAGTGAGCCGAGCCGAAAGGGCCGGTTCTCTAAAAGGAGCCGGAAATCCCATCACTAGATGACACGGCACCCCAAAAAGTAATGAAAGACTGTCCAAACTTTCACACTCGAGTTTGATTTTGTGCCTCTCCAGTATCTCGCCAGACTCAAGAACCTTGATTTTAAAAATGAAATGCAAAAATTACATTCACTTCAATCTGAACCATGAAATATGTATTTGAGACCTTGATGAATTACTTCAGAATTAAATGAGGAAAAAGAAAAACTTCTTTTGGGTGGTCGATATTTTTCACAGGGGGGTGGCACTGTGGATTAATGCACATGTTTTATCTGACAGATTCTTACAGTGGATGATAACACTCCTAGGAATTTGTGCTTCCTCCCCACCAAACTGGGGATCTTTTCCATCACAGGTGAATTTACTACTACACTACAGATCACTTCCATTATTAAATAAATAATTGACAAATAGTGCTTTATTAATTTCATGTTTGCAGCTTAATCAAGTGACCCATCAGTAACTTAATGATGTGTTACCTAAAGTCCTCTGAAGCCACTTTGGTCTGTGGTTGAAGTAAATAAAGATGTAGTATGCAGGGATGCCAGTGAGGGAAATGGCAAATCCAATTCCTGTGTTAACAGGGTCCGAGTACAGAGACAGGAAGACCATGAAGAAACATGTGATGCAAAACACCACCGGAAAAAACAGTGGAACCTGCGGACAAATCAACAGTGAAATTATATACTGTACACACAAAGATGGTGAAAAGTCAGGATTTTGCAGAACTGATTGAATGTTTTGTGTTTAAAATTTCAGAGGAAAATGTAAGAGCTACAGTGCTGTGAAAAAAGTATTTGTCCCCTTCACAGTTCCTTAGTATTTATGTCACAATTTCATGTTTTAAATCATGACACAAACTTCATTATTAAAATAAGATATTCTGAGTAAATACAAAATGCAGCTCTTAAACAATGATTTTATTTATTCAGGGCAAAACCTATTTGACCCTTTGTGAAAAAGTCATTGCACTCTTTGGTAAATCATGAATTAACTGTAATTATTAACCACAATTAAATTTGAGTGAATTTTCATTACTAGACCCAGTCCTGATTATTGTCACACCTGCTGAATCAAGAAATCACGTAATTAGAACCTGTCTGACAAAGTAAAGTAGGCTAATAGATTAGATTAGATGAAACTTTATTAATCCTTTGGGTGGGTTCCTCCGGGAAATTCAGTACTAGATGTGAAGGCCAACACATCAGAGCTAAGGAACAAACTCAGTGACACTTATCAGTCTGGGAAATGGTTTTCCACTAGTACCAACTCAGCCCCAAGATTTTGGGGAAAAGATTCTGTTGTCTGACAAGACGAAAGCTGAACCTTTTTGGAAGGTTTGAGTCCTGGTTACATCTGGTGTAACACCATTGCATACAAAGAGCATCATACTAGGGGTGGGTTTTTATAATCAATTTATCGATTAAAATCGATTCTGGCTTGGATAACGTAAAATCGATTCATTAAAATCCTGAATCGATTTTTTAATATAAATTTATTTTGCCCGAAATGCCAGAATCTCTGGTGAAATCTCACAAACTTTCAACAACCACCAAACAGTTAAGACAGTAAATGAGAGCAGGAACACGGATTCTGCACAAAGACTTAAACACACAGCGCAACCGGCGGATCAGAATCAGTTAGATGTCGCCTTTCTCACAGTCGGGGCTGAAAGCCGACAGCTGGCTGATTGTGATCTGTCGGTGGGTCCGCGCTTTGTGTTCATGCCCTTTATGCGCTGATTCTAAAGCTGTTAGTTTTATCTCTCTCCAAACAATATTGACCGAACCAGGAGCAAAAGAAGATCCAAACTATGCTTCACATAAACATCGTCATGAATTCACTCTGACTTTCGCTGTTTTGCTTCCATCGCGATGCGCAGCTCTCTCTCCCTCTCTCCCTCTCTCTCTCCCTCTCTCGCTCTCTCTCTCTCTCTCTCTCTCCCTCTCCCTCTCTCTCTGTACTTCAAGAACAGTTTCCCTTTCTTCATTATTCGCTTGCTTGTTACGCACAAGTCTACTGTTGCTTACAGCGCTGTCAGCTGCTGTTTTTTTCCCTTTTACATTCTTCCGAAAAGAAAACCTAATTTCTGCTGTTCAACACTGAACAAATGTAAACTTTTTAAAATTATGCAAAATGCAAAACGCCGTGTCTCTAATAAAACCGCTGTAACTTCAGAGGTAATGTTCATGTGCTGATTAATGGTTTTCTTTCGTTTTTGATGTACTGCAGAATATTTTTATAAAATCTAGTCCAGGAAAATCGCCTTCATGTTTTTCTGTGTTTTATCCTCAGCTACTTTGACACAAAGGCATCAGCTGTGATGCTCACACCTTTGATAAAGTCTTGCGTGTGTCAGCTTCCTTTTTATAGATACAAAAATATGTAAATGTACTGATCTGAATTATAATATTTCTGACTGTCAAAATTTCCCAGATTCAAATCGAATTGAATCGAATCGAATTAAATCGAATCGTGGATCGAATCGATTCGGGACCTTGTGAATCGGAATTGAATCGATTCTAGAAATCTGTGACGATACCCAGCCCTACATCATACTAACAGTCAAACATGATAGTGGTAGTGGGGTGGTCTGGAGCAGCTTTAAGAGCTGAACAACTTGCCATGATTGATCAAACGGTGAATTCTGCTGTCTACCAGAAAATCCTGAAGGAGAATGTTCAGCAGTCACACTTGAATGATGCAGTGGGTCAATGATCCAAAACACACCAGCAAGTCCACCCCTGAATGGCTCAAAAATAAATTAATAAATGAAGGCTTTGGAGCAGCCTTGTCAAAGTCAGGACTGAGAAAACTGCGAAGCTTTAGCATGACAACACAAACACTTGGTGGTAGTTCTTGCTGTGAAGGGTGTCACAACCAGTGATTAGGTTTAGGGGACAATTACTTTTAAAATATAAAATGCAATTTGTTTGATGATCTGAAACATAAGTGTTACAAATGTAGGAAACACTAAGAAATCAGAAACGGGGCAAATACTTTTACACGGCACTGTATCTGGATGCATAAAAGGTTAATTGCATATATAACTGTTAATACTGCAAAGTTCAGATATAGCTGCATAGTGGTGTGGAAATACTGACTTTAAAAGGGCGGGGGAGGTCCGGCTTTGTGTATCGGAGGTAGATCAAACCCAGCACCACCACACCGATGAACAGCCATCGCAGGAAGCTCATGAAGTTCAACAGACTGTAGATGTCTCCAACTAACAGCTGGAGCATGGTCATAGGGTACTGTATATTCACATACACATCCAAATACACACACACATACAAGACGGTTGTATTTCCATCAGTCAAGACTGTGTATTTACAGTGTGGATTTACAGTAGGTTTTATGGACTGATGAATCAAAACTTGAAATCTTTGGTTCCTTCTTCACAGGCTGTTTTACTGGATCCAGGGTCAGTGATAGGAGCCTTGAAACAAAATGGCTGTCGCAGCATTCTGGATTGCCATGCAATACCCTCTGGTATGGATTAAAGATGGACCGATCTGATATTACGTATCAGTATCGGTCTGATACTGACCTAAATTACTGGATCGGATATCGTAGAGAAATAAAAAATGTAATCCGATCCATTAAATATTTCAAAAGCACCTCACAAAACTTGCGACATAGTGTAGCCCAGCTCATAACCTTAGCACGTCGAAGCAGTATGCGTCACGTGATAGAGCAGCTGTGGCGTGCGAGACCTGTCGGCGGCCTTAGCGGAACTGTTTCGAGGTGACCGACTGGGAAACACTCTGTGAGCCTCACGCCGAGGACATCAATGGGCTTACTGAGTGTATCACAGACTACATAACTTTCTGCACCGACTCCATTGTTCCAGCTCAGACTGTTCATTGTTACCCAAATAACAAGCCGTGGGTGACTAAGGACATCAAAGCCCTCCTCAACAACAAGAAGAGGGCTTTCAGAGGGGGCAATAAAGAGGTGAGGAAGGTCCAGGTGTTACTAAAGGACAAGATCAGAGAGGTTAAGGACAATTACAGGAAGAAGCTGGAGTGGAGACTCCAGCAGAACAGCATGAGAGAAGTGTGGAGGGGCATGAAGACCATCACTGGATTCAGGCCAACCAACAGCAGGGGAGCTGAGGGAAGTGAGAATAGAGCTAACGAGTTGAATCTGTTTTTCAATAGATTCGACATCACAGTGTCTGCTCCCACCCCCACAACCTCACCTGTAGTCTGCCTGGAACCCAGAGCCACACCACTGTGCCAGCCTCTCTCCACATGGCACTGTGGCCTCCTGTGAGATTCCTGACACCCCTCCTCCACCCAAGTCTGACCACAACGCCATCTTCCTCATTCCCCAGTATAAACAAAGCATACGGAGGGAAGACGTGACCAAGAGGGAGGTAAAACGGTGGACTGCCCAATCAGAAGCTACGCTACAGGACGCACTCAACGACGTAGACTGGGACATGTTCAGAGCATGCGCAGTCGACATCAACGAGTTTACGGAAGTAGCAGTATGCTTCGTCAATATGCTAGCGGAGGAGATTATCCCCACTGCCAGAGTCACCACATTCCCAAACCAGAAACCGTGGATGGACAGATTGATCCGCACTGCAGTAAACGCCAGGACCGCCTCCTACAACGCGGGTCTCGCCACTGGCGATATGAGCGCCTACAAAGCGGCCTCATACGGCGTGCGGCGCGCGGTGAGAGATGCCAAACGCAGGTACCGGGAACGTGTGGAGTCCCGCTTCCACCAGGGCGACACACGGAGTATGTGGCACGGACTACGCACCATTACGGACTACAAAGCCAGGGACACTGCGCCGATCAACGCCAACTCTGCATTCACCAACGAGCTGAATCAGTTCTATGCCCGTTTCGAGGTTAGCCAGGCGGCTAATGCTATCTACCGCCTGACTACCGAGGACAGTGACGTCATCAGCGAGAGCCCGGTGACCAGCATCGCGGAGCATGACGTCCGAGCGGCACTGAGGAGAGTGAACACAAGGAAAGCGGCGGGGCCAGACGGCATCACCGGCCGTCTGCTGCGCTGCTGTGCTGACCAGCTAGCAGGTGTGTTCACTTACATCTTCAACGAGTCCCTGGCGAAGTCTGTGGTCCCCACATGCTTCAAAAGATCCACCATCATCCCTGTGCCCAAGAACAGCAAACCCTCATCCCTGAACGATTACCGGCCAGTTGCACTGACCTCGGTAGTAATGAAGGTGTTTGAGAGGCTGCTGAAGAACATCATCTCCTCCTCCATCCCAGACACCACAGATCCGCTGCAGTTCGCCTACAGATCCAACAGATCCACAGAGGATGCCATCGCCCACGTCCTACACACCACTCTCAGCCACGTGGACAAGAAACAGGGTAACTATGTGAGAATGCTGTTTGTTGATTACAGTTCAGCGTTTAACACAATAGTGCCCTGCAGACTGTTCACAAAGCTGAGGGATCTGGGACTTAACAGCCGTCTGTGTGCATGGGTGTTGGACTTCCTCACTGGCAGAACTCAGGTGGTGAGGGTGGGCAGGTGCTTCTCCAACAGCATCACCATCAACACAGGAGCACCTCAGGGATGTGTCCTCTCGCCACTGCTCTACTCCCTCTACACTTCAGACTGTGTGGCCACCCATGGCTCCAACACCATTGTGAAGTTTGCTGACGACACAGTGGTGTTGGGTGCCATCTCCAACAACGATGAGGCGGCCTACATGGATGAAGTGAAGAATCTGGCATCGTGGTGCCAGGACAACCACCTCCAGCTGAACGTCAGCAAGACCAAGGAGCTGGTGGTGGACTTCAGAAGGGGTCAGCACAGAGACTACAAGCCCATCATCATCAATGGAGCTCCAATGGAGAGGGTGCAGTCCTTCAAGTATCTTGGTGTCCACATCTCCTCAGACCTGACATGGGCTGCCCACATTCAGGTCCAGACCAAAAAGGCTAGGCAGCGCCTGTATCACCTACGACAACTGAGGAAGTTCAGGGTCTCTCCAAAGATCCTCAGGATTTTCTATACAGGCGCTGTGGAGAGCATCCTCACACAGAACATGACATCGTGGTTTGGGAACAGCTGTGTGAAGGACCAAAAAGCTCTCCAGAGAGTGATCCGTACAGCAGAACGCTGCTGCAGGATTGCTCTCCCCCCGCTTCAGGACACCTACACCAGGAGATGCCGGACTAGAGCAGCGCAGATACTGAAGGACCCGTCCCATCCTGGCAACAAACTGTTCCAACTTCTGCAATCTGGTAGAAGGTTCCGCATCTTCCGGGCAAGGACAGAGAGACTCAAGAGGAGCTTCTATCCCCAAGCCATCCGTGCCCTAAACACACACACCCGCCCTCTCACATCATCTATAATTGACTGAGACAGGACTCTCTTCCAGACACTCTAAACCAAGGCACAATGTACATTTCAATTCCTTTAATTTTAAATATGTTTATATTGTCTATCCTGTAAAATAGTCAGATGTCTATTCATATTAATGTACAGAATTCACCTGCTTGCTGCTACTACTGCACATTCACCCAGTGTATATACTATATGTCTGTATATATATATATAATGTTCTTCCTCTACACCCCCCCCCCCATTTTTGCACATGTCGAGGAGCGTGTCAGGCTACATTTCACTGTGTGTTATACTTGTATAACTATGCATGTGACAAATAAAGAACCTTGAACCTTGAACCTTGAACCATCACCTTCACTCAATACCAGGTCGAGATGCAAATGAGGAGTCTTCACTCAGGCAAGTCTGCTGGACCAGACGGAGTGAGTCCCCTCGTCCTCAAGACCTGTGCCCCCCAGATGTGTGGAGTCTTTCATAAACTGTTTATGCTGAGTCTGCAGAGGGTCCCAGTGATGTGGAAGACATCATGCCTCGTCCCTATTCCAAAGATACCACGTGTCCTGGATTGTTGATTACCTGACAGGAAGACCACAATATGTACGTCTCCCACAGTGTGTGTCTGACAAGGTAATCAGCAACACAGGGGCACCACAGGGGACTGTCCTCTCCCCCTTCCTCTTCACCCTCTACACCACAGACTTCAGCCACTGCACAGAGACCTGCCATCTTCAGAAGTTTCCTGATGACTCTGCGGTGGTTGGATGCATCAGCAGGGATGATGAGACAGAGTACCGGGCTGTGGTCGACTCCTTTGTCACGTGGTGTGAGCAGAATCATCTGCAGCTCAACATGGCAAAGACCAAGGAATTGATCATGGACTTCAGGAAGACCAGGAAACACTTGACTCCTGTTTCAATCCAGGGGGTCAGTGTTGACATTGTGGAGGACTATAAATACCTTGGAGTACACATTGACAATAAACTGGACTGGGCTAAAAACACCACAGCGCTTTACAGGAAGGGCCAGAGTCGTCTCTATTTTTTGAGGCGACTGAGGTCCTTCAACATCTGCCAGAAAATGCTGAGGATTTTCTACGAGTCTGTTGTGGCCAGTGCGATCCTCTATGCTGTTGCATGCTGGGGGAGCAGATTGAGGGTCGCAGATGCCAATAGACTCGTTAAACTGATCTGTAAGGCCAGTGATGTTGTGGGGATGGAGCTGGACTCCCTCAAGGTGGTGTCAGAGAGGCGGATGTTTTCCAACATAAAGACAATGTTGGATAACACCTCCCACCCACTCCATGACATGCTTGTTAGTCACAGGAGCACGTTCAGTGAGAGACTGAGATCATCGAAAAGCACCACTGAACGACACAGGAAATCTTTCCTGCCTGTGGCTCCCTGTACAACTCCTCCACTTAACACACTGTTTACTGCAACAGCTACACCCTTTTTGCACATGTTCATTTTCAGCTATTTATTTATAAGGTACTTTTATGTGTATATATATGCCTGTATATATTGTGCTATTCTTAGTTAGTGTATTATCCCTTAAACTTTTTCCCTGAATCCGTTCAGTCAGACTTGACAAAAACTGGAAAAATTGGGGTGTTCTAAAACTTTTGACTGGTAGTTTAGTTACTTTCCACTATGTTCCTACTCCATGATAAACTACAAATTTACCCCAAATTACTACTATTGATATTTTAATATGAGAATCAAATTCTAGAAAATAAATCAGGCCCCATCTTATCATTTTATCCTTATCTTAAAGACGCTGCTGGTTGCTAATTTACTTGTGGTGGGTAACAAATAAGCAGAACTGCTTTCTTCCATTTCCACAACATCTCTAAAATTAGAAATATCCTGTCTCAAAGTGACACTGAAAAACTAGTTCATGCATTTATTACATCCAGGCTGGACGACTGTAATTCATTATTATCAGAACGTCCTAAAAACTCGCTGAAAAGCCTTCAGCTAATCCAAAATGCTGCAGCAAGAGTCCTGACAGGGACTAGAAAGAGAGAGCAGATTTCTCCTGTTTTGGCTTCCCTTCATTGGCTTCCTGTTAAATCCAGAATTCAAAATCTTGCTCCTCACATACAAGGTCTTAAATAATCAGGCCCCATCTTATCTTAATGACCTTGTAGTACCATATCACCCTATTAGAGCACTTCACTCTTGCTCTGCAGGCCTACTTGTTGTTCCTAGAGTATTTAAAAGTAGAATGGGAGGCAGAGCCTTCAGTTTTCAGGTCCCTCTTCTGTGGAACCAGCTTCCAGTTTGGATTCGGGAGACAGACACTATCTCTACTTTTAAGATTAGGCTTCAAACTTTCTTTTTTGCTAAAGCATATAGTTAGGGCTGGACCAGGTGACCCTGAATCCTCCCTTAGTTATGCTGCAATAGACGTAGGCTGCCGGGGATTCCCATGATGCATTGAGATTTTCCTTTCCAGTCACCTTTCTCACTCACTGTGTGTTAACAGACCTCTCTGCACTGAATCGTACCTGTTATTAATCTCTGTCTCTCTTCCACGGCATGTCTTTATCCTGTCTTCCTTCTCTCACCCCAACCAGTTGTTGCAGATGGCCCCGCTCCTCCGTGACCATGATTCTGTTGGAGGGTTCTTCCTGGTAAAAGGGAGTTTTCCCTTCCCACTGTTGTTCATAAGGGGTTGTTTGAGTATCAGGATTTTCTCTGTATTTGTGTAGGGTCTTACCTTATAATATAAAACACCTTGAGGCAACTGTTGTTAGGATGTTGTTCTATATCAGTGAAACTGAATTGAATCTCTAACCTTCCTACAATTTTTGTCCAAAAAAGTGCAGAAAGCTCAGACAGAATTGTTTTCAGGACTCATGACATCTATTAGCTCATGTTGTCGTCCCTTTCAAAGATTAGTTTTTGTGACCTTTAGTATATTGTCTGAAATGAAATGCTTATGTTAGTAAACTGACCATTATGAGAACAGCTGCAAGTGGAGTGTGTCTGCGGACATGAATCATAGACAAAACCTCAGGGAGCTGGCCTTCACGTGAAGCTACGTAGAACATTCTGGTGAACACACACATTATGACAGACAAAATGAGGAGAGACACCATGACATTCACTTGATAATCAACACAGTCACATTGTATGATTAAAATCAGCTCTTTTTCAACATGAAACATATTCCCATGGGCAGTTTTCTCATTCCCATTAAAAATGCCTCAAGTGTGTAGGTTCAAAGATTTGAAAAGACAACCTGCTTGACTAACTGTGCCTGCATATTTTACAATAAATGCTAGTTTACAAAAAAAGAGAGAAAAAGATAGAGGTGTCCTTTGTTTCCCTCTCTGAGTAGTTCAGATTTTACTTGCTGGTTAATGTGACACTCTGAAAATTCCTTGATTAGGTTTAGGAAAAGTTTAAATTCATTAAATCATTGTCACTTTTGTTGCACCGTAGCACAGATGCATAAGGACACCTTGTGTGCACCACCAGCAACTTTGACAAAACTGATGTATTTGACACCCTACACATGACACACGCACACACACACAGTATAAGCATACTTAAGTATACTTAATACCACAAATTATTGCAAAGTTAGAACTTTTGTTTAACTGCTACAGGATTCTGTCGTGAGCACATCGGCATACATACTCTAGGTGTTTTAGCAGTGACACGAACCTTACCTTGACAGGGCAAAGACGCTGCCGTTCATGGTGCCGTAGCAGGACAAGGCTACAAATACTGGCACGGCGATAGAGAAGTTCCCCAGAAGCCTCTCTGCAAATGTCTGTGGATTTCACAAAGAGGACATAAAGGGAGACAGATGAGCGTTTGTTGGTCATTTGTTTGTATTGAATGTCAGATGGAAAGCAGTGTTCAGGTGACAGGTGTATTTGAGACTAGCTCGAATAAATCAACTTGCAGGAAGTGTTGACTAAAGTTTTCTAATATTTTCAGTACAATGTTGGTGACGAAGCAGCACTGTGGTAGAAGGAAACAGGCCAACGAAACGATGTGAAAACATCAGAGCTGAACGACGGCCTTTCTTTAAAACACTTCATGGAAGTTGGATCAGTTGCATCCGAAGCATATTCAGGCAGACTGTAACTGAAAACACCATTGGATGTAAGGTTACACTTGCAGTCAATCAACTAAACACTGACCAAGCAGGAGCAGAACTCCACCCTTCAGAGATAAGCTGCACCCTGCATACAGGATTCATACAGTAGCATGACCAGAGCTTTGAAGAACTAACAGACACTATTAGTTGTTTGGTGTGCAAGAGCTTTGTTTAAAAAGCAGAGGGATTATCTTTAGTCAGAGGAACTAAATGAAAGCGGAACATTTATTTTTAAAGGTTCTGTTTAAATACATGTAGTACACGTTTTTGAAGGACACAAGGTCCACATTAGTACAGTTTCATTTCTAAACATTTGCTGCACTTGTACTTTTGTCCAAAGTTTTAGGAGCCCTGGGTGTACGTTTGAAAATGTCCAAGTTTTGTCGTAGTGTATTGAGGTAAATGCTAAATAAAAATGATCTTTATATATGACTTCAGCCTATTCCATTCATCACTCTTCCATTATGTGAACACACCTCTAATTCAAAAAGCCTAAAATGACTAATCGTGCCTCAAGCCAAGCTTCTTCGAGATAAGTTCTAGACACCAGTTAAACTCTGTAATCAAGTTTGAGATGTAAACTTCTGCCCGCTGTCTATGAGAGAGGAAGAACATAGTTTAATGCTTTTATCCTATCACAGCCTTCTAAGAACACATAAATGCTCTTAACACCTGTCTTAAGGTGCTTTTATCGCTCTCTGTGCACAGGGCAATAAAACTAACTGCATTACAAAAGACCAGCGATCTCTGATCGCTATCCTCAGTCTAATAAGCAACAGTGGTTATTATTGGGGAATGTCTGTGATGTGATTAACATTAACAGGGCTGGGATGGAACAATCACATTAACAGCTGCTGGGAAGCCAAGCTGTCAGAGACACTTTGCTGATAATGACATGCTAAGTGCAGGAAGGCAACCGCACTGCTCAAGCCAGAAGTAAACACCACAGAGGTGAGACCTCAACTAAATGCTTTCAAGTAGCATGCACAACGTTTTACTGCAGAGAGCCAAGGTCAGCCCTTACAGTGAAAAACACTGTGAGATATATTTCACTGTCAAATAAGGAGCCACTGCCATAATTTCTGCTTAATATAAGCTACTGATATCACATATAACATAACAAAGTTTTGCTTTTCTCGTTGCTTTATTGAACTTTCCCTGTTCCTGCACACTGCCTGTCTGTGACAAGTTTTTGTTATAGCGCATATAGGTTGGCTTCACATTTCCTGATTAGTTTAACAGTAACTGCAAAAAGCCTTCAAAGTAGTTTTTCTGATTTTTAGAGAGATAGGGTTACCATAACAGATTAATTTATTAGAACAACTTAGCTTCCAAATCCATTGTCCTTATGACAACAAACACAAAGCTGCAGACATGGGATCTTCCACTGTGTGGCCAACTGAATGCTCAGAAATAGAGCTACATAGCGTTCCCAATAGTGGTGAGGATTCAGACACAAAATAGCCCCCAAAAGTTTCTAGTTCATACAATAGTTACCCTGATGGCGTCTTCCTGCTTTGCAGATACCTTGCAGTCTGGAAATGGCTTATTTAATGAGTCACAAATATCCACCAGTGGAAATGTTATAGTTTTGCCGCTGTTTACGTTCAGTTCTGCCATCGTGGATTGTGGCTACTCTGACTTTACGAGTGGGAAGTTGAGTTATTCCAGATTCACATTTCAACTGGGAACTTGGAAATTCTGACTTGGGAACACACCCTATTTCTACCACCTTGATGCTGATTGGCATTTTACAACACTTGTTTAAGCAGCTCTGAATTTTTGTGACTGTTAGTTATTTGTGTTTACCCAAAGTAATGCCCCAAAATGTAGTTCTTTGATGATTCTAGTGAATCGTGAGCTTTTGATCTATGTTTTTATATGTGAATTGTTACATTTTGTTCAGGCATAGATGTCTCTTGTCTCTCGTTTACATATTTCTCTAAGTTATTTTTTTCTGCTGAATATTTTGCTTTATGACCAAATTGTCAACAAAGTTACCGTAATAGCATTGCTTATTTATTACTGATTAGCCAGTCAGATTATTAGCCAATTGGGATGCTTTACAAAGCTCTACAGAATATATTTTTTTTAGATGATGGGATGTTTGCATTGTCTGCTCTATGTCAATCATTCTTACCCATAACATCCTTATCTGTTTACAGGCATGTTACGGTACATGCAGAGCTCAGGACAGAAACAATAATATGGGTCTCTAAATGAATGACTGTGCTATAATAAATGCACTGTCACACAATCTATTGATTCTTTCCCAAACACATATCATTAAAAAAAATCTAACTAGTGCTTTAAGGTAGAATCATTTTCACTACAGATGTATTTAGTTACACTATAATTATACACTAAGCTGATACAGATATTTTGTGAATAAGAGACATGGGTGAGGGGTCCCACTTTGAGTGTGTATGGCCTTGATTGAGGACTCATGCGGGGAAACGTACATTTATAAAGTTGTGTTGCTGTTTTACTGTTGTTGGTTTTTGCTTTTTTATTTTATTCCTAATACAATATTTAAGGTAGACGGATAAGTGACAGTTACTTTTAAAGGTTCAGTACTTACACTGTTTTTCCAAGTACTTACCACAGCAACAGCTGATGAGGCCAGGAGCTCCTCAGCTGACATTACAGTGTAGTATGCCACATTGGTGAGCACATAGCAAGAAGTCACAATTGCCATGGAGATACAGATGGCGAGTGGAACAGTCCTGAGGGCCGGAGGGAGCACACTGTTAGGCACTTGCAAGACTTACTCATCCTTCTTTCCCTTGTATATCTATGTCTGTTTTACTTCCATACATGCTCCATCTGTACAGCTTTCTAAGAGACGTAAACAGAATGTACCACCTACTATCGGGCTGATCAATTCTGCTAGCTACAACAGCTCCAAAGTTTTGCTTTTTGTGCTCATTCTTTGGTAGGCAGCACAAAACAATCAGAGTACTCTGCATTTTTTTGTTAAAAACAGAAGAGACGTCACTGTGAACACAGAGGAAACAGTATCTAATAATGTTCACGTCCCAGATATGCCAACAGGATGAATTCACTTCAATTCAATTCAAATCAGCTCAATTCAGTTCAGTATATACTGAATATTGTAGGAATGAAATCACAACAAAGGTTGCCTCAAAGTACTTATGTTGTAAAGAGTCTACAATAATACAGAGTGACAAAGTGGAACAACAGTAACTCAGCCATGAAGTGGTAGAGCATGTAACGTCACATAGTGGGTTCAGTCAGTCAGCAGTTTGTTGATGGACCCTTCCTGTTCTAACATGAGTAACCATAGTAACTGGTAACACACCAAGATGCTGTGTAAGGCTCAGGTACAGTAGACACAGTCATTTCACTTCAAAGTAGTCACGTGATCCAATGCTGTTTATTAGAAACACTAATCACAGTGAAACTAGCCACTTTTGTCCAACAGATGAAGAAATAGGATTCCTTAGACTTCAAATTCTATTATTTATAAATAACTTTACATGACCAGAAGAGTAAGCACATGGACTAAACTTACCTTGCAGGGTTGTCCACCTCCTCTGTCACAAAGTTCAGATAGAACCTGAGTAAGGAAAGAGTTAGTTTATTACCTCCACTTATTAATGACCAGCAACAGTGTGTGTGTGTGTGTGTGTGTGGGGGGGGGGGGGATCGACCTATCTTGGTGGGGACAAAAATCTGAAACTTGCTACACTGGTGGGGACCAACAGATCTTAATGGGGACCGAAATCCCAGTCCGCACAGAGTTGAAGGCATTTTTCACACTCAAAATGTGGTTTTAGTGTCAGGGTTACAATTGGGCTATGGTTAGGTATGGAGACAGTTTAACTAACGTGTCCAAATACTAATGGGCTGTGAGGCCCTTACTCATTAGAGCAACCAGAGGAGAGTGGTCCAAAAAGAACAAACTATTCAAAATATATTATATACCAACAGGTATACATACCCCTGTCTATTTCCCTGCAGCATATACGATGGAAACGTAAAATCTGTAACTATGGCGTGAAACGTGTGGGGCAGATGATAAGCGCATGCATGTCCATAGATTTAAAATACACCTTGGTCCACATCTTTTTCTGAACTTCTACTACTTTGAAATTAATTTTTTAGACACCATCTTCAGAGTCGCTGGTCTCATATTTCAGTTTATTCGACTGGTGATGTGTATTTAAAATCTGCACGAACTGTTTAAAACTCTCTTCTCCACGTGCCCACGCGCCTATAATATCTTCTAAGAAGTGGAGATAAAACATGGGTTGTAGTGCACACTTGGCCAACGCCCCCTTTTCCCACTTGCTCATGTAAATATTTCCCTACGATGGTGCGCATCTCTGTCCCATGGCCGTGCCTTCCAGCTGTAAGTAGCATTTATTGTCAAATTCAAAGTCATTGTTTTTTTGTTTTGTTTTTTTCTGCCTGTCCCGTTTGGATCTTTAGCCATCAGAATTGTTGTCTGAAGGCCAAGAAAGATGCCAAGTGGATTTACTTTACTAAGTGGATCATCATGGCCTTGCCATATTGGTCCATTTGATTGACCTTTATTATAATTATGTATTTATTTTATTTTATTTTCGGTTGTTACAGACGAGACAGACATGACTGGGGGATAGGACAGGGAGAAAGAATGAAAGAAAGAGAGGGAGAGAAAGAAAACCAGAGGGGAGAAGAGACGGTGAGAAAGGGGGGAATTAAAAAAAAAGAAAAACAAACAAAACACCTGGATCACCTGTATGGAGATAAGAAAAAACAGAAGAGAAAACAAACAAAAAAGAGCAACATAATAAACACAACACCATCACAATAAACTAGCTAACAGTAGATAACAATAGATACTAAATATTAAACGATATTGTGCAGCACGCAAGATCAACAGCGCACAATGTGCTTTGAGGCAGCAGCCAAGAAAGGTGTAGTTTGTGTCTGTGAACACCCGTGTGTACACCTGTGTGCACACCTGTGTGGATCAGCATACTTGTATTCAAAAGGTTTCTCCATGTAACGATCTGCTAGGGAGTGTGGGGAGCCATAGCCCCGTCCACCAGGGCATGAAGCAGGTATGGAGGAGATTATTTTCCAAGATGGCGCCGCGTATGGATGCCCTGGTGCTTCAGTGCGTTACTTTTGTCTTGTTTTTGTGCATTTCTTCTGTGTCTGGGCACTCCTCTGGATATTCTTACACCAGAGAAGAGCTCCTTAACTGCAGGACTACAACGCCTGTGGATTTATTTCCAATATTTGTCGCATCTGCGGCAGATTTACTGCTGACTCTGATCAGGAAAGTGAGACGTCGAAAGAGAGGTAAGCGAGCCGGCGTACTCGTGCGTTTGAGGAGGCGCGGACTGAGAACGGCCCTTCCTGGGATCTTCCTTTCTAATGTACGCTCACTCTGGAATAAGATAGACGAACTGGCCCTGATGAGAAGCATGAACAGAGACTTTGCCTCCTCCTGTGTCTTATGTTTTACGGAGTCGTGGCTCAGTGAGGACATCCCGGACTGCGCGCTCAAGCTGGAGGGCTTTCATCTGCTGCGCGCGGACCGGCAGGCCGCTCTCTCCGGTAAAACCAAAGGTGGAGGTGTCTGCTTCTACATCAATAGTGGCTGGTGCACAGATGTAACAGTGATTGCTCAGCACTGCTCTCCCTCTCTGGAATATCTTTTTATTCACTGCAAACCGTTTTATTCTCCGCGGGAGTTTGCTTCATTCATCCTGGCCGCTGTTTACATCCCGCCAGACGCAGATGCGCAGGCAGCTCAGTGCGCACTCGCAGAGCAGATTCTCCACATGGAGCGGACATACCCGGACTCTCTCATCATTGCTCTTGGGGACTTTAACAAAGCCAATCTGAGCCATGAGCTTCCGAAATACAAGCAGTATATTAAATGCCCGACCAGAGAGGAGAGGACATTGGACCACTGCTACAGCACGATCAGCGGGGCCTATCGCGCGGTGCCCCGCGCTTCACTCGGACTTTCTGACCACGTCATGATCCACCTAATCCCCGCGTACAGACAGAGGCTGAAGCTCTCCAAACCTGTCGTGAGGACCAAAAAACTGTGGAGCAACGAGGCTGTGGAGGAGCTTCGCACGTGTTTGGAGACCACAGACTGGGACACATTGAAGGCTGCTTCTAACAGCTTGGACGAGTTTACGGACACTGTCACCTCCTATATCCACTTCTGTGAGGACAGCATTGTGCCATCACGCACCAGGGTGAGTTATAACAATGACAAACCCTGGTTTACTCCTAAACTCAAAAAGCTGTGGCTGGAAAAGAGTAAGGCGTTCAGAAGCGGAGACAGGGACTGCTACAGAGAGGCCAAGTACAGGTTCACTAAAGAAGTGGACATTGCCAAACATCAGCACTCTGAGAAGATGCAGCAGCAGATCTCAGAGAATGACTCGGCCTCTGTGTGGAAAGGTTTTAGGAATATTACAAACTACAAGCCTAAAACCCCCCACTCCACTGATGACTTGCTCTTAGCCAACATCCTTAACGACTTTTACTGCCGTTTTGACGAGCCATCAGGCAGCCTTCACACCTCCAACGACCCCAACAATAGAGGCACTTTGGACACTAATTCCCCCACCTCTCCCCCCTCCATAGAGCCATCACCACCATCAAACACTTCACCTACAACACCCCCCTCCTCACCCCACACAAAAGAGGATTTCACACCACCTCCTCCCACCACAACTCTTCATATTCATGAAGCAGATGTGAGGAAGCAGTTTAGGAGTCTGAATGCTCGGAAAGCTCCCGGCCCAGACGGTGTGTCTCCTGCCACCCTCAGACACTGTGCAAACGAGCTGGCCCCAGTGTTTTCTGGCATCTTCAACTCCTCACTGCAGGCATGTCATGTGCCTGCCTGCTTCAAGTCCTCTACCATAATCCCTGTCCCCAAGAAACCTAGGATCACTGGACTAAATGACTACAGACCCGTGGCTCTGACATCTGTGGTCATGAAGTCATTTGAGCGCCTGGTTCTCTCCCATCTCAAGACCCTCACGGCCCCCCTCCTGGACCCCCTGCAGTTTGCATATAGAGCCAACAGGTCTGTAGACGACGCCATCAACATGGCCCTACACTTCATCCTGCAGCATCTGGACTCCCCAGGAACCTACGCCAGGATCCTGTTTGTGGACTTCAGCTCTGCCTTCAACACCATCCTTCCAGACCATCTCCGAGGCAAGCTTTCCCAGATGAATGTGCCTGATCCCATCTGCCGGTGGATCACTGACTTCCTGACGGACAGGAAGCAGCACGTGAGGCTGGGAAAGAATGTCTCGGACTCCCGGACCATCAGCACCGGCTCCCCTCAGGGCTGTGTTCTTTCTCCTCTGCTCTTCTCCCTGTACACCAACTGCTGCACCTCCACCCACCAGTCTGTCAAGCTAATCAAGTTCGCAGATGACACCACCGTCATTGGGCTCATCTCGGACGGGGACGAGTCTGCCTACAGGAGAGAGGTTGAACGTCTGGTGTCTTGGTGCAGCCACAACAACCTGGTGCTGAATGCCCAGAAGACAGTGGAGATTATTGTGGACTTCAGGAAGCACACAGCCCCACTCCCCCCCATCATCCTGACTGACACCCCCATCACCTCTGTGGACTCATTCCGCTTCCTGGGTACCACCATCACCCAGGACCTGAAGTGGGAGCCCACCATCACCTCCGTCATCAAGAAAGCCCAGCAGAGGATGTACTTCCTGAGGCAGCTGAAGAAATTCAACCTGCCAACACGGACGATGATGCAATTCTACACTGCAATCATCGAGTCCATCCTCACCTCCTCCATCACCGTGTGGTACGCTGGAGCCACTATCAGGGACAAACAGAGACTGCAGCGTGTTGTGCGCTCTGCTGAGAAGGTGATTGGCTGCAGACTCCCATCTCTGCAGGACCTGTACACCTCCAGGACACTGCGGCGTGCAGCCCGGATCTCAGCTGACCCTTCTCACCCTGGACACAGTCTGTTTGACCTGCTCCCCTCAGGCAGGAGGCTCCGGTCCATTCGCACCAGAACCTCTCGCCACAAGAACAGTTTCTTCCCCTCTGCTGTTGGACACATGAACAATAACCACATGATTGTCCCCGCCACTAACACATGACCCTACGCTGTGTCACTGCATCATTTCATGTTTGGCACTGATCACCACCTGCACTCATGTATATATCTTTCTACGTAGCACTCATAATTCTTATTCTCATGTATATATCTCATGTATATCTCATGCACATATCTTTCTTTCTACATAGCACTTTAATTCTTATTGTCTGCACTGAAGCACCGCAGCAATTTCCTAATGTTGTAAACCTCAACATCTGGCAATAAACCCATTCTGATTCTGATTCTGATTCTGATCAAAACTCCAAACATCCAGAGGCCCCAGAGTACGAGGACCCGAGGAGGACCACCAAAGGGGGGGAACCGTGCCACCCTCCTGGGAAGAGCTGAGTAGAGCCCCAAACGAGAGGTCGCCCAGCAGCTACGGAGCAGAGGCCAGAGGGGGTTGCAGTGACGTGCCCACGGGCTCTGCCGGCAGCCAGCTGTGCCAGAGAGGACCGAGCTTCAGGCCCAGAGGCCAGAGGCCTGAGGGCACCCCACCCCCTGGAAGGAGCCCAGCCGGGCCACAGGCGCCCGGCCCCGCCAATCGGCCACCAGGAGTGAGCTGGTACATACATGAGCGCCCAGTCCCAGACACCAAGAACCACCAACACACCAACGTCTGAGGGCATCAGCCACTGGCAGGGAGTGTGGTGAGGGGAGATGGGCCCCCATACCTTGGAGAGCCTGAGATTCAAAGTCATTGTTGGTAAGATAGAGTTCCAACAGATGTAGAATTTCTGCGTTATCCGGGCGCTTGGTGACCGGATAACGCAGGAAGAAGTTTTCCACCCCATCAGTCACATCTGTGTGTTGATGCTTGTTTAAAGACTGTGTATGTCAATTGTAAATAAAAACGCTTGGTTAGGCACAACTATGGGATGGATTACCTGCAAGAAGTGGTATGTATCTTTTAAATAACTTGGATGCCTGTGGTAGAGAGATCAATGTATTGTGATTATTGCAATCCAAAACTATTGGTCTCGTCCATGTATCAGGTCGCTTGTGTATCTTAGGCAACAGATAGAATTGTCTCGAACTTGGATCGTTGGATCCTAATAAATAGTCCCGCTGTTTAGCTGAGATATACTTTTTATGGAAAAGCTGTCTGACGATTTGTCCTATTTGAAGCTGTACCACAGTTTGGATAGAGCTAGGAATATTTTTATAGTATTTTTCATCTTCCAATTGTCTATTTGCTTCCAGCCTATACTGCTGCTTGTCCATTAGAACTATTTTGGACCCTTTGTCCGCCGGCTTGATTACTATCTGTCTGTTATTTTGTAATTCTCTGATAGCGCATCAAGTCCTGGATGGTATCATACAATGTATACCACTCAGGTTCCCAGACCGAGGGAAGGATGAGGGGCTCCCTGAAAAAATAATCTTCTTTAAAGTAGTTATGATTAGGGTTAGGATTAGGCATTCATTTTTGATGGTTAGAGTTAGAGTAAAGGGCTCAGGAAAGCATTATGTCAATGGGATGTCACCAGGAGGATAGCAAACCAGACGTGTGTGTATGTGTGTACCGTGCGCACACTTACCATCCAGCATACGCGTACATCCCAGAGTAGAAAGCCAGTGGCATACCAGAGAGCTGCACATTACTCAGGTCAAAGGCATTCTCAAAGTGTCTGGTCTCTCCTGCAAGCATGCACACACATCAACTGCCACATTTGCCTTATTGTGCAAGATGTCTTGATGCATTCTCAATCATCCAGGAAAGTAAATTTCCAAAAGTTGATTCTGGTCATCTGGACGTAGCGTTTTGTGAGAGAAACGTGAATTCTTAAATCATTTTAATATCTTTAACAATTGCAATCACAGAAATGATCACAAAGCTCTCTGTATACCTGAGGGCTACTGGAGACACTGGCCTCTCTACATGAACTCCATGGTTGAGTTATTACATTAATTGCAATAATTCACCATCAGCTGTGCAAATGTAGATTTATTTTTTACAACGTTAAAGCTGGAGGTTGCCTTCTGCAGAGGCTTCAGGAGTACGGTGCTTCATTATCTCTGTGCACAAATGACTCAGCCGGGCACACAAAGAAAAATCAGTAATTACATTTGCGTGTCAATGAGTAATTCGTTTTCTGAAGTTAATTAAGAAATTTCTTTGAATTAATAATTTGTTCACATTAGGAAAATGCTGAGTTAAACAGCCCAAAAGTATAATCAAGTTATTAAAAGTATAATTAATTTAAAGGTCAAATTCATGAAGAAGATTTATTTAATTTATTAAATATGCATATATGAGTTGCAATCTGGGCTTACGTTACAGAAATGTGGACAGAGTGAAAAAGATTAAGAGAGATAAACTGAATAAATACAACAGATCGTGTGCAGTCCAGGGCTTGGGAGAACATTATATACATAATATGTACTAACTTTACTGTTTTAAGGAATGAATGCAAAGAGTGCTCACTGACACATACAGTATTGCTTCAGAGAAACATTTTAAGTTAATGACATTTTAAAGTACAGCAAAGTCTGCAGTTGAGAGGAAGACAGAAATCCTGTCCTGCTGTGCGGACACCAATAAATGCTCGACCTGTAGCATGCTGTGAGCAGGTGTGTATGACACGCAGGATTCATGTTGAACCACGTGCAGCTGAACACTGTGTGCAACCCAGAACACTCAGAATTTTGGTGGTGGTACGTGTGCAGTGCTAGAGAGGTGTCACTGATGATACCTTTAAAGAGCTGGTACATGCCTGGCACTATTATGATGGCAATGGCCAGAAGCTTGCTGACAGTGAGGAAGATCTGAATCCTGGCTGTCCACGTTACGCTCATACTGTTCAGGTACATAACAGACGCTGCAGAGAGAGGGAACCATGTCAAGCAGTCATACAGTGTTTGTGACCATATTGAAGGCTCACCATCAACAGAAAAGTCTAAGCTAGTCATATCACATTATTACATTTAGTAAGTGGGATTACTTTCTATGTAGTGACTAAAGATCAGATGTCCCTGAATGTTGTTTTCTGTGCTAACGTCAGTCACAACCTGTGCCTTACAGCAGCGGTCTCCAACCTTTTTTGCGCCACGGACCGGTTTATGCCCGACAATATTTTCATGGACCAGCCTTTAAGGTGTCGCGGATAAATACAACAAAATAAAACTAGTACCGGTACCGAAAAAAAGGAAATTTATTCATAACACACGTGAAAAGAACGATAAAAACGATAACAAAATAACGCTGAAAACCGATAAAAACCCTGAAAACTATACATTTCACACCTGAGCCTCAACTCTCGTGGCCCGGTACCAAACGACTCACGGACCGGTACTGGTCCGAGGCCCGGGGGTTGGGGACCGCTGCCTTACAAGAAACCAGTTTAGAATTAAAGGAAACATTTTGTAAGCTTTTTGATAACCAGATGCCTTTAGCTACAAATTTGGCGTGGGGGGCATTTGTTTTTGTCAAAACATGTTTATATTATATTATATTATGATAATTATATAATATACGAATATATCAAGTGGTGTCTTTTCAGTCTTCCACTTCACTCCAGCTCACCCTGTACTGGGTTACTTGGGCCCCTCAGCCTTGTATCCCACTGACAGGCCTTCAGAAGAGAAAGCAGAGTTGGAGGACCAGGGACCCTGAGGTAGTTAAATTACTACTGGGTGGCAGAAACTCTGGATTGGATGAGATTCACACTGAGTTCCTCTATGTTTTTGGACTCTCTTGCGTTGAGTGGAGAACTGAGGTGGAGTCTCTGTATTGGCAAATTGTGGTTACAATTACCATCTTTAAGAAATATCCCCTTTCGAGAATATTTAATGTGCGTCAGTATTTTTTTCTAACCATTCTACAAATGTTTTGTACGTTTGGAGAAAGTATCTGACTGCATCCGTCAAGGTATCCTGTGGCAGGTGCTACAGGAGTATGGGGTACCTGACCCACTGTTCCAAGCCATTGTACAACTACAGCGAGAGCTTGGAACGTCGGAAGGTCGCTTTGTTGGAAATAAGTGGGACTAATTTGCACTGGGTGCTAGACGGCACTAAGGCATTTCTGTGTCACCGATTATGTTCAGAATTTCTATGGACAGAAATTCTAGTTGGAGCCAAATTATGGAAGGCTTCAACTTTGGTGGCCTCATCTCTGCTTTTAGTGGGTAAAGTAGTTCTGCTGGCTTCATCAGAAATAGAGCCAATACCCCTCCGCAATGACAGGAACCAGTTGAGGTGGCTCGACCATCTGCCTAGCACCCTTCCTGACTGGCCTCAAGATAGACCCAGGACATGCTAGAGACATTACATCTCTCGACTAGACTGACAAAGCCCTGATGTTCCCTCAGATAAATGAGAAGGATCAACTAATTCACTCAACTTATCCTTTAGTTGGGAAACCATGATGCGATTATTTATTCCATCAATAATTTGTTGTGTTGACAAAACAAATTATACTTTATGTTCAAACATTTATGATATAAACAAAATGTCCTACTTTTGACAGAATTCAAACTCAGTTATTTACAGTGCTGAACGTAGGAAAGTTTGGCTGAATATGAGAAACTGAGCAACTATCAGTGTGTATAATCAGTGGCCCAGTTTAAAATGCTCTGAAATGCTCATTCATGTGAATTTGCTATACTGGAGATTGTTGTGCCCTATGATTGTTTAGAAGGTTGATAAGCTGAGGATAGTCCTGGGTCTTTTTGTCAAACCCCTCTTCCTTCTCATGCACACTTCTGTCTTCTGCTATTTACCCGAGCTATTTACAACACCCTTCACAACAATTCACTAAGATAACATCTGGGCATATTATAACACTCCTTATTACAGTAGCAAAGGTATATACTTAGGCCAATGGCTGTGGCCAGTTTGACAGCCAGGGGGGGGATACCACATGGCATGAACAGAGGTTCCAGGATGTACTGACCAAAGGCCAGAGAAATGACCGCCATGCCTGCAGGCCTGCAAGATGCAACCAAATATGTCAGTTTTTATATTAACATTAATTTATATAACCTTAGGTAACATTCATACGTCCATAAAAGATTATCACTTATGTTTCCAGCCTTGTAGAGTTTTTTAGTCACCTTCAACTACAGCTTTGTTTCATTTTCTGCATCTTCACCTTTGGCAGTCTCATCAAGTCAGTACAGCAAAAAAGACATGGTTCTAGAGCTAACACTGAAGGTGGTGACCAAAATCAAAGCTAATACAAAGCAAATACATGACTTCGATTCATTGCAGCTGGACATGAAACAAAGAAATGCAGTAGTGGGTATGGGAAAACAAGCATCTGTTAGATGGCAGCATATTTGTTATATTTGTTTTTGTGATATACATTTTTAAAAGCAAGTGAAACACAAAAGTCACAAAAATGAAATCAAAGGATCTCAGTTTGATGGGTTTTTAACCCAGCATAATACAGCTGATGCTGAAAGATCCAACATGACTTCATAGAAAGTTATGAAATATGTGACAAGACTTCTTAGAAAAAAATTACTTGGTGATGGTACATGTGTTAGATCATAAATAAGTTAAAAAAAAACGTTTACTTATACAGCACATTTCACAGACTCTGGTCTATTTAAAAGCTTTCTCAAATAAATACGATCGTGGTGATTTCCAAGCCGGCTTTCACATCCCACTGTAAGTCCCACTGTAGCAGGTATAACGATCGGAGTTTGTTTGTAATATCAGATGGGCAACTTCCTAGACATAACATTTCCATAATCACATCCTCATCTGTGCACAGTAGTGGGCTTGGTTTCAATATGAATGAAACAATACTGGCTAGTCCCAAAGGCTCAGCTTCTGGCTCATCTGTATTTCCCTCTTCATTTCCCACAGCAGTCACTGCAGCCGGGGAAATCGCTCTTTGTCCCCCTCATTCTTGTTTTCATTCTCTGCCTCCCTCTCTGTTCATTTCCCATGGTTTCCATTCAGTCCTTGTAGCCTGAGGGTAGCATAAGATTGTGCAGCTCCAAATAGCCAGTAGACTGGTTTGTACTGCTTCACCTTGTCTGTGTACACATTTACTTCCATAGAGCATTTTTTCAACTCTGTGGTACAAAGTAAACTTAGTGTCACATGCAGCCATTCAGCTTTTGCTCCCCACCAAACACAGTCTAAGAGATTATGTATACACCATTTTTTTGTAAAATAGACACTACACAATATTTGCAACACATTAGGTGACTAGAGGCGTACGAGTTGTTTTCTGCTCCTCCACCAATTACAGCAGCATTGACTTGTGTGATGGTGATGATGTAAAAGCCTGAGATTGAGAGAAATTATTTTTGTGCTGATGTGGTATAATCTAAACTAGAGCACCCAAATGCAATAATATATATAATATAATAATAGAAATAATACTGTCATTTAAATTCATCTATAGCTTCTTGTCTTTTCTTCTTAAACTTTTTCATCACCTCCATACAACTTGTTGTATTTTGTGTTGAATAAGTCCCAGTAACTGTACAAACACATACAATTAGACAATTTATATAATCAGATTTATCGTCAATCCGTGGTTACATGTGACACCCCGAGTCTAAACTTTCAATTCAATTCAGTTTTATTTATACTATGTGGTCACTAATGAGCAACAGATCTGTAAATCAAACTGAAAGATAACACTTATAAAGATGTTATGGCAAAGGTCCCATCAGGTTTGATGAGTAACATCAGCTTCCTTTTTGAATCATGTTAATACTCACTTAAGTCCAACATTTGTCTTGTTTAGCTTTGTTTTTGGTCTCCACCAACTACTGACCTGTCACTGACTGCATCTGTCTCTCTGTTTGCTACCGAGTTAGCATTGTATTAAGGCTTTACACTGTTACAGAAAATAGCTGCTTACTGCTGGAACCAGTGACTCTTGCCACCACAAGCAACATCCTTTATATTATACTTTGTGACAAAAAACAATGATTTGTAGAGCTAAAGATTCAGACTTAATTTGAGGCAAAAAGCATTACCTTATAGCAATGAGATCAGCCCATAGTCTTATAAAAGCCATCTGAGGTCCAAACGCTTCCATTATGTATGTGTAATGCCCGCCAGACTTCTTCATGCATGTTCCCAGCTCAGCATAGGACAGGGCTCCTGCAGTGACAGAGGTGACATATTAATCCTAGCTCAGAAACAAGAGGCTAGGTACATACCAGTCCCAGGACTGTTAAACTGTCTCAGAGGTGTACTCTCTCCCCTTTGTGTCCATGATTAGAGCAATGTATTATTGCGCAAGCTGCCTCAGTTCTGTAGCAACATTTTTGAGTGGAAAAAAGCATCACATTTATCCATTTCAGTACAGGCTTGGCAACAGCCATTAGGTGCAGTGGGTCCTGGGTTCCTTCTGGTGCATGACAGTACCTAGCCTCATGCAGGCAATTCCTGGAGAATAAGGGAATTGATACCACTGACGTGACTGACCGTCCGTGCCCTAAACACACACACCCGCCCTCTCACATCATCTATAATTGACTGAGACAGGACTCTTCCAGACACTAAACCAAGGCACAATGTACATTTCAATTCCTTTAATTTTAAATATGTTTATATTGTCTATCCTGTAAAATAGTCAGATATCTATCCATATTAATGTACAGAATTCACCTGCTTGCTGCTACTACTGCACATTCACCCAGTGTATATACTATATGTGTATATATATATATATATATATATATATATAATGTTCTTCCTCTACACCCCCCCCCCCCCCCCCCAATTTTTGCACATGTCGAGGAGCGTGTCAGGCTACATTTCACTGTGTGTTATACTTGTATAACTATGCATGTGACAAATAATAAAGAACCTTGAACCTTGAACCATGCTTGCCTGAAATAAAAATCCATAGAACACCTCTGAAAAGTTATGTTTCGGTCCATCTGACACCATCGGGTTGCACCTCAGACTGCAACTCAGACCTCAGATCCTTTCGGGCTGTCTTTGACTTCAGCCCGGTGTAGGCTGATAATGCTCATTTCCATCGAGTGATGTGGCATTCTTTTGTAGAGTTGGATGTCTCGAGACCACTTTTACGTGGACTTTTGTCTGGGTCTTGTCTTGGTCTCGACTGACTTTGGTCTCGGTCTTGGTCTCGCTGTTTCGGTCTTCTCAAATCGACATAGTGTTCAGGAGATTTGGAGTCAACCATCAGCGGAGCGGGGGTGGTGGCTTACAGGGCTTAAGCCATTTTTTCAGAGTGTAATTTGTTAGTTAGATGCCTGCCTGACAACTGTATAAAACAAAAACAACACACGAAGCACAGAGCGTACCATCGTAAATTCCCCCTAATTTTGGTATGATCCGAGCTCAGGCACTAGGCGACTGAGCACTAGTGATTAGTGATGTTCGATTCGTGAACGAATCATTCAATACTCGAGAATCACTTTACTGACTCGTGAATCATGATTCACAAGCCCAACTGACTCACTGACTCATCCCTGTTGCTGTTAGCAAGCTAATTCCATTAGTAGAAATATATCTAGCTTATAATTAAAATTGTGGGGGGGAAACAACAGCCAGTTTCTTAACAAAAGCATTTCTGCTCTGAACTGGAAGAAAAAACCTTGAGTAGAAACCTCACATCAAGAAAATAGCTCCTTGGTTCACTGTAGCATCGCTCAGCTAACATGCTAACAGCACATTTGAGTTATTCACCCCCTCCATTCCTGTGCTGAATCGTAGCATAAGCGAATCACTCAGGACTCACTAACCCCCTCCCTTGCTGTGCTGAATTGTAGCATAAACGAATCACTCAGGACTGACTAACCCCCTTCCTTGCTGTGCTGAATCGTAGAGTAAGCGAATCACTCAGGACTCACTCCCTCCCTCCTGGCTCACAGCTAAAACGAGTTGAACGAATCACTGACTCACTCACCCCCTCCCTTCCTGTGCTGAATCGTAGCATAGAGGAATCACTCACTCACTCACCCCCTCCCTTCCGATTCGCAGCTTCTTCTTCTTCTTAGTTAGCACCAACGTTAAGGTACATTAGCGCCCCCTGGTACACAGCTCAGTGGACCCTCATGCTTCATGAGACACACTCACCCCTCCCTCTCGGTTATCAGCTGTTGAAACTCAGAGCGTGTTACCTTGGAAGAGTCGCTCCTTCACCGAAGACGAAATCCGATAGTCTGACTGACGCAGTATAACATTCAGTCTACACTTTGTTTTTTTGAAAAGATCATAAGCAGACTTAAGGAAAAAATATATGAACTGCTGCTGCAATAATGTAAGTTAAATAATTAGAAATTCGCTATTTCACTAAATTATTTAGATAAGAAAATATATATGTGACACATTTGAGGAAAATACTAATAATAAAAAAACAGAAAATTCTAAAGGTGTTTGTGTTTTTTTCCACGTGTATGGGGCAAGGGGGCGGTACTACGGTGTTGTTTGCCGGCAGTGCGAGTTAAAGATACGAGGAACAATGGATAGTCATCGAAGAAGCGATATTTGGATGCATTTTCAAATGAAAAGTGCAACACACGCACAATGCAACATTTGCAAGACAGTTTTGTCTTTTCGAGGGGCAAGTACATCAAATATGAGAAGACATCTCAGTAGCAAGCACCCCACAGTCATGCTACAACAACAGCACAGTCAAAACGCAGCTACTAGCATTGGACAACCTAGCAGCCAGCAGCAGGAGCAACAATCTTCAACAGCAGCATTATCAACAGCGGTCACATCACCTGTTTATTCCAGCAGCACATCAACAAGTACTCAGAAAGAAAATACAAGCACACACACAGCAGGGCAAGAACAACAATCAGCAAAAAGAAGACAGAGCCAGTCTTACATGGGAGCATTTGTGTCAAGGCCCATGATACCACTTCAGCAGAGCAAGGTTGACCAGGCTCTGGTTAAAATGATTGCCCAAGATTTTCAGCCCTTTTCAATCGTTGATGACAGAGAATTTAGGGAGTTCACCAAGGCACTTGATCCTTCATATGTTCTTCCCAGTAGAAGTACAGTATCAAGACAGCTGATGCCCAATTTGTTTCAGAAGATAAGAGCTGATGTTCAGGAAAAAATCAAGACAGCACCTGCTGTGTGCTTAACAACTGACTGCTGGACCTCCAGCACATCAGCAAGTTACATGTCTGTTACATGCCACTATGTGACCGAGTTTAAGCTGCAGTCAAACTTGTTGGACTGTTTTGAATTAAAAGACAACCATACATCTGAAAACCTGGCTAGAGAGCTGGAAAGCATTGCAACTGAATGGGCCATTATGGAAAAGATAGTTGCATGTGTAAGTGATAGTGCAGCCAATGTCAAGAAGGCTGTGGGTGACATCCTGCACTGGAACCATCTAAATGGTTTTGCACACATTTTGAATTTAATTGTCAGAAAGGGAATCCAGCAGTCTCAAATTCAAGAAATTATTAGAAAGGTAAAAGCAATAACTGAATATACACGCCGCAGCACAGTGGCTTCTGCTAAACTGAGAGAGACACAGCAGCAGATGGGACAGCCCCAACTACGACTGAAGCAAGATGTGCCAACCAGGTGGAATTCCACTTATTACATGCTGAAGCGGATTGCAGAAGTGAAGGATCCCCTCATTTCCACCCTGGTCTTGGTAAATCCACAGCTGCAAACCCTGTCACTTGAAGAGTGGGAGATGGTCAAGGAAACCTGTGAGATCCTGCAGCCTTTTGAGGAAGTGACTGTGGAACTGAGTGCCGAAAGGTATGTTAAAATAGTGTCATAATACATGTATATATTTCATGTTGTGTCATTACATTTGCCTAAACACATTTTTCAATTCTTTCCCAGATAATAGCATTTAAGATGTTTCTTACAACAGCTTATAATTAAATGTAAACTGTAAAATGGTTTTATATGACAATGTATGCTTAATGCACTGCACTGTAACTGCATTAAAACGCATGGAACTATAGTCTTTCCTTTATTTCTCCTCAACAGGTTTGTTACTGGATCAAAAGCCATTTTAATGGCAAGAGGGCTGCAGAGGATTACTGCACACAGACAGAGAAGTCCTTCCATCTATCAGCCAATCCACAACATGGTAGACATCCTCATGGCAGAAATTGTCAAACGGCTGGGGGGATCGAACAAGTGAGCCTGCTTGCAGATGCTACACTTTTGGATCCCAGGTTCAAGAAGCATGCATTTTTACATGATAGACATGCAGAAGATGCTGTAACAAGAGTTGTGGGAGCTGCATCAAGGTCCTTAAGACCACTGCCACTGGCAACACCCAGCACAGAGGAAGGAGAGGGTGTCCCACAGGCCAGTACTTCCACTGAGACAGTGCCTGTGATTTGGGCCGATTTTGAGGAGCGGGTTGCATCACTGAGGCCAGGAGTCCAAAACCCCTTCACAGAGGCAATGCTGGAGATTAAAGGATTCCTGTCAGAGCCACTCCTACCCCGGACATCTGACCTCCTGGAGTGGTGGAAGTCCCGTGCCACTGTCTTCAAAAAAACCTGCGATATTATGAAGACGAAACTCTGCATAGTGGCAACTTCCGTTCCATTAGAGCGGATCTTTTCAAAGGCAGGACAAATAATTACAGACAGGAGGAACCGCCTCAGCCCTGGAAAAGTTCGGGAGCTTATTTTCCTCAATGCCAATCTGTAAGGGACAATTAATTTTGAAGTGGACTAGTACTTTTGAACACAGTAATCTGTGAATTTTATTTATTTTTATTTATATTTTTGATTTTGATTTTGTTGATTCACATTTCATTTTCTATCTGTCAGAAATTTCATTGATATTCTATTGAAATAAAAATAAATGTTCCCTTTACAAATCTTTATTTTTTGCTCTTTTTTGCTCTATAAAAGAGTTGTTTTTCTTTTTCAATCACTCATCTTAGCAATAGGGTTTACATGAAAAGACAAACAAATTAAGTTTGCATGAAAATGTAAATTTTTTGCACTCTCCTAGCAACTGACTCAGTGACTCAAATGACTCAAAACACCCGATTCATTTTGGTGAGTGACTCATTCAAACTCGATTCACTAAAAGGAATCAAATTTACCATCACTACTAGTGATGGGATTTCCAGCTCTTTTTAGAGAACCGGCTCTTTCTGCTCGCCTCACTAAAAAGAGCCGGCTCTTTCGGCTCCGAACCGGCTCTTTAGGTTGTTTTGTTGCTTTAATTAATTTATTATTAACAACAATATAAAATTATGCACAAAAGGAATTACTAATGTAAAAAAAAAGTGGTTTTATTTATATATGTTTATATATAAATATATGCGGTGGCCCCTAGAGACAAAACACGTACGAACTCCAAAGCACATTTCTAGCGTTAACTGAACTTCCAAAACAGAGCTACCTAGATCACTTAAATTACACAATTGAAAGCATATGTGAGAGCCAGTTCTCTAAAAAGAGCCGGAAATCCCATCACTATTCAGCATCACTCTGAGACAGGATATTTCTAACTTTAGAGATGTTGCGCAAATGGAAGAAAGCAGTCTTACATATGTGCGTTAAATATGTGCGTTAAAGGACATGTCCTGGTCAAAAATGACTCCAAGGTTCCTCACAGTGTTACTGGAGGCCAAGGTAATGCCATCCAGAGTAAGAATCTGGTTAGATACCATATTTCTAAGATTTTCAGGGCCGAGTACAATAACCTCAGTTTTATCTGAATTAAGAAGCAGAAAGTTAGCGGCCATCCAGGTCTTTATGTCTTTAAGACATTCCTGCAGTTTAACTCATTGTTGTGTGGTATCTGGCTTCATGGACAGATAGAGCTGGGTGTCATCTGCATAGCAGTGAAAATGTATGCTTTGTCTTCTAATGATGCTGCCTAAGGGAAGCATGTACAATGTAAACAGAATTGGTCCTAGCACTGAACCCTGTGGAACTCCATAATTGACCTCAGTGTGTGAAGAGGACTCTCCATTTACATGCACAAATTGGAGTCTATTAGATAGATATGATACAAACCACTGCAGTGCAGTACCTGTAATACCTACAGCATGTTCTAATCGCTCTAATAGGATATTTTGGTCGACAGTATCGAATGCTGCACTAAGGTCTAGCAGGACAAGCACAGAGATGAGTTCACTGTCAGAAGCCATAAGAAGATCATTTGTAACCTTCACTAAAGCTGTTTCTGTGCTGTGATGAGCTCTGAAACCTGGCTGAAACTCTTCAAATAAACCATTCCTCTGCAGATGATCTGTTAGCTGTTTGACAACTACTCTTTCAAGGATGTTTGATATGAAAGGAAGGTTGGAGATTGGCCTGTAATTAGCTAAGACTGCTGGGTCTAGAGATGGCTTTTTGAGTAAAGGTTTAACTACAGCCAGCTTGAAGGCATGTGGTACATAGCTGATTATTAGAGATAGGTTGATCATATTTAAGATCAAAGAATTAATTAATGGAAGTTTTGTAGGAATGGGGTCTAAAAGACACGTTGATGGTTCTGAGGAATTAATTATTGAAGTTAACTCAGAAAGATCAATTGGAGAAAAAGAGTCTAACTTAACATCAATGGTACTAAGAGTAGCTGTAGATAATATTACATCTGTGGGATGATTACTGGTAATTTTTTCTCTAATGATAAAAATTTTATTTGTGAAGAAGTTCATGAAGTTATTACTAGTTAACGTTAAAGGGATGGTTGGCTCAACAGAGCTCTGATTGTTTGTCAGCCTGGCTACAGAGCTGAAGAGAAACCTGGGGTTATTCTGATTTTCTTCAATCAGTGATGAATAGTAAGATGTTCTGGCTTTGCGGAGGGCTTACTTATAAAGCAGCAAACTATTTCTCCAGGCTAAATGATGATCCTCTAGATTTGTGACACGCCATTTCCTCTCCAGATTACGAGTCATCTGCTTTAGGGTACGTGTTTGAGAATTATACCACAGAGTCAGGTACTTCTGATTAGAGACCTTAGTTTTCACAGGAGCTACAGTATCCAGAGTCGTACGTAGTGAGGAGGTGACATTATTAACAAGATGATCGACCTCTGTTGGAGTAGTATTCAGATAGCTGCTCTGCTCTGTGTTGGTACAGGGCATTGAAGATGATAACAGTGGGTGGATTATATTCTTAAACTTAGTTACAGCCAATGTTCCCTCTAATTGTTCATGTGTCGGAGCGAACACACAAACTCTCTGAGCGGTCCCTTGGACCACTGTGAGCAACAGCAGACGTGTCCGCTGTGGTCACGCCAGCATCAAATCCATCTAAGTTACATGGTTTATTAAAGTAATCAAATTACAGCATTTATGTTAGACTACTTTTAATTAACTGCTTTAGCCCACTTACAACGAAAATTTAAAAAAAAATCTTTTTCCTGACCTGTGTAGGATGTTAACACTATTGGAAGGAAAATAACTTGAACTCCAATTTTGAAAACACAACTTTCTTTTTTTTTCTATAAAGCTCTGACTTGTATTATGAGTCTGTGGTCTGGGAGAGAGTCTGTAACTCTCTGTCTGCAAAATACAGTAAATAATGACCAATGTTGGGCAATTAATTATAGTTACTTCTTCAAAAAAGTAACTGAGTTATGCAAACAACAAAGTTTTTTGCAGCTGTTTACCTAAAAATGCAGCCAAGATGTTTTTAAATAAACATTTCACACTATTTACAGAACAATCAGCTGTTCTGCATCAAATCTGATGCCACACAAATTATTTGTGTCACTGCAAAAATAATTTCTGTCCACTATGAGATGAAGGAGAACAACAGCCTGATACCTGCAGGCCTGACAACAGGAGATGTATCACTGCTGTAACACCTGTAACATTCAGCAGTCGCCTCATTGTTCTGACACACACAACAAAACTATTGACTACACTACACACTAACTACACAAGATTTGCGCTAAACGTCGCAAATCTCTCACATCTCAAAACACCGCTGTCACTCCTACAACTTCCCCCTTCCTAAACAACTAAATGCCATGTTGCCATATCATTTTTCTATTGGTCGACATGGTACATTTTTCGACCAACAGGAAAGGCTGGGGTTTCTTTGGGTTTTGTTCTTGTTCACAGGCGGAGAGCGTTTTTGAGCATTTTCCTTATAAAACACAGTTTTTACCATTTCTTCCCGCAGTAAATATAAACAACGATAGTATTCAGGAAGAAACCAAACATTGCTATGTGGAGTGAATAAATAAAAGTATATTTACGGTGGCCCCTCTGCGCTTGTTTCCAAAACCTTGTCTTCTGACTTTTTTCTCTTCCTTTCAGATCACTGATGTTCTTTATTTTTCCCTCTTTCACTCTATTTGTCCATCTTTCCCTTTATGAGAAACTCTTTCTTCAACTCAGGCTGGCTGTTAATGTTTTCTCTCCTTCTTTTTTGATCATCCCTGTTCCTTCTCTTTCGTTCCTCTACTGACAGCTTCCCCTTTGCTATTTTAGCCTGAAATGTACCATTTCGTAATCACTATAATTTTTCTGAACCTTATGCTTTTTCACAGATTAAGGATGAATATTCATAACACAATTATGCATTAAGCAATAGAAATGCTATCCAGCCATTAAGTTTGATGTCATTAGCTGTTTCCAGGTCCAAACTCCGCTGCAGATCCCAAAGTCAAAGGAACTCTGCGGCATCACTGAGAGATACAAACTCTCTAAATTCTTTCATCTTTAATAAAATGATCAGTGTGGCTCTACCAGGTGTAACATCCAGGTATCCATGAAGACAGAATATATGAAATTTAACAGAGTTAAAGTTAGATTGCTTGTTTCCACCTGAACATGATACACCAGCTCTGCTATCACTTCCAACATAAATGGAGACAGAAAACTAAACTGCAGTGACTATTGTCAGGTTACTGAAGTTGGGCTAGCTGGTATATAATGATGTGCTATGTGATCGCTAGCGACACAGCTATCTTAGCATAACATAAACACAGTGAAGCTGGAGGATGAACACTAACTTTTTTCCACTTGATAAAAGTTAACGTGAGGGTTCGCGATGGTTAGGCTGACAGTGATCACTGGCTGCTTTTAGGGGCTTGTTCAGATGTAATAGAACAAGATAAAAGCATTAAAACATTTTAACAGCACAACAGGCTTAATAAACACAGTAGTTTGGGCCCGGAAGCAGGATTCATCCATCATCACTTAAAGAACAGCTCTCGGGCACAGCTAGCTCAGTAGATGCCACATGATTGAAAGGTTGGGCGTTCAAATACAACGAACAGCGGCTATCCTGCATTGGCAGTGTTGGGAAGGTTACTTTTAAAATGTATTCCATTACAGAATACAGAATACATGCCCCAAAATGTATTCTGTAATGTATTCCGTTACGTTACTCAATGACAGTAACGTATTCTGAATACTTTGGATTACTTAATATATTATCATGCTTTTTACAACAACGTGAATGTACTATTGCTGTGTGATTTATTACTATTACTGAAGGTCCGCGACTCCGAACTGTAGTAAAGGGACCTCTGACTAATACGGCGGGGTCCCTGTCGGCTCGTAGCCGAAAAATAGCTTTACTTTGTTGTGTGGGTCAACTTTTCTTGCGAGAGACAGAGAGAGGCGTTGAAAGACTGCTCCAACGGAACTTATTGTTTTCGGAGGAAAACACGAACACAGTGTACAGTCGAGTCTTAATAGCTTACTTACAACTGGGCTCGTCAGGCACTCTTCTTGGCTGAAGTGGTTATTATTATATTTACATGCTTCCAGCTCCCGTTTTTCCTCGATGACAACTCGTACCTTTCCACTCCCCTTTTTCTCCCTCCTCGCGCTCACAGACCCATAACGTGTATGGCAGTCCATTCTCCCTGCAACACGGACTACACTGCCCATGATGCTACATTCTTTAGAGCTATGCTTGTAGCATTCTGCCTGTTAGCTTAGCACAACAACAACAACAACGAAAAGGCGCTCTCTCACCCAGGAAACACACAGTCGCAGAGAGAGAGAGAGCGTCGCCCTGTAACCATGGCAACCGTAACGCTGCCGCCTGGAACAACAGAACGTAGCTGTCAAACAAAACCCAAACAGTCCTGACCCGCGACAAAATGGAACAGGAAAGTACCGCAGTGTAATCCATTTATTTCAACAAAGTAACTGTATTCTGAATACCACCTTTTTAAACGGTAACTGTAACGGAATACAGTTACTCATATTTTGTATTTTAAATACGTAACGGCGGTACATGTATTCCGTTACTCCCCAACACTGTGCATTGGTAGCTGCCCACTGCATCACTGAGTGAATTGGTTAAATGCAGAGGACTAAGCATTTTCCTACAGGATCAATAATGTATACATAAACAATGAGATTCAAGATAATACAAATTTGATAATATTTGACACATTTGTGAAGCAGAAATATCAGTAAAATACACAGGAGGTAATATATCTGAAATATTAGTAAAAAATAACTTATAATTGATAATATAATTGATGAATAGCACACTTTTGTGGCATTTGTCAACACCATTAGAAAAAGGGTCAACACCGTCAGACCAAAATCCTGATGGTGTTGACATCACCGACTTTCTCTCATAACACATGTTTATCTGACAGAAGCCATCTTGTTTTTCATCAGCTGCTTATGGCCTCTACAATCTACCTAAATGAGGCTCTTTTTACAAGAAAAAAAATTTAAATCTTGCATTTCATCGACTTTGGTGTTGACGCACTATGGTTGTGACACAGAGTTTTATCAGAAAGGTGTGCAATAAATGAAATAAAAACAAACAAATTATCACAGCAGTGACCTCATGGCATGTGTATCAAACAGGAAGTGGTAAAGGGGTCCTCAGAGTGTAAGCTGCCCACAATAATTCCTGATTTTTTTGTACTTTTAAAAAAATCTGATGGTGTTGACAAAAACTCTGGACACGATTTTAATCACTTAAAAAATATTTAAAAATAAATTTTCAATTGCATATTTTGATATTATATAAGGTATTGACTTAAATACTTAGTGATGAGAGCCATGATGTTAAATTTTACATTACTTTTAATTTTTTTTTCTGTATTGTAATATTATCACACCTGCTTCTGGACAATGGATTTTTAAGGTACTGGTAATGAATTGTACCATTTAAAATAAATATATATTTATAAAAAATGCAAAATTGTAGTTTTGTTGTATAAACATTGCCTTGGTTTGTCATGGTCCTGGGCCATGTTGGCCCAGTATTCTTAGTTTCCTGTATTTTTGTATTCCTTTTTTAGGCCATGTTTCCTGAGTTGCCCTGTTGTGTTGTTCCCTAAGTGTATTCATGAGCCCTGCTCCTCCACCAGTCTCTGAATGAAGGTAACGAAAACATAACTAGTTATCCTGACATGACTTCTGTCTTCCTGGAGGTAATAAACAAGGTGATTTTGAACTGTTTTGCTCCAGCACCATTACCTCCACTCAGGAGATGGAGGCTGAGATCAGGGTTAACGTGACACCATTTTCTCCTGCCTCTGTGAACTCATCACTAGATAGGATTTTGGCCTTGAACAATGGTGTAACCACTCACTCTCAGCCTGAAGTGTCACCTGCTTCAGTTAATGGTTTACGTACCGTTTTACCTGTATCTGTCTCTCCACTCAATATAGTTATCACTCTGAAGCCACAGATCACTGCGGGTGCGGGTTCCAACAAACACATTCATCCAACACACCACAGTCATGCTACCACGGTGCCATTGGTTAGGTCCATACCTGTGTATTTACTGTTTTTCCAGGAGTCAGCTCCTGATGATCTAAGCCTTGTTTTTGTGGATCGAGTGGCAATTCTTGTTTTCTGTATGGTTGAACCAGCTCCTCTGAGCCGCACACTACCATCGGTTAAGTCCAACCAGCTTATGTTGACCTCTCCTAGGATTACTGAGACTGGGCCAGTAACCTGTGAGCCGCTTTAGACTGATGCAGACTCTGGGAACCTAATGATTGCTGGCTCAGAACTGGTGGTCACTACCACTGCTCATTTCATGGTCTTTTGTGCCAAGATATTAAGCCCTATAGCATGTTTTTCACCCGCTCTTTCTCTCTCTGGGATTGTGCCTCAGCAGCCTGTGTTTCCTCAGCTCCTAGTCCAGCCAGGGGCCTCCATAACTGTTTGTCCTGCATCTGCTGTTGAACTCCCGGGTGTGCCTATCTGGCACCCTGCGGCGACACCACCGCTTTACGTCACGTCAGCTGGAGGGTCCGAGGGTCCCGTCCGACAGCTGTTTTTCGTCTCCGCTGGCGGCTCTGGTCAGCCCGGCCAGCACCTCCTCGTCTCCGCTGGGGGTTCAGGGGAACGCCTCCAGCCGCTCTTCGTCTCTGCTGGCGGCTCTGCTCAGCCTAGCCAGCACCTCCTCGTCTCCGCTGGAGGGTCCGAGGGGCCCGTTCAGCCGCCTGTCTCCGCTGGAGGGTCCGAGGGGCCCGTTCAGCCGCCTGTCTCCGCTGGAGGGTCCGAGGGACCTGTTCAGCAACCTTCCTCGTCAACTGGGGGGCCCAAGGAGCCCGTCCAGCCACCAGCTGCTCCATCAGCTGCAGCCTCGGAGTCCCCGTCCCCAGCTTCCACGCCGCCGCCAGCTGCAGCCTTCGTGTCTCCACCCATGCCGTCGCCATGTTGGCCCAGTATTCTTAGTTTCCTGTATTTTTGTATTTCGTTCCTTATTTAGGCCATGTTTCCTGAGTTGCCCTGTTGTGTTGTTCCCTAAGTGTTTTCCCTTCGTGACTCTTACCCCCTGTGTGCCCCTCTGTGTATTCATGAGCCCTCGTCCCTCTTTGTGTTTATTCCCTGTTTCCCCTGCCCGTTATGTCTATGTTCTCCCTGTGCTCTCTCTCTCCTCCGGTCTGAACCCCCGTGCACTTCCTGTGTTACTTTGTGCCTCTCGCGCCTGTATACGTCATGTTACGTTCACCCTGCCCTGTCTCGTTATGGTTATCTGTGTCAGCCGTGTCCCCGTGTGTTCCCACTTCCCTCGTTAACCCTCTGTGTATTTATGTCTGCGTCTCCCTCAGTTCTGTGTCGCGTTCTCCCTCATGCTAAGTGGATTTCCCTGTGTCTCTCTGCGAGTGTTAGTTTATGGTTCCCAGTTTAAGTTTTGTATTTTCTGTGATCTGCCTTCCAGCATTAAAGCTGTGATTTTGAGTTTATCCCCTGAGTCCGTGAGTTTGCATTTTGGGTCCTCATCCTGCCTGCCACACAGCGAGCCATGACATGGTTTGTCTTTTAGGCAGTTGGGTAACACTTGTATGCATATTTTTAACCACAAAATTGGGTTTTATCTGCTGGACATGTTTTGTCCCTTATCTCAAGAATCACTGATGTTCCAAGATGGCGCGGCCACGTCCAGACGCCTTCCTGACCGCTCCGCTCCGACTATCCACTTTTCTTGTTTTTTACTTATTTTTTGCTCTGGTTTACATCCCAAAATCCTCTAGTCTTATAGTATACGACAGCGGATCACTTGTAAACATCGGTGCCAAGGTTGCACATCTAATCTTGGACACTTTTAAACCTGACCCTTCCTGGCCGCCAGAGATTCTACGCGGCGCAGAGAACAACAAAGGACGGGCCGCTCATCCGAGGCACAGAACAAAAAAGCGCCGGGGAAAACGCGCTGGTATTAGGAACAGACTGAGACAGCAGGCGCATCGCGCACCACTGCCCAGTATCCTACTGGCCAATGTACAATCCATGGAGAACAAGCTCGATGACCTAAGAGCAAGGGTCACCTTCCAACGTGACATGAGGGACTGCAACATTCTGTGCTTCACGGAGACATGGCTGACCCCCACCGTGCCGGACCAGGCCGTAACTCCGTCGGATTCATTCTTTGTGCTCCGCGTGGACAGAACGGCAGAGTCGAACAAAACCAAAGGTGGAGGAGTGTGTTTCATGGTAAACAGAAAGTGGTGTGATGCCAGGAGCATTTCTACTCTCTCCAGCGGCTGCTCGCCACATCTGGAGTTCCTGAGCATTAAGTGCCGCCCTTTCTATCTGCCCCGTGAGTTCACCTCAGTCATCGCCACGGCGGTCTACATCCCACCCCAAGCGGACACAGGTATGGCTTTGTCCGAATTACATGATGTGCTGAGCTCGCTTCAAAACAAGGACCCGGGCACAGCCCTCATTGTAGCAGGAGACTTTAACAAAGCGAACCTCAGACAAGTCATGCCAAACTTTTACCAGCATGTCTCGTGTCCAACGAGAGGGGATCGGATTTTGGATCACTGCTACACGCCATACAAGCAGGGCTACAAAGCTGTCTCACACCCGGCTTTTGGGAAGTCTGACCACAACGCCATCTTCCTCATTCCCCAGTATAAACAAAGCATACGGAGGGAAGACGTGACCACGAGGGAGGTACAACGGTGGACTGCCCAATCAGAAGCTACGCTACAGGACGCACTCAACGACGTAGACTGGGACATGTTCAGAGTATGCGCAGTCGACATCAACGAGTTTACGGAAGTAGCAGTATGCTTCGTCAATATGCTAGCGGAGGAGATTATCCCCACTGCCAGAGTCACCACATTCCCAAACCAGAAACCGTGGATGGACAGATCGATCCGCACTGCTATAAACGCCAGGACCGCCTCCTACAACGCGGGTCTCGCCACTGGCGATATGAGCGCCTACAAAGCGGCCTCATACGGCGTGCGGCGCGCGGTGAGAGATGCCAAACGCAGGTACCGGGAACGTGTGGAGTCCCGCTTCCACCAGGGCGACACACGGAGTATGTGGCACGGACTACGCACCATTACTGTCAGGGTCCTGGGTCTCCTGACCCAGCGTTTCAGTTCTTTGTAATTTTTGTATTATTGTACTTGTGTGAGTTTCTATGGTTTCTAGTTTCGATCCCTTGCCCTTCATGTTTCTCTATGTCCCCTCTGTTCTGTGTAAGTCTGTGTCTGCATGTTTGAGTTCCCCTCTGTGTCTCTCGGTTCTTAGAGTCCTCTGCCTTATGGTTTATGTCTGTGTTTCTTAGTTGCAGTCTCCACTGTGTCAAGTTCGCGTCTCTGTGTGATCCTTCCTGTTTTACTTTGAAGGTCCGTGACTTATGTGAATGTGTCCTGCTTTGCTTGTCTCGTCAGTTCTAATTTCCCCCAGCTGTGCTCTCCTTCTGTGTCTCATTCTCCTCGTTACTTCCCAGTGTATTTAGACCCTGTGTTTCTCTGTGTCAGTGTTGCGTCGTACCCTCAACAAGCTGTGTGTGTGTTTTGCCTCCGTGTTACCAGTGTTTTGTTTCCAGCTCTAGCTCTAGTTCCAGTTCAGTATTCTGTCCACCAGTGTTTTTGTTTGTCTTTTGGTGAGTTTAGTTAGTAAGAGGTTTTCCAGCAATAAAGCTGCGCTTTAAGTTGAACTTCTGTGTCTGAGTCCTGCATTTTGGATCCACCACTCCTGCTTGCCCGCCTGCCACACAGCCAACCATGACAATTACGGACTACAAAGCCAGGGACACTGCGCCGATCAACGCCGACTCTGCCCGTTTCGAGGTTAGCCAGGCGGCTAATGCTATCTACCGCCTGACTACCGAGGACAGTGACGTCATCAGCGAGAGACCGGTGACCAGCATCGCGGAGCATGACGTCCGAGCGGCGCTGAGGAGAGTGAACACAAGGAAAGCGGCGGGGCCAGACGGCATCACCGGCCGTCTGCTGCGCTGCTGTGCTGACCAGCTAGCAAGTGTGTTCACTTACATCTTCAACGAGTCCCTGGCGAAGTCTGTGGTCCCCACATGCTTCAAAAGATCCACCATCATCCCTGTGCCCAAGAACAGCAAACCCTCATCCCTGAACGATTACCGGCCAGTTGCACTGACCTCGGTAGTAATGAAGGTGTTTGAGAGGCTGCTGAAGAACATCATCTCCTCCTCCATCCCAGACACCACAGATCCGCTGCAGTTCGCCTACAGATCCGCTGCAGTTCGCCTACAGATCCAACAGATCCACAGAGGATGCCATCGCCCACGTCCTACACACCACTCTCAGCCACGTGGACAAGAAACAGGGTAACTATGTGCGAATGCTGTTTGTTGATTACAGTTCAGCTGGGGTGGCTGTAGCTCAGGTGGTAGAGCAGGTCATCTACTGATCGGAATGATTGGTGGTTCGATTCCCGGCTTGCCCTAGTCTGCATGCCAAATATCCTTGGGTAAGATACTAACCCGAAATTGCTCTCCGATGCATTCATCGGAGTATGAATGTGTGTGAATGTCAGTTGTGCTTGTGCAAATGGGTGTGAATGGGTGAATGCACAAGTTGTGTAAAGCGCTTTGAGTGCTCAGAAGAGTGGAAAAGCGCTATATAAGAACCAGTCCATTTACCATTTACCATTCAGCGTTTAACACAATAGTGCCCTGCAGACTGTTCACAAAGCTGAGGGATCTGGGACTTAACAGCCGTCTGTGTGCATGGGTGTTGGACTTCCTCACTGGCAGAACTCAGGTGGTGAGGGTGGGCAGGTGCTTCTCCAACAGCAACACCATCAACACAGGAGCACCTCAGGGATGTGTCCTCTCGCCACTGCTCTACTCCCTCTACACTTCAGACTGTGTGGCCACCCATGGCTCCAACACCATTGTGAAGTTTGCTGACGACACAGTGGTGTTGGGTGCCATCTCCAATAACGATGAGGCGGCCTACATGGATGAAGTGAAGAATCTGGCATCGTGGTGCCAGGACAACCACCTCCAGCTGAACGTCAGCAAGACCAAGGAGCTGGTGGTGGACTTCAGAAGGGGTCAGCACAGAGACTACAAGCCCATTATCATCAATGGAGCTCCAGTGGAGAGGGTGCAGTCCTTCAAGTATCTTGGTGTCCACATCTCCTCAGACCTGACATGGGCTGCCCACATTCAGGTCCAGACCAAAAAGGCTAGGCAGCGCCTGTATCACCCACGACAACTGAGGAAGTTCAGGGTCTCTCCAAAGATCCTCAGGATTTTCTATACAGGCGCTGTGGAGAGCATCCTCACACAGAACATGACATTGTGGTTCGGGAACAGCTGTGTGAAGGACCAAAAAGCTCTCCAGAGAGTGATCCGTACAGCAGAACGCTGCTGCAGGATTGCTCCCCCCCCGCTTCAGGACACCTACACCAGGAGATGCCGGACTAGAGCAGCGCAGATACTGAAGGACCCGTCCCATCCTGGCAACAAACTGTTCCAACTTCTGCAATCTGGTAGAAGGTTCCGCATCTTCCGGGCAAGGACAGAGAGACTCAAGAGGAGCTTCTCTCCCCAAGCCATCCGTGCCCTAAACACACACACCCACCCTCTCACATCATCTATAATTGACTGAGACAGGACTCTTCCAGACACTAAACCAAGGCACAATGTACATTTCAATTACTTTAATTTTAAATATGTTTATATTGTCTATCCTGTAAAATAGTCAGATGTCTATTCATATTAATGTACAGAATTCACCTGCTTGCTGCTACTACTGCACATTCACCCAGTGTATATACTATATGTGTATATATATATATATATATATATATATAATGTTCTTCCTCTACACCCCCCCCCAATTTTTGCACATGTCGAGGAGCGTGTCAGGCTACATTTCACTGTGTGTTATACTTGTATAACTATGCACGTGACAAATAATAAAGAACCTAGAACCTAGAAAAAAGTTTTGTTTCACTTCCATTTCTTCCTGTAGCATGTTGAAGCTCTACTTGGAACTTTGTTAGCCAGTTCTCAGGTGGTCTTAAACTTTATTGGGACTGGATTAATCTCTGACTCTCTCCCACAGCATGTATTTGTCCTGTGTTCCTCCCCTCAACCCCAATCAGACCTACCCCCCCCCCCCCCCCCCCCCCCCCCCCGCCCCCTCCAGTTCTGCTGGAGCTTTCTTCATGTTAAAAAGACGTTTTTACTTCCGGCTCGCTCAAAGGAGGTCATGCAATAGTTGTGGTGTTCATTATTACATGTCAGGATGATTGGCTAATATGTCCTGTGGTTAATGATCAAATCAGAATTGATACATCTCGTAAGTTCTGGTGGTTGTTAAGTTCACTGAGAGTCTGAAAAATTACATAATTCAAGTGTTATCTTTCTCAAAGAAACCAAGCAATTATGTATATTCACATATTGCACAAGGTAACAAACCCATGAGCACATCTGTCATTTTTTTTCAAAGATTTGAAAATGAATTGAGAAATCATTAGTGCACACAATTAAAACCAGGAAGTGAAGAATTGCCCAACTGTTGAAGGTGGAGCCAGGAGAGCCCCCGGGCAGAGGTTTTGTCTGTGTTCGCCCATGTCCATCTCTGTTGACCTCTGGCCTGCATGTGCTTTAGGCAAAGACCGCAGTGGAGCTTCAGCTCTCCTTTGTTGGACTTGCACTGCTGTGGGTATTCAACAACAGATTCTGCTCTTCTCCAGTGTTTTTTTAGTCTTTTTGTTCCCAATAAGACTCTGACCAGTCAGAACTGAATTCAGGATTAGACTGCAGATTCTGACCTGACTAAACAGCCTGTAGGCATAGCACATCCTCTGTGTAACATGACAGAGGCCACATTTTGGCATGGACATGCAGATAACAGGCGGAAGTGCTGCTGTAAAGGTCCTTGGGTTTCAATACTTGAGATCATCATTGACAGCAAATGAGTTATGTTCATGTGTAAAATGAGTTTGTCCATTTACATTTCTAGAAACTGCATAAATATGTCTGTAACTTCTAAACAGTCAGTGCAATGTTTTTGTTAAACCCTTCAATTAAACTGAAACTCTGTATTTCAATCACATCCTGACTGTTTGATTTGAAATCCACTGTGGTGCTGAAGACAAAGCTACATATACGCATAGTTAGGTCCATATTTGTTGGAGCGAGACACAAAGTGTGAGAATATTCAGAATAAGTCGCAGAATCACAGCAATCATGCAGGAAAAAAGTTTTATAAGTGTTGATGCTGTGTGACTTTTACAGTCTCCAACAGTGAGTTATCAGGTCACTGTGTATGTGTAGCCATGTTTACAGCGATGCTGTGAAGCAGACTGAAGTTTGACTGAGACTTGAAGATCAGACCGAAGTTAGTGAGTTCAGCCCTGATGGCTGCCATAAAACTTTACTCTGAAACATTCAGCTCATGGTTTGAAGCAGATTTTTGTGGCTGTGAGATGAGCCTTTATATTAAAATCATCACTACACTTCTGATATTTGCATTAGTGAACTGTAAAATAGCAGCTTTAGCACAGAAGAAGCTTACTCGACGGTTTCAATACTGACAGTGTTTTTGGCAGTGATGGTTACATCTCTTCTTTTTTAATCTTACTTTATACAGAAAACAAATGACTTCTGTTTGTTACTTTTCTGACTTCTTTTTATGTCTGTTGTTAAATCTCTACAGCCACAAACAGTTTTCTGAAGCTCCACCAGTATATTACAAGAGCAGAACTCCTCTGCTCATATTCCAACTCACCAAAGAGGGACAGCACGCCACAGGCAATCCACACCAGCAGGGACACTCCCACACTTCCGGAGTGCTTCAGGATTCCCTTTGGTGAGATGAAGATCCCGGCTCCGATGATGGTCCCAATGATGATGGAGATGCCTCGGAGCAGGGTCACCTTCTTCCCCAGTTCTACCTTTCCGTCCTCACGCTTGAGTTCTGTCCCGTTTGAGGAAGCTTTGTGTCCATTTGCTGCAGTTTCTCTGTGAGCAGATGCAGAGCTTCCAGTCATCTCTGTACACAGTGCCTACCACGCTTCTTCTCTTTATGAATGCTCTGTCTGTGACTGCAGACACCCCGTCTTTGTGACTGAAAGTTACAAAACTCTGAGTTAAGACTAAAGGCCAGGCAGGCCGTGCTCTCTATCTCTCTCTCCTCCCACCCACCAACCTTCACTCTGCCCTCCCTCTCTCTTATCTCTCTCACTTACGTCTCACTTTCCTGCCCGGCTGTCTACCCTTTGACATCACGAAACTTTTCTCTCCTTTCTTTCTTCTCTGCACTGCTGTCTCACCCTGAGTTTGCCTTCCTGCAGCCCCTCTTGTGTAAATCCTGGCTCACGTCAGTGAGGTGTTGCTCTGTTGGGTAATCATGACACAGCAACCTGTTTTTCAACACAGACTCACTCGTTTCCTCATCTCCACCCCTTATCCAATTTCTCTTTTGTCTAATTTCCTCTTGTAATTCAACGTCCTCCTCTTTTTATTAACATGACGACACAGGTCTGTAACCTGCCCTGGGATGATTTCAATCGAGGCGAGCAGGTAAAACCAGCTTTCCTGGGACAGCAGCAACTTCAAAGAGCTATACAAACTGCTTTACTTCGAGGTGACCATGGTACTCAAGGGAACAGAAAATAAGGAAGTATTAGAAACCCTGTAAGGGCTGGTGAAACACTGCTCTGTTTTATGTAAAATCAAAGTTAGCTACTGAACATGCATATCATTGTTTTCACTGCTAATCAAATGATCATGTAAGAAAACAAAGGCACAGGAATAAAAAAGGCTTTCTGCGTCTTTCTCTTCCCATTCTGCTGCCTTGTGAAACAATCCTGCTTCTCTGTTTCCAATGGTCAAAACCAAAATGTTGTTTTCTCTGCCAAGCTTGAAAATTGTATTGGCTGCATGGTTCTTCTTTCTGATATCTGGTTTCATAAAGTTATGAAGAGTGAATGAATAGTGGCATTGTAAAGTGCTTTGGGTGCCTTGAAAAGCGCTATATAAATCCAATCCATTATTATTATTATTATAAGTTTGATCAATACATAAAAGAGAAATATGTTCAAGTAGTAACAATGACTGCTTGCATGTCTGAATTTTGTGCGCGTACATGATCGGGCTTCAGCCTTGGTAGATTAGTGGTGACAGTAGGAATGTGAGAAGATAAGAACTCTGTCACCAGATGACCATCATACATGATTTTACATGAAAGAAATTCATATGTGAATTTTACTAAATTATGCTTAACGTTGATCAGAAAATAACACAGTGTTTCATGAATGGGAATTTTACCACATCCAATAAATAAGATAATAAAAATTTTGAAGGGATTCTGATAGGAGGAGTCACTGAGAGCCTGTACAGAGTCTGACATTGGTGTGTGTCTGCGGTGCAGGATGGGGCTGCAAGACACACACCAGTCTCTGAATGTCTGACTTGTAAAGCGTGTAATTTAATAAAAAGAAATTGCATTAAATAAACTGTGATTGACAAAAACACAGTTTTAAAAAGGAAAAGAAAGAATTCATCTGGAGGGAGGGATTATGTTACAATGAATGTGTCAAAGTACAGTTAAATAAACTGAATGAAACATGAAGTGAATTCTATACAGGGAGTGCAGAATTATTAGGCAAATGAGTATTTTGTCCACATCATCCTCTTCATGCATGTTGTCTTACTCCAAGCTGTATAGGCTCGAAAGCCTACTACCAATTAAGCATATTAGGTGATGTGCATCTCTGTAATGAGAAGGGGTGTGGTCTAATGACATCAACACCCTATATCAGGTGTGCATAATTATTAGCCAACGTGCTTTCCTTTGGCAAAATGGGTCAAAAGGACTTGACAGGCTCAGAAAAGTCAAAAATAGTGAGATATCTTGCAGGGGGATGCAGCAGTTTCAAAATTGCAAAGCTTCTGAAGCGTGATCATCGAACAATCAAGCGTTTCATTCAAAATAGTCAACAGGGTCGCAAGAAGCGTGTGGAAAAACCAAGGCGCAAAATAACTGCCCATGAACTGAGAAAAGTCAAGCGTGCAGCTGCCAAGATGCCACTTGCCACCAGTTCGGCCATATTTCAGAGCTGCAACATCACTGGAGTGCCCAAAAGCACAAGGTGTGCAATACTCAGAGACATGGCCAAGGTAAGAAAGGCTGAAAGACGACCACCACTGAACAAGACACACAAGCTGAAACGTCAAGACTGGGCCAAGAAATATCTCAAGACTGATTTTTCTAAGGTTTTATGGACTGATGAAATGAGAGTGAGTCTTGATGGGCCAGATGGATGGGCCCGTGGCTGGATTGGTAAAGGGCAGAGAGCTCCAGTCCCACTCAGACGCCAGCAAGGTGGAGGTGGAGTACTGGTTTGGGCTGGTATCATCAAAGATGAGCTTGTGGGGCCTTTTCGGGTTGCGGATGGAGTCAAGCTCAACTCCCAGTCCTACTGCCAGTTTCTGGAAGACACCTTCTTCAAGCAGTGGTACAGGAAGAAGTCTGCATCCTTCAAGAAAAACATGATTTTCATGCAGGACAATGCTCCATCACACGCGTCCAAGTACTCCACAGCGTGGCTGGCAAGAAAGGGTATAAAAGAAGAAAAACTAATGACATGGCCACCTTGTTCACCTAATCTGAACCCCATTGAGAACCTGTGGTCTATCATCAAATGTGAGATTTACAAGGAGGGAAAACAGTACACCTCTCTGAACAGTGTCTGGGAGGCTGTGGTTGCTGCTGCACGCAATGTTGATGGTGAACAGATCAAAACACTGACAGAATCCATGGATGGCAGGCTTTTGAGTGTCCTTGCAAAGAAAGGTGGTTATATTGGTCGGTGATTTGTTTTTGTTTTGTTTTTGAATGTCAGAAATGTATATTTATGAATGTGGAGATGTTATATTGGTTTCACTGGTAAAAATAAATAATTGAAATGGATATATATTTGTTTTTTGTCAAGTTGCCTAATAATTATGCACAGTAATAGTCACCTGCACACACAGATATCCCCCTAAAATAGCTAAAACTAAAAACAAACTAAAAACTACTTCCAAAAACATTCAGCTTTGATATTAATGAGTTGTTTGGGTTCATTGAGAACATGGTTGTTGTTCAATAATAAAATTATTCCTCACAAATACAACTTGCCTAATAATTATGCACAGTAATAGTCACCTGCACACACAGATATCCCCCTAAAATAGCTAAAACTAAAAACAAACTAAAAACTACTTCCAAAAACATTCAACTTTGATATTAATGAGTTGTTTGGGTTCATTGAGAACATGGTTGTTGTTCAGTAATAACATTATTCCTCAAAAATACAACTTGCCTAATAATTCTGCACTCCCTGTATATGTATGACCCAATGTTTGAATGTGACAGATTTTCTGTGTTAAGACTGACAAAGAAAATAAAGTGATTTTAAAGTTTAAACTTTGTGTTAAATCATATCAAGATTCAAGGTTCAAGGTTCTTTATTTGTCACATGCATAGTTATACAAGTATAACACACAGTGAAATGTAGCCTGACACGCTCCTCGACATGTGCAAAAATGGGGGGGTGGGGGGGTGGGGGGGGGTGTAGAGGAAGAACATTATATATATATGTAGCAGCAAGCAGGTGAATTCTGTACATTAATATAAACATATTTAAAATTAAAGGAATTGAAATGTACATTGTGCCTTGGTTTAGAGTGTATATCAGTCCGATAGACAGAGACTGGATGGAGATTAGGTGAGTAGACATTAATAAAGTGACGTCCAATAAGAGAGGGGACAGAAAGGGTTCTTCTGCAAGATAAGGATCTAAGACATCCACAGCTGAAAGTGACACCAGAACCTGTGAACCTGCAAACTGGTTGTATATTTTTGACTTTCCAGTTTAGCTGTGTTAGATGGTTAATTCAGGATACATCATACTTCCACTGGGTGATTATCATCAACTTGGAACGCAGCATAAATGCATCCTCAGGTCTGGTTGTGCTCATCCTTTCTCTAACCTGTGAGTGCAAAAAGCTCTTACAGGTTACTCTAGAGCTGTAATTATGACCTTCCCTTGGGGCCTATTTTCCAGGCCACTAGAGTTAAGCCCAGGCATTAGAAGTGCCACAATCATTGGAGGAGCGTTAACACGTGGGACTAATAGGATTTGACCTGCAAGGCGACTCAGGTGTTTGCTTATGTGATCAGAGTGAGCAGGGGAGCTGCTCCTTAAATCTGTCATTTCACTGATTTATTGTCATAAACCAAGTTGTAATCTAATTATAATTCCAACTATAACTGTAACTGTAATTATAATGAACAATTTATTGATTGAACATTCCAAAAAATATTATTAGTCATTAATGAGAGATCTAATTTAATACATAACACAGCTGCATCTCCATCCTTTTCAACTGAATGTCTGCGGTTTGAAATGCATTATTCATGAACACAAAGTTAACTAATACGCTAAGCATATTTTGTACTTTTTAAAAATTATTTTAGCATCAGTACATTGACCTATAGTCAATTGAGACTGAAATGATGTAAAACATAACATCTACTTCTGCACTACTGCCAGTGCCACTTTCCCAGGTTTAGCTTTCATGTAAACAGAAAGAAACAAAGCTTTTGTTAGGGATATTTTTTACAGTGCAGAGGATTTGTTGTGTTAGTTCAGTGGTTCTCAAACTGATGCCAGAAAGAAAAGGTTCAGTCAGCTGTGGACAAGTCCAAACATGACAGTCTACCAAAATTTAATCTGCCACTAAGTCACCAGAGAACCTCAAGAAAAAGATGGAACAACGTCCTTCACTTGTCTGTGAAGGTTCTCAGTCATCCAGGTCATCGTAGTCAAAGGAGCTTGCAAAGAAAAGCGTCTGGACTTCTTTAAGTTGCTTGAAGACGTTTCACCTCTCATCCGAGAAGCTTCTTCAGTTCTAAGGTCGTCCTTCACTTATTGTCATTCATTATATTGTCACAGCCTTTATTTCGAGTTGTCTAGCAGCGCCTGTCAACCATACTGACCTTGCCATCACTGGAAAGCCCACGTTTAGCTATTTACTGGCTGTCATTTGAGGAAGTTTCATCATTAGATGACACAATGTAGGATTTTGTTTTTTGGGGCATGGGTGTGTCTCCTGTGGTTTTGCCTGAAAGCCTTTGTCAGCAGTATGTCGCAAAGCACCAAGAGAAGCCTTTTTCAAATGATTATACTCAGCGTTTTGGGGTTGTTTTTCTCTGACACATTTTGGCAAAAAAAAACAACATTCTGAGACCAGATATTACTGATAAATTCACAGAAGTACACAAAGTTAAGAAAATGAGGTGACAACCTAGTGGGCCTCTTGTGCTGACACGGTTTGGGTCTGCTGTACAAAAGCACAAAAATGCTCTTTATCATCAAACATTTCTGTTCTCAGAGCAAAGATTTCAAGTCAGCAAAAAGCAACTTCATCAAAACATTAACTGAGGAAAAATCACGTTTTACTCTCACTGTTCTAGCAGCACATAGAACATATTTAATCCTATTTTTCTTTCATTTGTCACCTCTCTGTAGCAACATATGTACAAAATAGCTCTAACATTGTAAGTCATCCCTCAGGATCAGTGAGTCGGCAATCACATAACTTTTGAACATACTTGTCACCATGACTTCAGCTTCATTCATGAGTGTGTCTCCATGCAAAAAGGCTGGATGTGGGCACACTGTGGCACAGCAGATTTATCTCTCACTGACAAAGATAATATAATGCATTGTACTGAAAACAATATAAAAAATGTACAGGCCCATATTGTGGATCAGATAAACTGGTGTAATACAAACCATTGCAAATGAACGCTGGAAGAAAGAAAGAAAAACAAACAAACACCTGGATCTCCTGTATGGAGAAAAAAAAACAGAAGAGAAAACAAACAAAAAAGAGCAACATAATTAAAAAAAACCCCAGCACCATCACAATAAACTAGCTAGCAGTAGATAACAGTAGATACTAAATATTAAACGCTATTGTGCAGCACGCAAGATAGACAGCGCACAATGTGCTTTGAGGCAGCAGCCAAGAAAGGTGTAGTCCGCGTCTGTGAACACCCGTGTGTACACCTGTGTGGATCAGCATGCTTGTATTCAAAAGGTTTCTCCATGTAACGATCTGCTAGGGAGTGTGGGGAGCCATAGCCCCGTCCACCAGGGCATGAAGCAGGTATGGAGGAGATCCAGGTCCCAGACATCCAGAGGCCCCAGAGTACGAGGACCCGAGGAGGACCACCAAAAGGGGGGAACCGTGCCACCCTCCTGGGAAGAGCTGAGTAGAGCCCCAAACGAGAGGTCACCCAGCAGATCTAGAGGCCAGAGGCCTGAGGGCACCCCACCCCCCGGAAGGGGCCCAGCCGGGCCACAGGCAGCAGGCCCCGCCAATCGGCCACCAGGAGTGAGCCGGTACATACATGAGCGCCCAGCCCCAGTCGACAAGAACCACCAACACACCAACGTCTGAGGGCATCAGCCACTGGCAGGGAGTGTGGTGAGGGGAGATGGGCCTCCGTACTTTGGAGGGCCTGAGATGTACCCAGAGAGGTCGAGTCTAAGACCTGACCTGACATATAGACACAGACGAACAGGCGCGGACACAAACGTGCATTCCCACCCCCATATACATACAAGGTCTTAAATAATCAGGCCCCATCTTATCTTAATGACCTTGTAGTACCATATCACCCTATTAGAGCACTTCGCTCTTGCTCTGCAGGCCTACTTGTTGTTCCTAGAGTATTTAAAAGTAGAATGGGAGGGAGAGCCTTCAGTTTTCAGGCCCCTCTTCTGTGGAACCAGCTTCCAGTTTGGATTCAGGAGACAGACACTATCTCTACTTTTAAGATTAGGCTTAAAACTTTTCTTTTTGCTAAAGCATATAGTTAGGGCTGGACCAGGTGACCCTGAATCCTCCCTTAGTTATGCTGCAATAGACATAGGCTGCCGGGGGATTCCCATGATGCATTGAGTTTTTCCTTTCCAGTCACCTTTCTCACTCACTATGTATTAACAGACCTCTCTGCATTGAATCATATCTGTTATTAACCTCTGTCTCTCTTCCACAGCATGTCTTTTATCCTGTCTTCCTTCTCTCACCCCAACCGGTCGCAGCAGATGGCCGCCCCTCCCTGAGCCTGGTTCTGCCGGAGGTTTCTTTCTGTTAAAAGGGAGTTTTTCCTTCCCACTGTTGCCAAAGTGCTTGCTCATAGGGGGGTTATATGATTGTTGGGCTTTTTTCTCTGTATCTATGAAGCGCCTTGAGGCGACTTATGTTGCGGGAGTATTTGCAAATTTTCAAACCATCAGTGAAAATGGTGAGATCGATTTCCCAGAAGTTGGAGGGGACAAAGCATTTAGACATTTTTACAGACATGATTTATGAGGCTTGGGACAGATGTATACTGGACATTGTTCTTTACAGTTTCAGTTAAGAAGCTGCTCACACCACTATTGTTTTATTCTTGCAACTGAGATTTCTAAATAAAAATCACAGAATCATGCTCTCTGTCGCTGTCTGACAAAACTTTAACCAGTTTCAGAAGCTGCTGAAGACACCGACTCCATGAAGGGTGTGAGCTTTCACAGACCACACACTGAATGGATGGATGGATTAATTCATGAATGGATGAACAGTATGGTGGAAATTTCCACCAACTTATGATGGTCAAGATGATTTGTGGGCTTTGTACTTCTCTGTACTTCGCACAGAAATTAAGGACATTTTTGTTTGTTTAACTATTTCTTTGTTCTTACAGTGCTTCTTGGCAATCAATGTAAAGATATGTAAGTGATTTCTAACATAGACACCTTCGTACCTTCATACTTTCCAATTAGCAGGTGAAATATATCAAATATATAAATATATGTATATTTTTTAGCAAAAATATACATATATATATTTAGCAGATGACCTGCTCTACCTCCTAAGCTACAGCCACCCATGGAGGTCCTTATAGTGGTCACTAGATTGGTCACACATGGCTGCTGGAGGGCATCCCTTCAACCAGCATTTGTCACAAGTCTGCCATTGTGGTTGTGTTGGTAACGCCCAAGCCGATCTCACAGGAGGTGAATGGGATTGAGGTCAGCACTGTAGGCAGGTCATTCCATCCTTTCTACTCCCAAATGCTGGAGGTAGTTTTTCATTATGCCAGCTCTACGGGGGCTATACATTGTCATCTTGGAGGACAGAGTTCGGTTGCAGATTGTGGAGATACGGAATTGCCACTGGTTGCAGAATCTCATCTAAATGAATCCTATGATAACAAGAATTGCTCTGCCAGTGAGAGAGACACTTTTCAGTGGCATAAAATGGTATCAAACGTCTGTAGCTAATCAAAATAAAAATGTGTGTTGTACGATCATTCCATCATGTAAACAGAACAGTTCAAAGAAATCATAAAAAGCCCAATGACATTCACCCATGATGAGTAGAAACTCTTAACTCTGACTGTGTTTTGCTGTCTTTTAGAAACATTTTAAAGGAAATCCATGACAAGCAATATGGTCTGCTGTGTTGTACACCCCATTTAAGAAGTGTGTACTTGGTTTTTTCAGTAATTTATTAGTCTGTTACGAAGGATCCATACAGTATATGAATGCAGTTTGCTAACCAAGCCTGCTAGCCCTACCAAATAACTTGGCATTCCACTCTCCCAAAAAAATCTAAAAGATAAAGCACAGAAATGTTGAGAGGGATATTGATGCCTTCTATGTGCATGGGAGAAACAAGCCAATTAAAGAAGATCTGAATACTTGTAACATATATATATATAAGTGTACATTTCAAATGTGAAAGAATTCTGTGCTGTCTGAATGTAGAGATTGACTCATGTGTACAGCTACTGGCTAACTTTATATAATGTTTCACATAAACATGTCTTTACAGACTAAGAGAGGGGAAACGTGTGTGTGTGGAGTCGGTGTATGGTAGATCTTACTAACTAGTAATGACATTGTTTTCATTGCTATATGCTGCATTCCACACAAATACCAGCTGCCAAAACAAATGGACACATGCTATGGACACACAGAAAGGTCGGTTTAAGGTTGTGTTCTTTGCATGCTTTCACATTGACCACTCACAATTTTTTTGCATGGCAGAGCAGCAGAAGGATTTCTCACTTTGAGTTCAGAAAGACAAGAAAACACATTGTCCGTGGTGTAGGAAATATGATGATGATGCTGTTCAAGTTGTTTGTACAGAATGTTTTCTCTAAGTATTCTGTACAAGCAGGTGCAAGATAAGTAAGTACTGTGTGACACAAATACATGCTGTGCATCCCTGGAATATTAAAGAAACAACAACCATGCTCCTGATAGCTGTCTCTGCAGACACCGGATTAATACATATGATCTAACAAGAGACTTTTTTAAAAATCTCCTCAATGAACTGAAAGGAATCATCAACATCTTTTAGAATCACAGTTCTACAAGAAAAGAAACTTCTTTGTAGTTCAGGGAACCAAGAAACGCAGTCAAACCAACACTGCAGCCGAAAATCTGATGAGTTTCCCAAGATTTGAAGGGTTATGATACAATAAATCTTTAAACTGTGTTCTTAGAGCCAAACTACAATGGCTCCATGCACCTATTCGATTTCACAATAGTTCATCTAGACCAGGGGTCCCCAATCCCAGTCCACGAGGGCCAGTGTCCCTGCAGGTTTTAGATGTGTCCTTGATCCATCACAGCTGATTTAAATGGATAAATTACCTCCTCAACATGTCTTGAAGTTCTCCAGAGGCCTGGGAATGAACTAATCGTGTGATTCAGGTGTGTTGACCCAGGGTGAGATCTAAAACCTGCAGGGACACCGGCCCTTGTGGACTGGGATCGGGGACCCCTGATCTAGACTCCCACCAAGTGCCTTTTATCATAAATTACCTTAACAAAATGGCAAAAGATAACATGGTGATTACATATCTAGCTAGAGGGGCTTTTATTGCTTTCAGCTCTTCTTGAATAATAATAATAATAATAAGAATTTCCAGGCACATTTCACGAAGCAGAACGCTAGTGATGTGCGATACCACTGATTTCCTTTCCGATGCGATACCAAGTAATATCCAGGGTGGTATCGACGATACTGATCCGATACTTTGTACAAAAACTTATTTTATTTGTTGTATCTCAAATTATAGCATCATAATGATTACAGGACATCAGATTACTTGTTCTTATCACTTAATAATGCAGAGTTCATCATACAGGAATAAAAAATCTGAAGTTGCGCTATTTGAACACTTTGCCTGCCTGCAGCACTAAAGGACCCGTGAGAGACGTCTGTCTCGCCCTAGCAGCACCTGTCCCTCTCCTCGTCTTCAGTTCACCTCAACATACCCTCGTCATATTCTGTGATAATGATTTACTCTGAGGTGTTTGACAAGGTTAGTGATGTTGCAGCAACACCTCACTTTTTTGCCACATGTATCGCAAACCACGTCTCAGCTGTTTGTGGAGGTAAAATACGTCCGCACAATCATGCTCAGCCATTGTTGTGAGTGCGCACGCCAAGGGACTGCGAGACATTTATATAGCTGTATTTTGCACATGACTATGAAAGGCGGAAGAGGAAATAGTTCCTTCGAATGTAGACAATCCAAATGTTATAGTTTCTTTCCACTGTGTTCCTGTTAATGATAAACTACAAATTTACTCTAAATTACTAAAATATCGATATTTTAATGTGAGAATCGATTCTAGAACATAAATGATTGGTATCGGAGGAATCGATATTTCAGGATCGATCCGAACATCACTACAGAACGCAGTCTTCAGAGATATCTACGTGAACACTGTGATACATCTGACCTTCAGTCCGAAGCAGAAACCCAAACCAGTCTTAAACGAAAGCACAAGTAAAACTTTTTTACTCACAAACATATCTTTGATTGTTAAGAATTTATGATCTTGGTGGTGCTTGCATACTGCAATATCACCACATAATATAGTCCAAAAGGTGGAAGTTTGTAAACTTTTTAAAAAATGCAAAGCCGTGTACACTTGTACACTTCAAAAATTCCTTGTATACTAGACCCTCTTGCACATCTCTGTTTCCTGTGTTGTTAGAAATCAAACTGTAATTTTAGGAAAAATTATGCCAAAAGCACATTTACAATTACTTAATACCGTTTTTAATTTTATTTCTTTACACCAAATCCCCTGTACACATATACGGACTCCGAGGATGAGCAGCCTACAAAAAAAGGCCCCTCAAGTGAAAATACCAGGTAATAAAATCATTTCTAGTGTCTGTGTACATATCTGTGTCTGACACAAGGAAACTTTTTTGACAAGTTGTCTGTATTCTTTCAATAAATTATCTTTTTCTAAACAGCCCTCACCACTCCGCAGTCTGCCCCCCAGCCCACTGATAGCAACCATCATAATGCCCCACCCAGCTTCCAGCACCTTTCGCCACTCCGGCACAACACACAAACCGACACAGCTTTGCGATCTCCCCAGCATGCAGAGTCTGATGTCGATGTCTTCCCTATAGATGGTATGCTTTTAAAATTGTTTTAAAGCTGCATCACAATGTCATTGTATTCTTATCTTCAAAACACCAGTTTGTACTCCTGAATGTCATCTTGTTGTGATTTCTTTTCTGTAGATTCCAGAGACTCTGTGAGGCCACTATTACAAGGCAAGTTTGAAAATCTTGGAATTTCACAGTTTACATGGTATAAAAAATATACGTGACAGGCAAAAACTAGTAAACACTTTTAGCAGTTACAAGAACTAACAAATGAATATCCAACAAAAGGGAATAGAAATACATTGTACTGCAAATACTTTGGTTTATTCTTTGTATGACTTGAAAATCAGGCTTTAGGGAAAACTAAATGACATGTTTCTATCATCAATTGCATGAAGTAAACACACAAGCACTTGCATACACATTTAAGACACCTCCTGGGTGAGGTGCTCCGGGCATGTCCCACCGGGAGGAGACACGCTGAAGAGATTATATCTCTTGGCTGGCCTGGGAACGCCTTGGTGTTCCCCTGGACAAGCTAGAGGAGGTGACCAGGGAGAGGGAGGTCTGAGCTTCTCTGCTTGGGCTGCTGCTGCCGCGACCCGGCACCGGGTAAGTGGAAGAAGATGGATGAATGGAAGTGAATATAACTAAACTGACTGCTTACTTGCAGGTGGAGAGAGATGAGCTCTGAGAAGAGGTAATGTGAATCCGGGTTAGCAGAATGCTACAGTAGGGCTGACCTGAGTTCCAAAGGTTCGAGGAGTGGTGGTGGCAGGAGAGCAGGCAGATGAAGCACTGAGAGATTTCCAAACGAGACAGTGAATTATCCAGGAGTCTGGAAGGTGGGCTAGAGCCAGAGTGATGAGCCGAGGGGATTTCCAGGTAAGTCTTAAGTCTTCCACGCCTGATTGCCTCCAAACCAGCTCCAGGCGTGGAAAGCTGGTGAGGGGAATCTAAACCGAATTACAGTTGACAAAAAAGATGCCATTATGTCTTATAAATGTGTTCACTCACTACCTGTAAAAAGTACAGCGATGTTCTGGCAAAAACAGCTACCAGTACTTTACAGTTTTATTTATTTTACAATATTTTAGTATTTTATAATTCAACAAATTTTTACAGTGTGTTGAGATGGATGACTGACAGACTATGATTATAAGAATTATAAATATACCTAAATATAAGTGCTTTCAAAGTGCTTTTTGAAATGTGTGTATGTCTGTATGAACGATGCTTGTAGTACGAAACTCTTTGGGTGCTCAGGTTGAGCAGAACAGCACTTTGAATGTACCTGTCCAGTTCAGTCCTGACTGAGGACACCTCTGTGTTTGCCATAGAAAGACTGAATACGTTTTGGGGAAATGCAATAATTACTGTGTGTTTTAGAGCATTTTTACCTCCATGTGGAAGAATTTTTTTCACATTGAAAAGTAACTCAATGAGTCACTGAATCAAAGGATTTCAATAAGCCAAGATGAGGCTCTCAGAAAATATCAAGATAATGAGAAATTTAAATAAGAGAGAAGACTGTAAGAATGTGAGGGAGCAGAAGAGAATCACATTTCCATTAACACCAAGGTCATTTATCCAGCCCCACTCCTCAGCTGCATTCAGAGGGAAACAGCAAATCTCATTTTCTGTGTTTCTCATAAGTGGCGGATCAACCACACTCACTTATCATTCTCTTATGTGCTGTCTGCTCTGTTTTTCATTCTTCTCTGCTTTGTTTTTACTAGTTGCAATGGTCATTGGCGGGCAGTTAATTAGGACACCAGAAGCTGTTGAGCTTTTTCATGCAGTTGTAGTCTTATACAAATAATCCAGTCAGCCGTCTAGTATCCAAGTATCCAACTTGCACATGCTGTTTATTATATGTGAATGAAATGTTTAAAAAATAACTACAGATTTACTGTAATTAAAACCTGCCAATGTAGCGATTTTCATCAAAACCAAAAGGCAATGTATGCTATGGTTTTCAGAATGATCAGTGTGGGTGACCATTGTGTTTCTGAAATAAGCAACATCTTTGCTTAAAAAACATTTTTTTGGGTTGGCATCTATCATTAAGCATGATACACACACTCACCCAGTAACACAGTATAGTCCTGTGCAGTTGTATTGTGAGTCACACCTCACATGGACGTATAGCACATAGCACCTTCATTTTTAAAAACACATTGTGAAAGCTTTAGGGTTTAAAACAATGATCATCTTAGTGAAATCCATTCTGTATGTGTTTGGACCAGTTGTTGTGGTTGTTGTTCAGTCTGAGACCTGTAATTTTTTCATCTGAGTCTGAGATCTGACATTTTTTCATCTGAGACTGAGACCTGACATTTTTTCTTCTGAGACTGAGACCTGACAACTTTTTTCCTGAGACCTGACGATGTCCTAAAATGTACACCGTACTCCGGTCTCAGTCCGTCTGCACCCACCCCTGGCCCTGGTCACTTGGTCGTTTTAGTGTTGATGCTGTTCACGTCTCGGATAGCCTCGGTTAGGGCAATTCCGCTTCCAGTGTCCATGCTTACCACAGGAAAAGCAGGCATCTGGGTCTCCTCCCCGCTGCTGTTGTTGTTGATCGTGTCTTCGATCACGTCTTCCTCCCCGGCCTCGGTAGCGCCAGCTGGCTTTACAGTGGAAGCCACCCCACGGGTTCACTGCAGCCTTGTACAGCGTTAAGGCTGCGTTGTGGAGGTCGGCGCTCTGTTTTTCCTCTTTCTTGCTTTTCCTTTCGTCAAGGTGGTTCTGAGCATGGCGGGCATGGCGTCGTAGTTCCATTAGCCGAGGTTAATTTTCCCTCCCCACTTGCGAACACCTTACTTTGGCTGCCACATCTGATCTTAGTCCCCGTAAAATATGGCCGCAGAGATGGTGCTCACATGTGGAGGCGGTGACGCCTGTCATGTCGTCCTTCGGTATTCCACCATTAGCTTCAAACACATTTATCATACGATGTATGAAATAATCCACAGATTCGTCCTGGGTTTGCTTGTAAGTCTGACAATATCCATAGTTTTCTTCATGCTCATAGGTCAGGTGTCTTACCCCCAGCGTAGTGTCAGGCAAATGCGGTGATATTTTCCTCACGTTGCATGGTTCCAGCTTGCCTGCTGCTGCGCGTCAAATTTCTTGACCTGCGGGACAATATTCAGGCCGATCCGTGGCAAAGGGCAGGACGTAATATCCATTAGCCCGCGGCGCACTCCATGTGTGGCTAAGTGCTTGGAGGGCCCCTCTCGGCCCTCTGCCCGGTTTGAGTGTCACTTCTAACGCTTCCTCTTGGCGGAGCTGCCGCTCTCCAGCCGCTGAACTGGCGCTGCTGTCTACTGGCGGTGTGTCGTGTGGTGCAGAGCAGGATCGGGAGGGAAAGGAGTCCAGGTCGGCATCGGCTTTCAGGCCCTGCAAAACAGCCTGTACTAGGGCACAAGGAGAAGCACAAACAGTGCGTGAACAGGGAAATGATGTTTTGTTCCCCGTGTTATGCAGAGGCGGAAGAGGCGCTCAGGCAGATTCTGCATCAGCCTCCCTTCCAAGCACTTCTCTAGGCAACTCTTTCAGGGCTGCTTTCTTTTCCCTCCTTTCTGCTTCCATCATCCACATTTTCAAACATTCCTTCTCATCGCTTACCCTACGCAAATCTACAGTGTTAACTTTCCCTTTCTTCAATAATTTTGCTTCCTCCTCCCGCAACTGTTTCAGAGAGGTACAGTTACATGTGTTATTGTCTAAAACTTTATAAGTCAACAGCTCATTTGTTCTAGCTAATGAGGTGTAATATTCGTGTCGCAGAAGAGTTTATATTTCTTTGTGAAAAGGTATTTTAAGTTCACTAGCTTCAGGTCCCTTTTCAGAAAAGAATTATACAAAAAGGCTTTTTTCAGAGAACACAGAATGGGTTAACAACCCAGCAGTGGAGGATGATCAAGACTTGAAAACTGGTGCTACTAATTCCTACAGCTGTTCCAACTTTTCTGGATTTCTTCCCCCTCTGTCTGCATAAAAGCAGTGTTGGAACACACTGTGGTACCATACCCTCGTGAGCATCAGTTGAACAGTATTGTACTGCAGATAGTAGAGTGTTGCTATAAAAATAGCAAGAAAAAGGGCAATTGACAATGGAAGAGAGACAGACCATCATAAGACGTATAAATGTAGGTCTGTGCTACAGAGAGACTGCAAAGAAAGTTAAGGTGTCAGTGAGGACAGTTTCCTTCAAAGGCTCAGAAACAAACTGACAGGAAGAGGTCTGCAGACCCAAAGACACGACTGAACTGGAGTTTCTGAGAGCTTCAAGCAGCTTCATAGTGGTCGTAGTGAGCAAGTCTCAGTTTCAGCTGTGAAGAGAAACTTCGAGCTGCAGGTTTGAGAGGATGAGCTGCAGCAAGAAAGCCAGATGTCAGAATAAGACAAAGAGGCTTGTCTGGACATTGAAACACCACCACTGGACTACTGAAGACTGGAAGAAGGTTTTATGGACTGATGGGTCAACATTTGAAATCTTTGGTTCATCACGGAGGATCTTTGTACGCCGTAGAGTAGGTGAAAGGTTGGTTCCACAGTGTGTGGCATCAACTGTCAAATGCTGAGAGGAAATGTCTTTCAGTTGACAGTGGATTATAACCCTGCATCACAAAAAGTGGAAAAAGATGTATAAAATGTACACAAAAGCAGAATTTTAAAATGTACAATCATGAAAAAACTGCAATTAATGTCAATATTTTTGCTTTAATATCTTTTTTAAATTATAAATATATGCTTAGACTGAATTTGACGGTAGACACATGTTTCTTGTAAACACACTGTCATAAACCTAACCTGACACATTCACCCTGTGAAAGGAGACCCACATACACAACTGAGCTCTAAGGACTATACCCCAGTGTTGCCAGTACTGCTGACTGGAAACAAGCCATGCCTCCTTTCCAGTACCTACATAAAGGAAGTTGGGGGGGAGAGAGCCGCCAAGACAAAAGTCAACCTTCACTCAGGCAACATGGTGTCATGGTCCTGGGTCGAGCGACCCAGTGTTTGAGTTTTATGTATCTTTTGTATTCATTTGTGCCTAGCTTAGTTCACCTAGTTAATTTCTAAATTGCAGTTTAGTTTTGTTCCTTAGTTGTTTATGTCATCTCCCCCTGTACTAAGTCTCCCTGGTTCATGCGTCATGTCTGCGTGGTTATGTTTAGTTCATGTCATGTCATGTCTCCATGTTTCCTGTTTTACTTTGAAAGTCTATATTCATTGTCAGTGTATTCAGTTTCACTTCTCCTGTCCAGTTGTTAGGTTCATGTGTGTCAGCTGTGCTCCCATGTGTGGCCACTTCTCCTGATCATCCCTCATGTGTATTTAGTCTCTGTGTTTCATACAGTCTGTGTCGCGTCGTCTGTGTTCCCACCCTCCATGTTGTCACAGCCAGTCTTTTGTATTCATAGTTATGGTTTCCTGTGTCTTCATAGTTTATCCTGGTATCACTTTCCCAGTTTAGTTATAGTTTAGTTTTGTCACTGCACTTCTGCCTTGTCTAATTGAAAATCCATCCATCCATCCATCTTCATCCGCTTTATCCGGGCCCGTCGTGGTGAAGAGGGAGCTGAGTGTAAAAGCGAAGCTCTCAATTTACCGGTCGATCTACATCCCTACCCTCACCTATGGCCACGAGCTGTGGGTAGTGACCGAAAGAACGAGATCGCGGATACAAGCAGCGGAAATGGGCTTCCTCCGAAGGGTGGCTGGCCTCTCCCTTAGAGATAGGGTGAGAGGTTTGGCCATCCAGGAGGGGCTCAGAGTAGAGCAGCTGCTGCTCCACATCGAAAGGATCCAGCTGAGGTGGTTCGGGCATCTGACAAGGATGCCCCCTGGGCGCCTCCTGGGTGAGGTGTTCCAGGCATGTCCCACCGGGAGGAGGCCCCGGGGCAGACCCAGGACACGCTGGAGAGATTATATCTCTCAGCTGGCCTGGGAACGCCTTGGTGTTCCCCCGGATAAGCTGGAGGAGGTGGCTGGGGAGAGGGAGGTCTGGGCCTCTTTGCTTATGTAACACTGGTGGTGCAATACTAGGCCTGTTAGTGCTACTTCTTGCCTTCTTTGCCTGTAGTACGGCAGTATAATTACCTTTAACCACAGTACGAGGACAGAAGGGAAATATGGACCAGATCAGACAGGTTCTAGATTCGTAGGAGCCAAGGGTGTATGACAACAGAGGACTTGTACACAGTAGGTGTAGAAAACACAATTGCATTTATTAGCAATTATTAAAGTTGTGCACATTTAACAAAAGTAGAGCGCTCTTCTTGAAAACAAAATAAAATAAACCCCACAAATGGTCGACCTAAGGATATATTGTCTTTTGTGTCTTTTTTAAAGTCAATTTCAGTCTTTCAATGTTCAGTAGTCATTCAGTGTGTTTGTAACCAGTCGGGTTACAATCTACCAGCTCTTTGGGCTGGGCTCGCCATCCAGTACTGGAAAAGGGATCCTCGATTCTTCTCAGGTCCTCAAAACCAATCCAATCCAAATAAGCAAAGGAAAAAACCTGACCTGGGGACCAGGCCAGAACACAGTAGTTCAACATTTAAGCTATCATGCCTGTAACTTATTATTACTACTGGTTGCTTGTAGTGCTTCTAAATTTCTTTCAAAATATTCTATGTTGTACAACAAATTATTCTCATTTCAAAGGGAAAAAGTGCATAGGAAACACACATTTAAAACAATACAAAATAGCTCAGTAGTGCATTAGAAATACACATTGGCTTGAGACTTATCAAGTTTCAGCTAAGTAAAGTGCAGGTGAAGGCACTTAATTTCACATTGCTAATACTTAGTGTGCAGAACTATAATTAGCACCATGAGAAAAGGGAACATGTGCTAACATAACATCGCACAACACCATACATTACACATCAATACCACAGTAATGTGACATAAACCTTTAAAGAACATCTCATATAAAGTGCAGCAGACTCAGTGCTAATTGCTTTAGCCTCGGAAAAGGCACTTTCATTGCAAAATGGCTAACGGAAGTTAGCATCAGAGCTAGCGGCAAGTAGCATGCTATGCTAGCGCACGTGTGCTGCCTGGGACTTACCATGCGAAGCAACAAATGCTACACGGGGCTTCACAGTGCTCACGTTGGCTCACGGCCTCTGGAATACAGTATCACTCTTATTATTCTTGCCGAAAAAAGGACTTTCTCTATCCAGCTAGCTTCTTTGCCGCACGGGTAAACTGATCTTTCACCGTCTGTGTCTCTGGCGTATCTGACTGGCACACGAAGGCACACACAGGTGTCTGAGCAGCGCACAGACTGGGGGAGGGTCAGACCGGCCAATGATTGGTCGCTCAGTGGATCTGACAAACACACTCTACAGGACTAAGTCCTGCCCCCCACACCATTTATACATTACATATACATATGTACATATTAATTAAACTTATGTTTACAAGCTTTTTATCAGTATTTATTATAATTAACTTTGTTTTTATCAATATTTATTCCCATCGTGAGAGTATGAATATTTATACTTTTAATCCTGTTTTTAACACTGGGTTACACTTAGGCTGCTGCCCCCGCGACCCGGCCTCGGATAAAGCGGATGAAGATGGATGGATGGATGTGTGGAAATTTGGGGAAATACTTACAAAACTTCACTTCAACCATTGTGTGAAATTCAGAAAAAAGCAATCAGGATGATTACTGAAGCAGGATTTGGAGAGCACACTAACATTATATTCTTGAAATTAAAGATTCTGAAGTTTATGTATCTTGTAAAATATAATACTGCATAAATGATGTACAAAGTCAGATACAATATGTTACCAGGAAATGTACAGAGGATGTTTTTTGACAGAGAAGGGGACTATGAATTGAGGGGAAAATTAAACCTGAAGACTCTTAAAGCACGGACAAAGGTTAAAACCTTTTCTGTTACCATTTGTGGGGTAAAACTGTGGAACAGTTTTCTTCAGGACCTACAGCAATGTGCAAGCATTAGTCAGTTCATAAAGATGTTTCGAAAACTGCTTTTGGAAGGATATGAAACTAATAAAGTTGATCAGCCATTGTATATGTAACTATGCTAAATTGTATCCATCACTGTAGCTATGTTAATGCATGTCCTTCATTCCTTGTTTATTTTGAGGGGTAAGTGATGATGGGAATTAGGGGTAACAATGAATAGTGGGATTCAATAGAATGTTGAGCATGGGGTAGGGACTAATAAGTATGTTATACTTCTTCCTACTCCATTTCAGACTTAATAATTGTAATTTCATGTCATTTAGACTCTATTTTATTTTATTTATTTTCTTTTTTTGTTTTGTCTGAGCACATACGTGTGTGTATTTACATATATATTCGTATTTGTACATGTAAATGCAAGTATGTGTACTTGTATATATTGTTTTTTTCTGTACATGTCTGAAATAAAGATACAATAACAATAACAATACTGACTCCCCCCTAGGAATTACCTTTTTTCCCTGCTCCCCGTGAACTAGCCCCATAGATCCATAAAATCGAACACAGGTATGGTCAGGAACTATTTTTGCCCCAGAGCCATCTGTGAGCTAAACCATACCCACACACAACAAATATACCTACCAGGAGCCCCCACTATGACCTTCTATAGAATAATGTAAATATTGTCACACTCACCAAACAACTCCACGAATAAGTGCTTAAACTATTTATCTGACATCAGAGTGTATCATCATACATACACAATACAGTATGTTACAGTATGTTAGTTAAGGACACCAGACATGTAAAGAGGTATGTGCTTGGATAAATGACTGGTCTTGAATCACAGTTACACACTATGCAGACAGTTTAATGTTTAATTGATGAGACATAACAAAAGTATCAGTGTCTTCCAAATAACCAAAACAGGGAAAATGTTTTGCTGTTGTTTGAAAAGCCTCCACCAGCCTCTCACTCAGCAGGGGCAGGTTAGAGATGCAGGATTTATTTCATTGAGGCCAATCTAGTACACCTGGAGCTGTTTCCTTCACACCCTACTGGCCAAATAATTGGATGGGTCCTATCAAGACAATATATATAAAAAGTTAGGTTTGTATAACTCTAACACTATGTGTGGATGCGATCTTTATGTTTAATATTTAGAACAGTTCTCACAGGTAAGGACAAAGAGCCAAATTCAGAGCTAAAAAAACAAAGATAAAGAAATCTCACCCTTCAGAAGGACTAGCAGAGGGCAAAGCACAGTAGAGACAGTTTAGGTGGCCAGCTAGGAGTTAGACTAGTCGAGGCATACCTCAGGGGCCCGCCCTATTGTTTCCTTGCCACTGAGAGTACACCTTGGATGAATCAGTGGAGAACAGCTGGCTTCCTTTCCTGGCTTTCTAGCTTTTATTTTTCTGGTTTACCTCTTGAGGCTGAGAGACTTTGCTTGGTAGTGCGGACATCTTGTTGTATTTCTTAGGCACCTGTGGCATCACATTTTTCTGCATTTCTGGTAGCTAGCTAACCTCCTCCTGTGATTCCTTGACCATGGCCTCTAGTTGCCTTCCCCAAGGAGGGTACTGCTCCTTATAGCTGTTCATCTCATAGCCAAGTATCTTAAAAAGATCACTGGTTAGTCTCAGTGGTGGTGGTCACAGTGGGGATTGTCCTTAATGCTTCATTCATATCTTCTAGTAGACTTTCATAGGGTACTTCACACAGTCTTGGCTATTGCCCACAGGGGGTCCAGGTTTCCAGCTTCTCTTTCAGGTCAGCTACTCTTTCATTCAATGCAGCAGTTGTTCTTGGGCCTTGGTACCCCATCTTTGAGTGTGGGGACGATGACACCTCCCCATTGACATAACATCTTTGCTGTTCCTATTGCTGTAGCATATGTATTGTAACTCATCAGTCTGTAGTTGTGATAACAGCTGCTTCTTGTGGATGTTGGACCACTCAGCAGGATAAATGGCCTGTATTTATATAGCGCTTTACTAGTCCCTAAGGACCCCAAAGCGCTTTACATATCCAGTCATCCACCCATTCACACACACATTCACACACTGGTGATGGTAAGCTACATTGTAGCCACAGCCACCCTGGGGCGCACTGACAGAGGCGAGGCTGCCGGACACTGGCGCCACCGGGCCCTCTGATGTCCGGGGTGACTGCTGATTGTGCTTTCTAGTGCTCGTAGACAGGTGTCAGAGGTTAACAGAGAGACTGAGCCAGGGTTGGTTGTAGACCTGATCCACTGCAATGCAGGAGTACCTTCTCTCCCTAAACAAGAGAAGAATCTGGACACTGGTTTAAGTAAGTAAGTAAGTAAGTAACATTTTATTTATATAGCACATTTCTAGATAAAAGATCACAAAGTGCTTTACAAGGTATAGGAACAGAATAAAAAGACAAAGTACAGTCAAAAGTTAACAAAATGCAATTTTAAAAAGATGTGTTTTTAGCTGTTTTTTAAAAGTAATCAGTGAATCAGCAGATCTTAAGTTCTGAGGAAGAGAATTCCACAGTCTGGCGGCCACAGTAGCAAAAGCTCGATCACCCCTAGTTTTCAGTCTCGTATACTGAATAACAAGTAATCCCTGACCACAAGACCTCAGAGACCTACTAGGGGCATAGGGCTGTAAAAGTTCAATGATGTAAGATAAGATAAGATAAGATAACCTTTATTAGTCCCACACGTGGGAAATTTGTTTTGTCACAGCAGGAAGTGGACAGTGCAAAAGTTATGAGGCAAAAATTAGAATACAATAAGAATAAATACAGTACACAACTGTACAGAATAGAATAAAATAAAATACTATATACAGTAGAATAAAATAAAATAAATATACAATAAGATAAAAATAGAATACAAATACAAATACTATATACAACTGAGTAAAAATACAACGATGACAGAAAGGATTATTGCACTTAGTATTATTGCATACGTATGGATGTGTGTGCTTGATCAGTTAAAGTCTTTATTATGGAGTCTGACAGCAGTGGGGAGGAAAGACCTGCGAAATCTCTCCGTCCCACACCGTGGGTGCCGCAGTCTCCCACTGAAGGAGCTGCTCAGTGCTGTCACAGTCTGCTGCATGGGGTGGGAGATGTTGTCCATCAGGGATGACAGCTTAGCCGCCGTTCTCCTGTCACTCACCACCTCCACTGGGTCCAGAGGGCATCCTAGAACAGAGCTGGCCCTTCGGATCACCCTGTTCAGTCTCTTCCTGTCCCCAGCAGAGATGCTGCCGCCCCAGCAGACCACACCATAAAAGATAGCAGAAGCCACAACAGAGTCATAGAATTTATTCAGGAGTGGGCCCTCCACTCCAAACGACCTGAGTCTCCGCAGCAGGTACAGCCTGCTCTGCCCTTTCCTGTAGAGGGCGTCTGAGTTATGAGTCCAGTCCAGTCTATTGTTCAGATGAACACCAAGGTACCTGTAGCTGTCCACAGCCTCAATGTCCATACCTTGGATGTTCAGTGGTTGCAGTGGAGAATGCTTGTGCCTGCGGAAGTCTACCACCAGTTCCTTGGTTTTACTGGCGTTGATCTGGAGGTAGTTCAGCTGGCACCAGTCCACAAAGTCTTGGGTCAGACCTCTGTACTCCTTGTCGTCCCCATCAGTGATGAGGCCGACTATTGCAGAGTCATCAGAGAACTTCTGCAGGAAGCACTGGGTGGAATTGTGGGAGAAGTCTGCAGTGTAGATGGTGAAGAGGAACGGAGCCAGAACCGTTCCCTGTGGGGCCCCCGTACTGCAGACGACCCTGTCCGACACACATGTATGATGGTGCTTGTTCTTGAAGAGCCTTAAATGTCAGAACCAGAATCTTAAAGTGGACTCTGAATTCGACAGGGAGCCAGTGTAACTGTATAAGCAACGGTGTTATATGTGAGTATTTCGATGTTTTCGTCAGAAGCCTTGCTGCAGCATTTTGGACAGTCTGCAGATGCTCCAGGGAACTTTTGTTTAGACATGTGAACAGTGAATTGCAATAGTCCAGTCGTGATGAAATAAAAGCATGAATAACAATCTCCAGTTCAGTATGAGATATTATGGGGCTCAATTTAGAAATATTTCTTAAATGATAGAAGCAAGACCGAACCAGAGATTTGACGTGAATATCCAATGTAAGAGCAGGATCGAAGGTTATCCCTAGGTTCCTGATAGATGGTTTCACAAATGTTGAAAGGGGACCAAGAGCATTCATTATGCTGGGTACATGTCTGTCTGGAGCACATAAAAGGACTTCAGTTTTATTTTCATTTAGTTGGAGGAAATTGTCGGCCATCCAACCTTTGATGGTTTCCAAACACACATTTAAAATCCGCAGCTTAGAAGCATCTTCAGGTTTAAAAGATATATATAGTTGGATGTCGTCTGCGTAGCAGTGGTAACAAATATCCTCAAAAGGGCTCAAAATATGCTGGAGAGGAAGTAAATAAATTAAAAACAATAATGGCCCCAGCACAGAGCCTTGTGGCACACCAAAGGACAGGGACGTAGAAGATGACCTGTACTTAGAAACTGCCACAGAAGAGTATCGTTCACAAAGATACGAGGAGAACCACTCTAAGGCAGACCCAGATACACCAACCCAGTATTTCAGCCTATCAAGCAAAATATAATGGTCAACGGTGTCAAAGGCCGACGTGAGATCCAACATTAAGAGAACAGAACACTTACCTGCATCGTTTTTATCAGAATGTCATTGGAAACTCTGAGAAGGGCTGTTTCAGTAGAATGAGCTTTACGAAAGCCAGACTGAAATTTGTCAAAGATATTATATTTGTCTAAAACTGCTGTAAGCTGCTTAGCCACAATCTTCTCTAAAATCTTAGCAATTAACGGTATTTTAGTTGCTAGTGAGAGATGGGTCCAGCATAGGCTTTTTTAACAGGGGGTATATAACAGCAGTTTTAAAATAAGCAGGGACTTTGCCAGATCCCAAAGAGGTGTTAATTATAGTGAGCATACAGGGACCAATAGAGTAAAAGACATTTTTGAATAACGATGCGGGTAAAATGTCGAGTGAACAAGAGGATACTTTTGTTGCACTAACTATTTTTCCCAGCTCGGATAGTGAAACAGGTAAAAATCTTTCTAAAACAACAGGCCGAACTGGCGTGGGAACTGACAGTGCAGATGCTGATGGGGACAATTTTTTTCCTTATATTGCTAATTTTTTCTAAAAAGAAAGCAAGAAATGTTTCACAGTCTTCAGCAGAAGAAATAATGGCAGCAGGTGGAGCAGGAGTAATGATATCATTAATAGTATCAAATAAGACCTTAGGATTACCTCTGCTCTTTGCAACCAACTGAGAAAAGTAAGCAGCCCTTGCATCTCTAATAGCATTGTTAAAAGAGGCTAAAAGATCCTTTAAATAAAGGAGATGAACATTTAAATGAGTTTTCCCCCATAACCGCTCAGCTTTACGACAATTACGTTTTATAGAGCGGATGTTGTCATTTAGCCAAGGTAGGGACTTGGAAACAGGCACAGGTCTCATTTTAACCGGACAGATTTCATCTAAGATCGAAAGACAATGATGATTAAATAGATCCGTTGAGAAATCAACACCGTTTTGTGGGGATAGTGTTAAAATAAAAGCATCTGAGAACTTCTGCGCTGTGGAGGAATTTATAATGCGCGACATAACTGTCCGGTGAACAGGAGACATAGGCTCATGAAAAGACATGTTAAAAAGAATACAATAATGGTCAGAGATAAAAATGTCCTTAGAACAAATACAATCAATATTCAAACCCAAGGTAAAGACAAGGTCCAGTGTGTGACCTTTGTTATGTGTGGGGCCGGACACATGCTGGATAAAATGAAAAGAATCCATAATGTTGATAAAACCCCTGGCAAAGAGGTCGGACTCATCATCAACATGTATATTAAAATCCCCCACTAAAAGCAATTTGGACAACCTCATAGTAGAGGACAGGAAGTCGCTAAACTCCGCTAAAAACAAGCTGTTTGGGCCGGGTGGACGATACACCACAGCACAGTAAAAAGGATCCTTACTGCCGATTTTAATGAGCTGCAATTCAAAAGAAAGAAAGTGTCCAACTTTCACTGAACGGCAGTTGAAACGGCTCTGAAATGCCACCGCGAGACCTCCTCCACGACCAGATCCCCGAGGCTGGCTGATGACAGAAAAGCCATTTGGGCACATTTCAATAAGAGACGAATAGTCCAAGCCCTGCTGCCAGGTCTTGGTCAGAAGCAAGAAGTCCAGATTTTTAGAAGCAATAAAATCGTTAAGCACAAACGATTTATTAGTCAAAGATCGGGCATTAAAGAGCGCCATAGTCAGCGGGGTGAGAGCATCATTATTGGGAGAAGCTCGAGTTAAAGGACGTAAATACTCGAGATTAGAGCCTTCACGTTCGTATATTCCACTCACCGAGGGTCAAGGTCAAGGTCAAGGTTCTTTATTTGTCACATGCATAGTTATACAAGTATAACACACAGTGAAATGTAGCCTGACACGCTCCTCGACATGTGCAAAAAAATTGGGGGGGGGGGGGGGGGGGGGTGTAGAGGAAAAACATTATATATATAAGTATATACATTGGGTGAATGTGCAGTAGTAGCAGCAAGCAGGTGAATTCTGTACATTAATATGAATAGACATCTGACTATTTTACAGGATAGACAATATAAACATATTTAAAATTAAAGGTATTGAAATGTACATTGTGGTTTAGTGTCTGGAAGAGTCCTGTCTCAGTCAATTATAGATGATGTGAGAGGGCGGGTGTGTGTGTGTTTAGGGCACGGATGGCTTGGGGATAGAAGCTCCTCTTGAGTCTCTCTGTCCTTGCCCGGAAGATGCGGAACCTTCTACCAGATTGCAGAAGTTGGAACAGTTTGTTGCCAGGATGGGACGGGTCCTTCAGTATCTGCGCTGCTCTAGTCCGGCATCTCCTGGTGTAGGTGTCCTGAAGCGAGGGGAGAGCAATCCTGCAGCAGCGTTCTGCTGTACGGATCACTCTCTGGAGAGCTTTTTGGTCCTTCACACAGCTGTTCCCAAACCACGATGTCATGTTCTGTGTGAGGATGCTCTCCACAGCGCCTGTATAGAAAATCCTGAGGATCTTTGGAGAGACCCTGAACTTCCTCAGTTGTCGTAGGTGATACAGGCGCTGCCTAGCCTTTTTGGTCTGGACCTGAATGTGGGCAGCCCATGTCAGGTCTGAGGATGAAAAGCCAGTCAGCAGGAGAGTCTGGATGAACCCTTCTGAGGTATCCAATCCAGTTAATTGTTCAGATGAACAGTAAGGTACCTGTTGCTGTCCACAGCCTCAATGTCAGTAAATTGGATGTTAAGTGGTTGCAGTGGGGGATGTTTGTGCCTGTGGAAGTCTGCCACCAGCTCCTTGGTTTTACTAGTGTTGATCTGGAGGTAGTTCTGCTGGCACCAGTCCACAAAGTCATGGGTCAGTTTTCTGTACTCCTTGTCATCCCCATCAGTGATGAGCATTCAGTTCTATTCAATGTTATTTATATAGCACCAAGTCACAACTGTCACACAACAGGTGTAAGGTTGTAAGGCAAAGACCCTACAATAATACAGAGAAAACCCCAACAATCAGAAGATCCCTTATGCACAAGCACCATTTAAAATAATACATAATCTCCCCAGTACCAACTCCACAGTGGGTATCTTTATAGATTCTCTTCAAAGTTAAAACAAAAAATATTATTATTATTATTATTTTTTTGCTTTCAGTGTCACAAAGTAGTAGAACATGAAAACAAAAGGTTACCTGAAAGCAAGTTAAGCAGAGCTTTTAGCTGTTTTGAAAACATCACTGAATCAACAGAGCTGAAGCTCAGTGGGAGAGAATCCCACAGTGTGGGGGCCACTGTGGTTAAACTTTTGTCTCCTTTAGTTCTCAGCCTTATCTGATGTACAACCAGCAAGCCCTGATCACATGACCTCAGGGACTAGCTGGGGATGTATGCAGCTAAACAAACACTCAGTGATGTACACTGACGAAGAGCTCTGAAGTCAGAACCAGAATCTCAAAGTAAACTTAAGTGAATGGAGCTCCAGAGCACCAGAGTAAGTTCTGATGTGACATATGAGTACTTAAAAGATTGAGTCATAAGCCTCGTAATGTCGGTCTGAACAACCAGCAGGAGTCCCAGGGAAGTTTTCTTAAGACATGTGAACAGTGAATTACAGTAATCCAGGCATGAATAAAAATGTCCATTTCAAAGCATGACACGGTGGAACTTAACTTGACATTTCTGCAGTGAAAAAGCAAGAGTGAACTTAGATTTAATGTCCAAAGTGAAGGCTGAGTCAAAACCTACCCCAAGGTTCTCAATGAAAGGTTCAGAAAATGTGGCAGGGGAACCTAGAGTTTCCATTACTTTAGGCACAAATCTGTTGGGGGCACAAACAAGGAGTGATGTCTTTTCTTCTTCATTAAGTTAGAGAAAATTGTAAGCCATACAGCTTTTATTAACTAAGAAACATCTAGCGGATGAAAAGTGTAATCTTTAAGAGGGACAGGCTTGGTGGGAGAATATACAAAGTGCTGGAACTTAATATCACAACTCTTATCCCTCAGCAGCCTTTTACACACAAATCAATAAGAACTTGTCAGCTTAGATTTTAGTTTGCAACACACAGCGTTGTTTACCTTTAAGGTATGTGCAGACATGAGGATGAAGCAATCCATATTCTTATTTTGGAGGTATAGTCATGCTGCATTGTGTCCTATAATCATATTTACCATCTGGCAGTGTCCGTAAAGTAAAGCTGTAGTTGAGTCCACTATCAAACACTGGATAGTCTCACCATGGAGTACAGATATAGGAGCACAGATACATCTGGATTCCTTGTGAAGTATTGCCTGAAAGTTTCTTTGAAGCTGTTCTCTGATGTTAGATCTGTCTATCCTGGAAACAGATGACTTTCTCTGCTCAGCTTTTTTTCCTTTAAAGGAGTGTTCCTTATCCAAGAAATAAGGATCGTAGGTTTTTGAAATGGGATTTCATAAACAAATCTGATTTTACAGCATCCGTTTGGACATGTGTATATTGGATCCGAAGGACATCATTAAACTTTATGTGCACTACATCTGGAAAGCTTACCATTGCTCATGTTGCGTGTATCACTTGTAAAATCAAGCCACATTATCAGATGGCTCTTTAGCCACATTCTACAAAAGCATCATTTCATTGTTTCTGAAGCTAGGAATTGTTAGTTTACAAATCAAGTCTCTTAAATGAATTTTGGACTCACAGTTCCTGTGTGGTAAGACTTTCATTCAGGAATGTGACTAAATAGAAAATCCATATGAAGAGGTAGATGTGTATGTGCACCTAGCCCTAAACTGACAAATTAAAGATTATGCTTTAATGGACGTATGCCAGTGTTTGGAATTTACATGTCACTACTAATCATACTATTATTATTGTTTCAGCAAATGCTTAACAATGTAGACAAATACAGTCCCCATCAAAAGTTTAAGACCACTTGAAAAAATCCCTACTTTGCATGGTCGGATCTTAACAAGGTTCCAAGTAGAGCTTCAACATGCAACAAGAAGAAATGAAGATAAGGTCATTTTTTGAGCATGCAATTAATTGAAAACAACGCTTAAACTGAAACAGGCTGTTTTACAGCTGATCAAACGTTTAGGACCACACCTCCAAAAAACAAAACAGAAACCAAAGTTCCAAATATGAACTCAGTGATGAGGAGCTCTGCTGTTATTGTTGATCACTTAAAAAATTTGTTGCGACATGCTTGATGCAAGCGTTTCCATGAGGTGATTGCGAACATTTTGGGTGAAGTCAGCGGCATAAAGGGTGTCTGGAACTGTTGTTCATTTTCGTAAACCTCCCAGTGGTCATGTGAACTCTGAAGTTTTCTGCTGGTTACACACACCACTGAGCATGCCAGCAAGTGTGTGTGAATTCAACAGGTATCAGTTGTACTGAGAGGAGAGAGCTACATTATTAGCTGATTTGTGTTTGTTTGGGATAAGTTAAGGTTAGAGTAAGGCAAACAATGGTTATAGTTAAGAAGTAAGATCTCAATGCTAAATGGAGTCAGTTTGGTGTCTTTTGAAGACATGGATACTGAACCTGTGTGCATGTGTTTCAGACACTGATGCAGCATGAGTGAGTGATGGAGCCCCATCCTGGCATCTATTGAGTGACAACAGACAGGCAGAGGTTAAGTCAGTTCTCCTGGAAAATCCACCAGCAGGACGCTGTCAAACTACAAATATGTGAGTTTGTGCATCACAAATCACAATATGATGTTTTACTTGAAGTCTTTCTCATTCAGCTGTACCTCCTGTGTTACTGCAGTTTTATTGGAAATTATTTGTGGGTGCGGCTGTAGCTCATGTGTTAGAGCAGTCGCTATAGTATGCTTGGGCACAATGCTAAAGCCCACGTTGCTCCTGATATGTGTAACTGTTACAGAGTGCTCAGGCACAGATAAAAGCATTGTGTGAGTGTGTGTGTGTGGTTGGGTGAATGAACCTTGCAGCAGAAAGCACTCCTAGTGGTCAGCTGAGTAGAAAGGTGGTCTATAAGTACCAATCCAAACACTACTGTGCACACATACATTTAATGAAAAATGGTGTCCTTCACAACAGCCATGAGTCTGTGAATGTGAAGCCAGAGTTACGCCCTGTGTGTGCAATGCTTCTTATTTCTGGTGCTTAAGTGCCCCCATGTGGCGAAAATAGGAACTGTATGTAAAGCACAGTGCAGTCCAAGTGACAGCAGGACCTTTATAATGCAGCCTGATGGAGAGAGGCACATAACAAAGCTGCTAATTGTGTGTGAACATACCCATTACTTTAAGAAAAACTCATTATACTTGGACACACATAGACGTGCACACACACACACACACACACACACACACACACACACACATTGCTGGCACCTGACAGTAAGCTGAATGTCAGCATCTTTTAGCAAGAAGCTAGTAAATATCCCCAGGAACAGAAGCTGTTTAAATTGCCACCGTCTCCCACTTCAGCACCCATACTGCACGTGTGTGTGTTTAGGTGTATGTGTGCATGCTTGTTTCAATTCACTGCTTTCCATTGTGCCAGCCAGGTGAGACCAATTTTACATAGAAAGGAGCATAATTTCATCATATCAATCATTCAGGCAGTTCAATAGAATTTCAGGCTCATTTATTTACAAATCAAAGTGTTCTTCATCCATATTAAATCAAAGTGTTCTTCATCCATATTGAAGCCACTCCATAAACAGGACACCGCACAGGATGATGCCAATGCTCCGGAGAGACAGAGTCATTGATTTTTCTCAGGTGATCCCCGATTTACTTTTGACATTTCAAAGTGCACGGTGGTTTGGCTTCAAGCTAGCAATCAAAAGAGAGAAGTGTATTTTCTTGGCATTTGCTTTACTTGCGGGAATTTACTTCTTGTGGAGAAATCTGCTCACATGCAAATGTCAAACGGAATCTCTGCATGGAAACTGTTGTGGTGCCACAATCTGATGTTTGATGCCACTGAAGTGCATTCAGTGAGGCGCTTATTGTACCAGTCCATTTTTAAAGAATGTATTGATTCAGTTTCTATGAGGTTATTTTCATAAGCTGTCTTCCTTTCTAGTCTAAAACAATATAGTATACAATAAATTAGAGATCTGAACACAAATGTCAGACAAAAAATAATCATGTGTAGCCGATGCATTTTGATGATGTCATTATCTCTGTTGTTGAGATAGTGAAAGAAACCTTAATAAATAAATGTTTCTTTTATTTTGTTTGATTCTTGGTTTTTTTTCTATAATTGTGCTCTTTATGAGGTCTTGCGAGGAAGTGACGTGCCGTTTAAGCTGCGAGACGTGGAAAACCGGATGGACCTTCATGGCGGGTGGAAGCCGGAGACGATAAGTCACGAGGTTGAGCCGGCCAGTGATCTCGTACCGGCCAGCGAACCTGGGAGTGAGCTTCTTGGACTCGGTGCGGAGCCGCAGGTGCCTTGTGGAGAGCCAGACGCGATCCCCCGGCTGGAATGGATGACCCGGGCGGTGACGATGCTGCTGGGTGTACAGAGCGTTGGCTCAGGAAATGACAGCCCGCGCCTTGATCAGAATCAGAATCAGAATACTTTATTGATCCCTGGGGGAAATTATTTTTTGTTACAGTGCTCCATTTTAAACCAACATTAAGACAAGACAGACAATACACTAAGAATAGTATAATATATACATATATATACATACATAAGTCACTTATAAATAAATAGTTGGAAAAGAAACATGTGTAGCTGTAGTAGCAAACAGTGTGTGTTAAGTGGATGCGTTGTACAGGGAGATGACCACAGGCAGGAAAGATTTCCTGTGTCGTTAGGAGAAGGTAAGATGGGGGCTCGATTGCCGAAGGCAATCAGGCACCAATGCACAGGCCATTCCTGCTCCCGGCTCAAGGAACCATGTCCCCAACTTGGTGCCCTGAAAAAGGGATTATGTTAGCATCCTGGACATGAGGTCTACACTGTGATCAGCCCCAGATGGGGGAAGGGGGGGGGGGAAAGGAGGGGGGGAAAAAGAGCGAGGGAGAGCGAGGGGTAAGAGAGAGAGAGAGGGAGAGAGAGAGAGAGGGAGGGAGGGAGGGTGGAGTTTGGAGTTGAGGGTCATCCCAATATAGGGTTAAATGTGGTTAGGTTAAGGATTGAAATCAGGGTTGGGTTTGTGTAAATAAGCAGGCCGCCAGCAAGCTGGCAACCTGAAGTGCACGGGCCATCAATGGGGCTGGGTGGTGATAGGGTTAGGGGTTAGGTGTTGGGTAAAGACCAGGCCCGGCTATTGCCGGAACCTGAATGCACGGTCCATCAATGGGACTGGGAACGGTGCCCCCTGTTCAAAAAATTACCCTTAGCGGGTGTAGTGCACTGCCGTTGGGCCATCGCGACGTTTCGGCTGGGTGCAGCCTTCTTCAGGCTGGCCCAACGTCTTTCTGTTCTCTATGTTGCCACTCGGGGCCTTTTATACTGGGCTGTCTCCGCCCCTTTTGTTTCTCTTGAGATTTCTTTTTCTAAGCTTTTTCTGTTTCTCAGCTTTTACGTGATTCTCCCTTTTTCTATCTTTCTTTACGTTTTGTCTTTCAACCTCAACCCTTGTTTACTTGTTTTTTTCTATATTTTCTTCTTTCTGTTTATATGGCACCCCCTGCATTGTAGACATCCCGTCCTGTGTTCTTTATATTTTCTTTAATGGCACCCCCTTCCTTTATATCCTTTCCATTTTTTCTGTTTGTGTCACTTATTCCTTCTTTGTTTATCTTATCTTTCTTTGTGTCTTTAACGTGACTTTCTTATTATTATCTTGTGTCTTTTACGTGACTTCCTTATGCTCTTTCTTGAGTTTTCTTATCTTTCTTTGTGTCCTTTACGTGACTTTCTTAGTTTCTCTTTTCTTTGTTTGTGTCCCTTTTTCCCTCTTTGTTTTTCTTATCTTTCTTTGTGTCTCTTACGTGACTTTCTTCTTCCTTTTCTTAGGCTTTATGTGTCTTTTACGTGACTTTTTCTTATCTTTCTTTGTGTCCTTTACGTGACTTTCTTAGTTAGGGGGGGTTAGGGTTAGGGTTAGGGGTTAGGGGGAGATAAGGTGAGAACTCGATTGCCGAAGGCAATCGAGTCTCAATGCACAGGCCTTCCCTGCTCCCGGCTCAAGGAACCATGCCCCAAACTTGGTGCCCTGCAAAAGGGATTATGTTAGTATTCTAAACATGAGGTTTACAATTCCAAAATAGGGTTAAAAATGGTTGGGGTTAGGATTTGGGCTTAGGGTCGGGTTCCAAGGATAAGATTAGAATCAGCACAGGGTTAGAATTGGTTAGGGTTAGGATAAAACTCATGGTTAGGATGTCACAGCAAATATATACAGACAGGTGGAGTGTTGGTAACAATGATAATAACAATGAACATGGCAAACACAGGAAAAACAGAACAGTAATAATAAACAAGTATATACATTATGTGGACTTTCTGTCCTTTAAAAACTTTTTTCATTTAACCCCTTAGGGTGTACAGTGTCCAGTTTTGCAATCCAGAGTCTTTCAGCCTTCCTCCTCTGCTGAGTAGTCCACCTGGGATTTGCCTGTGTTACTGTTGCTCTGACAGATTCCCAGCCATGTGTCAGGAAGTGTTTCACCAGTTGTGTGTGTGTGTTCTTCTTCCTTAACACATTATACCTATGCTGGGTGAATCTTGTCAAAATTGTGTTGCTTGTCTCACCCACATACTGAATCCCACATTTGCTGCAAGTGATCATATATACACAGTTCTTGGAGCGTGGAGTCCCATTAGCTTGTGAGCAGAATACATTCCCATTAGAAAAACTGCGCAACCATTTCTGGTGCTTAAAAAATTGCCCCTGGTCTCTGAGTTTGGGCTCAGAGAGAGGCGAGATTTTTGCCTTAATGAGGAAATCCCTTAGGTTTTTATTCCTCCTAAAGGCAGCTATAACCTTGTGATCCCCCAGCAATTGGGTTTTCTGGACAAGATCCTGAAAATTGTTTCTAATCACTCTGATTAGTTTGCACATTGATGGGGCATAGGTCAAAACAACAGGCAGGACAGGTGTCAAATCAATGGGTTTTGTCTGCAGGAATGAATTGAAGCATTTCCTGAGGAAAGAGCGACAATACCCCCTACTGGTGAGAGCTGAGAATAAAATTTTGGTCGCTGCTCTGAAGTCAGTAGGTTGTGTGCAAATTCTGTGAAATCTCAACAGTTGTGACTTTATTAAACCAGCAAAGGTGTGTTTTGGGTGGAAACTTGTTTTGAATAAAAGGGCATGTGTGTCTGTGGGCTTGAAGAATACTTTAATATCCAATTTGTGTGTCTGTGGAAAATTTGGGCCTTTGAAAGTAGTTGTATCCAAGAAATCAATTGTGGTTTTATTAATTGTAGATTTTAATTTGATCGAATTATTATGGCCATTCAGAGTGCTTAGAAAGGCTTCAAAATCTTGTTCAGAGTGTGGCCATATGCCCCAGATGTCGTCAAGAAATCGGTAATAGTACAGTGGTTTCTTGACACATTTTGCCAGGGCTGCAGTTTCCCATTCTGCCATGAAAATGTTGGCATATGCCGGCGCGAATTTTTTGCCCATGGCCGTACCTTTAATTTGCAAGAAGAAGTCCCCATTGAATTCAAAATCATTTCTCGTTAAGTTGATTTCTAATAATTGTAATAATTCTTTTTCAGGTCTTTTTTTGTCTGGGTATTTTTGGAAAATATTCCTGATGGAGTTTATTCCCTCCTTAATGTCAATATTTGTGTATAGGCTGTCAATGTCAATTGAAAAGAGAAATGATTCAGTGGGGACTTCTGTCTGCTTAACCTTTTCCACAAAATCATACGTATCCTTAATGTAACTGTCATGTCTTATGGATAAGGGATTAAGGAAGAAGTCCAGATATTCTGCAGTGTGGTAAGTTTCACTACCGCAATCCGACACAATGGGACGCCCAGGAGGCACCTGAAATGGTACAGACCACTTTGCTGGGTCTTTGTGGATTTTTGGTAATAAATAAAAGAGCCTTCCCCTTGGCTCAGCGGAGCCCAGTAAATAGGTTTTTTGTTTGAAATTAATGAATTTTTTCAGGTGTAGATTATTAACAATTTTCTCCACAATAGGTAATGTATCCAAATAGATCGGTTTCTTTAATTTAGAATAATAGGTTTTATCATGTAATTGTCTGTAGCCCTCTTGTAGGTATTGATCCCTGTCCAAGATCACTACAGCGCTGCCTTTATCTGCTGGTTTTAAGATTATTGATTTATTTTCTTTTAGTTCTTTTAGAGCTTTGAGCTCCTCCTCCGTTAAATTTGGTTTAACATGGCTGATGTGGAAATGGTTATTAAAATATTCATAGTCAGCTTTCATTAAAGTGGACACTTCCTGTGGAAGCTGACCTAATGGAGGAGACCACTCAGATTTAAGAGTGAAAGGCTGGGGTTCTGCATCAGACTTCTCCCCATAATGAATAGCCAATTTGATTCTCCTGTGATATTGTTGAATATCATGCTTGCATTGTAATTTAAAAGTTTTGTCATAACCTATTGCAGGAATAAAATTAAGGCCCCTATTCAGGAGGTTCCGCTGGGCAGTGGAAGGCTTAAAATGCTTAGACAAGTTAATAACACCAGAACTTACCCCCTCCCTTTTATCAGATGGGCTCAAGGGGACTCTACAAAAGCATTCCAGTGCTCCAACATATGCAAAGCCGTCACGTCAGTCCAGTGGATGTTGTCCCTTCCTGTCTCAAAACTGTCATCAGGAAGAGCCGGTATGTGGTTCACCAGACCTGTAATGAAAGTGTTTAAGTGCAGGAGTGTGTCCTGCTCATTCTGGGGCAGAGCGGAGGAGTAGTTCACCACTGGCACGTAGATGTCAGCTTCAGGAAATTCATTCTGGGCCGTCAGTAGTGCCTTTTTCAGTTCTGTGATTGGTGTGTTCTTGTCCCTCTGTGATCTGTTATTTAGGCCAAAAGATAAAATTATTGTTTCCACTTCTACGCTGGAAGTGGCTTTTTCCAGCAGGGCCTGTGCATGGCACCACTTTGCACCGGGGAAGCTGTCAATTTGCACGTTCTCCGCTGAAAAAGATGGGAGTGTGCTTACATTTGAGTCACCGATGATGAGTGCTGATTTCCTGATGTGGAGGCTCCAATCCTGCAGCTTCCTCTGCGTGTTTGGATGTCTCGTGGGGAGGACGGGTTGTTCAGCAGGTGAAGCAGGTGCAAGGGGAGGAGACTGGGAGGATTCCTCCATTCTCCTCGTCTGGAGGCGGGTCTGCACGCAGGATTTCAGTCTGTCCTGTGTGGTGCGTGGCAGGCCGAGATGTGCAGACGTGGACGGTCCAGGCGCTGTTTCAATGTCTTTTATGGGTCTCGTGGGGATGGTCTCGTCCCCCTGAGTGAGGTCCATTACCTCGATCATTATGTCATCTTCCGGTTGCGGGGACTGAGTGGGCGGGGGTGGCTCCTCCTCAGCAGAGGTTGTGCGAAGCGCGGCGAATACCCTCTCCACTCTCCGGTCTTTTGGTGACGTTGGTGTGGGTTCAGGAGGGTCTTCATGGGGGGTGGGGGTGATGGGTCTTGGATCGTCGTCCTCCTCACCGTCGCGCTCTATGAAAGGTGACCAGTCACCGCTGATGGTGTCGGTCATGGTGGTCGCCGTCGCCGTGGTGACCGGGCGCGCTGGAGGTGGAGCATGCACCTGTGCAGTCACCGTTATGGTTCGGCCGGCTCTGGGCTGTGGCGTGGCAGGCTGTGCAGTTGGAGCTGGCTGCAACACTTCTGTCAGAGGTTCGGTCGAGTCGAGTGTTATTAGATCATCCCTCACCTCTGGTTGTCGTGTCGGCTCGCTGGTCTCGCGGCTCTGTTCTCTCGATTCGGTGTCCGCTCTCAGGTCTGCCAGTCTGGCTATGATGGCTGCCTGGGTCTGGTCCAGTGACTCCGGTCGGAGACGGCGGCCCAGGTTGCGCTTGGCCCAGGATGACGCCACCTCAAAGGGTCCTTCCCAGTCCTGTTTAGGAAACTCAAAGAGGCGTTTTAGCTCCACCTCCATAGCCATAGAATAATGATCGCGGAGAATCAAGAGTGCTGTGTATGCCCAGTTCTTCGCATTACCCTCTATTCGAGTCTGTGTTTGTTCGCTCGGTGCAGCTGGCTTAATGACAGTCATTAAATTCTGTAAAATTTTATTCAGGGAGGGCGGATATTTGTCCCTTGAAACGTTTTTAAGGTGATGAACAGATTTGATCAGTCTGTGAATAATCCGCACTTTAGCTGAAAAGTCTGTGTCATCAGATGGCACGGCGTGTCTGGGAGGTTCAGGTCGTGAAAATCTGGCACGTTTCACATACCGTCTGTCCCATGCTTGTCCTCGGTCAGCCAGGCGCCTCGGCTCGTGTTGATCCCCGTGACGGGCAGCATAGCGGGTCGTAGTTGGTCGCTCTCTGCTCCGACGCTGCCGCCATGTGTGGGGGATTTCTCTCTCCTCTCTCCGGTGGTGCCATCCACTCACCACTGAAGCGTAGGTCCGGCGCTCAGTGTGGGATGGGTAGCTACGATCCCGGGCTCGCTCCTGTTCAAAACGGTGCCTTTGTTCCGGCCGATCACGGTAGCGGGCTGCATAGCGGACTGGAGCTGGCTGTTCTGCCCTCCGGTGTTGACGCCATGCCGGGTGAGCGTTGTGGGGAATTTCTCTCTCCTCACGGCGGTCATGTCCCCTCACCACCGATGCGTAGGTGCGGCGCACGGCACGGGACGGGTAGCTGGTCCGTCTGGGAGACCTTCGGTCGTCTCTGAAGTCGCGGTCGCCTCTCCGGCCTCTGCGATGGCGGACGACGGTCCAGTCGTCTTCTGGATAAAACGTGGGCATTTTTGCAGGCACACTTGTTGTCTCAGCTTAGACAAATGGTCGCTGGGGACCGTGCTAGCAGTGTAAAAATTGCTGTGTGTCCCAAAAATAATAATAATAATAATCCTCACGTTTTTTCAGAGAATGAAAAAAAGCTTTATTTTCGCTTAATGCAAAAAATAAAAACAAACTAATTTTACAAAATTCACAAAGAAATAAGCCAAAGTCGCGACGTTTCGGTCAATATTAACCTTCTTCAGGCTGGCTTACTTGAAGAATGAAAACAGTATCATAAAACATTAGTTACAATGCAAGTCGCCGGTGTGTGCACTGCGCAAGTCCAAATTCAAACATTGCGGGTCTCAACAACCAATGAGAGGAGCTCCTGCTCCGTGAGTCAGAGGCCCCCCTCGAAAGATTCAAATTGATTGGTTGTTAGCCCGTTTGCTGCGTTCAGGAACATTTTGAATCACAGTAATTTGTAAACAGAAATATATACAGTTTTCAAACAATGTTGCTCTCCATATGAGAGTTAAGGGAACATGGTCACAAACCAAACAGTGTTGATAAAATATGCAGTCAGAAAATATATACACACCGGACGACAGTAACTTGTGAATAGAAATATACAGTATTTACAAAAAGTCTCTCTCCATATGAGAGTCAAAAGGAAATCATCACAATCAGAATTACGTTGATGATATGTACAGCAATTGAGTATACACATATATATACAGTGTTTCAGTGTAAGGGCAGAGGGTCCCAGGAGTGGGTTGACAAGGGGCACAGGCGGGTTAGGAGGAGATAAGGTGAGAACTCGATTGCCGAAGGCAATCGAGTCTCAATGCACAGGCCTTCCCTGCTCCCGGCTCAAGGAACCATGCCCCAAACTTGGTGCCCTGCAAAAGGGATTATGTTAGTATTCTAAACATGAGGTTTACAATTCCAAAATAGGGTTAAAAATGGTTGGGGTTAGGATTTGGGCTTAGGGTCGGGTTCCAAGGATAAGATTAGAATCAGCACAGGGTTAGAATTGGTTAGGGTTAGGATAAAACTCATGGTTAGGATGTCACAGCAAATATATACAGACAGGTGGAGTGTTGGTAACAATGATAATAACAATGAACATGGCAAACACAGGAAAAACAGAACAGTAATAATAAACAAGTATATACATTATGTGGACTTTCTGTCCTTTAAAAACTTTTTTCATTTAACCCCTTAGGGTGTACAGTGTCCAGTTTTGCAATCCAGAGTCTTTCAGCCTTCCTCCTCTGCTGAGTAGTCCACCTGGGATTTGCCTGTGTTACTGTTGCTCTGACAGATTCCCAGCCATGTGTCAGGAAGTGTTTCACCAGTTGTGTGTGTGTGTTCTTCTTCCTTAACACATTATACCTATGCTGGGTGAATCTTGTCAAAATTGTGTTGCTTGTCTCACCCACATACTGAATCCCACATTTGCTGCAAGTGATCATATATACACAGTTCTTGGAGCGTGGAGTCCCATTAGCTTGTGAGCAGAATACATTCCCATTAGAAAAACTGCGCAACCATTTCTGGTGCTTAAAAAATTGCCCCTGGTCTCTGAGTTTGGGCTCAGAGAGAGGCGAGATTTTTGCCTTAATGAGGAAATCCCTTAGGTTTTTATTCCTCCTAAAGGCAGCTATAACCTTGTGATCCCCCAGCAATTGGGTTTTCTGGACAAGATCCTGAAAATTGTTTCTAATCACTCTGATTAGTTTGCACATTGATGGGGCATAGGTCAAAACAACAGGCAGGACAGGTGTCAAATCAATGGGTTTTGTCTGCAGGAATGAATTGAAGCATTTCCTGAGGAAAGAGCGACAATACCCCCTACTGGTGAGAGCTGAGAATAAAATTTTGGTCGCTGCTCTGAAGTCAGTAGGTTGTGTGCAAATTCTGTGAAATCTCAACAGTTGTGACTTTATTAAACCAGCAAAGGTGTGTTTTGGGTGGAAACTTGTTTTGAATAAAAGGGCATGTGTGTCTGTGGGCTTGAAGAATACTTTAATATCCAATTTGTGTGTCTGTGGAAAATTTGGGCCTTTGAAAGTAGTTGTATCCAAGAAATCAATTGTGGTTTTATTAATTGTAGATTTTAATTTGATCGAATTATTATGGCCATTCAGAGTGCTTAGAAAGGCTTCAAAATCTTGTTCAGAGTGTGGCCATATGCCCCAGATGTCGTCAAGAAATCGGTAATAGTACAGTGGTTTCTTGACACATTTTGCCAGGGCTGCAGTTTCCCATTCTGCCATGAAAATGTTGGCATATGCCGGCGCGAATTTTTTGCCCATGGCCGTACCTTTAATTTGCAAGAAGAAGTCCCCATTGAATTCAAAATCATTTCTCGTTAAGTTGATTTCTAATAATTGTAATAATTCTTTTTCAGGTCTTTTTTTGTCTGGGTATTTTTGGAAAATATTCCTGATGGAGTTTATTCCCTCCTTAATGTCAATATTTGTGTATAGGCTGTCAATGTCAATTGAAAAGAGAAATGATTCAGTGGGGACTTCTGTCTGCTTAACCTTTTCCACAAAATCATACGTATCCTTAATGTAACTGTCATGTCTTATGGATAAGGGATTAAGGAAGAAGTCCAGATATTCTGCAGTGTGGTAAGTTTCACTACCGCAATCCGACACAATGGGACGCCCAGGAGGCACCTGAAATGGTACAGACCACTTTGCTGGGTCTTTGTGGATTTTTGGTAATAAATAAAAGAGCCTTCCCCTTGGCTCAGCGGAGCCCAGTAAATAGGTTTTTTGTTTGAAATTAATGAATTTTTTCAGGTGTAGATTATTAACAATTTTCTCCACAATAGGTAATGTATCCAAATAGATCGGTTTCTTTAATTTAGAATAATAGGTTTTATCATGTAATTGTCTGTAGCCCTCTTGTAGGTATTGATCCCTGTCCAAGATCACTACAGCGCTGCCTTTATCTGCTGGTTTTAAGATTATTGATTTATTTTCTTTTAGTTCTTTTAGAGCTTTGAGCTCCTCCTCCGTTAAATTTGGTTTAACATGGCTGATGTGGAAATGGTTATTAAAATATTCATAGTCAGCTTTCATTAAAGTGGACACTTCCTGTGGAAGCTGACCTAATGGAGGAGACCACTCAGATTTAAGAGTGAAAGGCTGGGGTTCTGCATCAGACTTCTCCCCATAATGAATAGCCAATTTGATTCTCCTGTGATATTGTTGAATATCATGCTTGCATTGTAATTTAAAAGTTTTGTCATAACCTATTGCAGGAATAAAATTAAGGCCCCTATTCAGGAGGTTCCGCTGGGCAGTGGAAGGCTTAAAATGCTTAGACAAGTTAATAACACCAGAACTTACCCCCTCCCTTTTATCAGATGGGCTCAAGGGGACTCTACAAAAGCATTCCAGTGCTCCAACATATGCAAAGCCGTCACGTCAGTCCAGTGGATGTTGTCCCTTCCTGTCTCAAAACTGTCATCAGGAAGAGCCGGTATGTGGTTCACCAGACCTGTAATGAAAGTGTTTAAGTGCAGGAGTGTGTCCTGCTCATTCTGGGGCAGAGCGGAGGAGTAGTTCACCACTGGCACGTAGATGTCAGCTTCAGGAAATTCATTCTGGGCCGTCAGTAGTGCCTTTTTCAGTTCTGTGATTGGTGTGTTCTTGTCCCTCTGTGATCTGTTATTTAGGCCAAAAGATAAAATTATTGTTTCCACTTCTACGCTGGAAGTGGCTTTTTCCAGCAGGGCCTGTGCATGGCACCACTTTGCACCGGGGAAGCTGTCAATTTGCACGTTCTCCGCTGAAAAAGATGGGAGTGTGCTTACATTTGAGTCACCGATGATGAGTGCTGATTTCCTGATGTGGAGGCTCCAATCCTGCAGCTTCCTCTGCGTGTTTGGATGTCTCGTGGGGAGGACGGGTTGTTCAGCAGGTGAAGCAGGTGCAAGGGGAGGAGACTGGGAGGATTCCTCCATTCTCCTCGTCTGGAGGCGGGTCTGCACGCAGGATTTCAGTCTGTCCTGTGTGGTGCGTGGCAGGCCGAGATGTGCAGACGTGGACGGTCCAGGCGCTGTTTCAATGTCTTTTATGGGTCTCGTGGGGATGGTCTCGTCCCCCTGAGTGAGGTCCATTACCTCGATCATTATGTCATCTTCCGGTTGCGGGGACTGAGTGGGCGGGGGTGGCTCCTCCTCAGCAGAGGTTGTGCGAAGCGCGGCGAATACCCTCTCCACTCTCCGGTCTTTTGGTGACGTTGGTGTGGGTTCAGGAGGGTCTTCATGGGGGGTGGGGGTGATGGGTCTTGGATCGTCGTCCTCCTCACCGTCGCGCTCTATGAAAGGTGACCAGTCACCGCTGATGGTGTCGGTCATGGTGGTCGCCGTCGCCGTGGTGACCGGGCGCGCTGGAGGTGGAGCATGCACCTGTGCAGTCACCGTTATGGTTCGGCCGGCTCTGGGCTGTGGCGTGGCAGGCTGTGCAGTTGGAGCTGGCTGCAACACTTCTGTCAGAGGTTCGGTCGAGTCGAGTGTTATTAGATCATCCCTCACCTCTGGTTGTCGTGTCGGCTCGCTGGTCTCGCGGCTCTGTTCTCTCGATTCGGTGTCCGCTCTCAGGTCTGCCAGTCTGGCTATGATGGCTGCCTGGGTCTGGTCCAGTGACTCCGGTCGGAGACGGCGGCCCAGGTTGCGCTTGGCCCAGGATGACGCCACCTCAAAGGGTCCTTCCCAGTCCTGTTTAGGAAACTCAAAGAGGCGTTTTAGCTCCACCTCCATAGCCATAGAATAATGATCGCGGAGAATCAAGAGTGCTGTGTATGCCCAGTTCTTCGCATTACCCTCTATTCGAGTCTGTGTTTGTTCGCTCGGTGCAGCTGGCTTAATGACAGTCATTAAATTCTGTAAAATTTTATTCAGGGAGGGCGGATATTTGTCCCTTGAAACGTTTTTAAGGTGATGAACAGATTTGATCAGTCTGTGAATAATCCGCACTTTAGCTGAAAAGTCTGTGTCATCAGATGGCACGGCGTGTCTGGGAGGTTCAGGTCGTGAAAATCTGGCACGTTTCACATACCGTCTGTCCCATGCTTGTCCTCGGTCAGCCAGGCGCCTCGGCTCGTGTTGATCCCCGTGACGGGCAGCATAGCGGGTCGTAGTTGGTCGCTCTCTGCTCCGACGCTGCCGCCATGTGTGGGGGATTTCTCTCTCCTCTCTCCGGTGGTGCCATCCACTCACCACTGAAGCGTAGGTCCGGCGCTCAGTGTGGGATGGGTAGCTACGATCCCGGGCTCGCTCCTGTTCAAAACGGTGCCTTTGTTCCGGCCGATCACGGTAGCGGGCTGCATAGCGGACTGGAGCTGGCTGTTCTGCCCTCCGGTGTTGACGCCATGCCGGGTGAGCGTTGTGGGGAATTTCTCTCTCCTCACGGCGGTCATGTCCCCTCACCACCGATGCGTAGGTGCGGCGCACGGCACGGGACGGGTAGCTGGTCCGTCTGGGAGACCTTCGGTCGTCTCTGAAGTCGCGGTCGCCTCTCCGGCCTCTGCGATGGCGGACGACGGTCCAGTCGTCTTCTGGATAAAACGTGGGCATTTTTGCAGGCACACTTGTTGTCTCAGCTTAGACAAATGGTCGCTGGGGACCGTGCTAGCAGTGTAAAAATTGCTGTGTGTCCCAAAAATAATAATAATAATAATCCTCACGTTTTTTCAGAGAATGAAAAAAAGCTTTATTTTCGCTTAATGCAAAAAATAAAAACAAACTAATTTTACAAAATTCACAAAGAAATAAGCCAAAGTCGCGACGTTTCGGTCAATATTAACCTTCTTCAGGCTGGCTTACTTGAAGAATGAAAACAGTATCATAAAACATTAGTTACAATGCAAGTCGCCGGTGTGTGCACTGCGCAAGTCCAAATTCAAACATTGCGGGTCTCAACAACCAATGAGAGGAGCTCCTGCTCCGTGAGTCAGAGGCCCCCCTCGAAAGATTCAAATTGATTGGTTGTTAGCCCGTTTGCTGCGTTCAGGAACATTTTGAATCACAGTAATTTGTAAACAGAAATATATACAGTTTTCAAACAATGTTGCTCTCCATATGAGAGTTAAGGGAACATGGTCACAAACCAAACAGTGTTGATAAAATATGCAGTCAGAAAATATATACACACCGGACGACAGTAACTTGTGAATAGAAATATACAGTATTTACAAAAAGTCTCTCTCCATATGAGAGTCAAAAGGAAATCATCACAATCAGAATTACGTTGATGATATGTACAGCAATTGAGTATACACATATATATACAGTGTTTCAGTGTAAGGGCAGAGGGTCCCAGGAGTGGGTTGACAAGGGGCACAGGCGGGTTAGGAGGAGATAAGGTGAGAACTCGATTGCCGAAGGCAATCGAGTCTCAATGCACAGGCCTTCCCTGCTCCCGGCTCAAGGAACCATGCCCCAAACTTGGTGCCCTGCAAAAGGGATTATGTTAGTATTCTAAACATGAGGTTTACAATTCCAAAATAGGGTTAAAAATGGTTGGGGTTAGGATTTGGGCTTAGGGTCGGGTTCCAAGGATAAGATTAGAATCAGCACAGGGTTAGAATTGGTTAGGGTTAGGATAGGGTTAGGGGGTTAGGGGTTAGGGTTAGGGTTAGGGGGTTAGGGTTAGGGTTTGGGGAAAGAAAGGGGTCCCAGGCAGAAGTCTGGGTCCCCTGGTGCACGCTCACTCGACTGGGGTGGGCACTGATGCCCCCCGATCAAAAAATTGCCCATCATTGGGTAGTAGTGGCCATTAGTTGTTCTATTGAGCCCGTCGCGACGTTTCGGCGTTACTTCGCCTTCATCAGGCTGGGCTCAATGAGGGTAGGGACTGGTTTGTCCTCTATTTATACTTTTTCTCTTCTTAGCTTTTCTTTCTGACTTTTTTGTCTTACTTTATTTCTGTTTCTTCTTACTTAGGTTTTTTCTTGGCTTTTTAATTATTTCTGTACTTAGATTTTTCTATTTTTCTCTCTGTCACTTTTTCTGTGTTTACGTGACTTTTCTCTTTTCCTCTCAACCCTACTTGGGGAGCTTTCTTACTCTCTCTCTTTTTTTCTTTTCTCAACCCTACTTGGGGAGCTTTCTTTCTATCCTTTTTCTTTATGGCACCCCCTATTCCTTAGTCCACTCTGTCTATCATCTTGTTTTTCTGGCACCCCCATCCTTAGTATCCACTCTATTTAGGCTTCTTTTTCTGTTTTTTGTTTTTCCATTTTTTTAGGCTTTTTTTCTGTTTTTTCTGGGGTTTGGGACGGGGAGGGGGGGATAGGTTAGGGTTAGGGAAGGAGATGTGGGTAGGGGCATCGCCCACTCCACCGGGACCTGGCTGGTAAGGGTTTGGGGAAAGAAAGGGGTCCCAGGCAGAAGTCTGGGTCCCCTGGTGCACGCTCACTCGACTGGGGTGGGCACTGATGCCCCCCGATCAAAAAATTGCCCATCATTGGGTAGTAGTGGCCATTAGTTGTTCTATTGAGCCCGTCGCGACGTTTCGGCGTTACTTCGCCTTCATCAGGCTGGGCTCAATGAGGGTAGGGACTGGTTTGTCCTCTATTTATACTTTTTCTCTTCTTAGCTTTTCTTTCTGACTTTTTTGTCTTACTTTATTTCTGTTTCTTCTTACTTAGGTTTTTTCTTGGCTTTTTAATTATTTCTGTACTTAGATTTTTCTATTTTTCTCTCTGTCACTTTTTCTGTGTTTACGTGACTTTTCTCTTTTCCTCTCAACCCTACTTGGGGAGCTTTCTTACTCTCTCTCTTTTTTTCTTTTCTCAACCCTACTTGGGGAGCTTTCTTTCTATCCTTTTTCTTTATGGCACCCCCTATTCCTTAGTCCACTCTGTCTATCATCTTGTTTTTCTGGCACCCCCATCCTTAGTATCCACTCTATTTAGGCTTCTTTTTCTGTTTTTTGTTTTTCCATTTTTTTAGGCTTTTTTTCTGTTTTTTCTGGGGTTTGGGACGGGGAGGGGGGGATAGGTTAGGGTTAGGGAAGGAGATGTGGGTAGGGGCATCGCCCACTCCACCGGGACCTGGCTGGTAAGGGTTTGGGGAAAGAAAGGGGTCCCAGGCAGAAGTCTGGGTCCCCTGGTGCACGCTCACTCGACTGGGGTGGGCACTGATGCCCCCCGATCAAAAAATTGCCCATCATTGGGTAGTAGTGGCCATTAGTTGTTCTATTGAGCCCGTCGCGACGTTTCGGCGTTACTTCGCCTTCATCAGGCTGGGCTCAATGAGGGTAGGGACTGGTTTGTCCTCTATTTATACTTTTTCTCTTCTTAGCTTTTCTTTCTGACTTTTTTGTCTTACTTTATTTCTGTTTCTTCTTACTTAGGTTTTTTCTTGGCTTTTTAATTATTTCTGTACTTAGATTTTTCTATTTTTCTCTCTGTCACTTTTTCTGTGTTTACGTGACTTTTCTCTTTTCCTCTCAACCCTACTTGGGGAGCTTTCTTACTCTCTCTCTTTTTTTCTTTTCTCAACCCTACTTGGGGAGCTTTCTTTCTATCCTTTTTCTTTATGGCACCCCCTATTCCTTAGTCCACTCTGTCTATCATCTTGTTTTTCTGGCACCCCCATCCTTAGTATCCACTCTATTTAGGCTTCTTTTTCTGTTTTTTGTTTTTCCATTTTTTTAGGCTTTTTTTCTGTTTTTTCTGGGGTTTGGGACGGGGAGGGGGGGATAGGTTAGGGTTAGGGAAGGAGATGTGGGTAGGGGCATCGCCCACTCCACCGGGACCTGGCTGGTAAGGGTTTGGGGAAAGAAAGGGGTCCCAGGCAGAAGTCTGGGTCCCCTGGTGCACGCTCACTCGACTGGGGTGGGCACTGATGCCCCCCGATCAAAAAATTGCCCATCATTGGGTAGTAGTGGCCATTAGTTGTTCTATTGAGCCCGTCGCGACGTTTCGGCGTTACTTCGCCTTCATCAGGCTGGGCTCAATGAGGGTAGGGACTGGTTTGTCCTCTATTTATACTTTTTCTCTTCTTAGCTTTTCTTTCTGACTTTTTTGTCTTACTTTATTTCTGTTTCTTCTTACTTAGGTTTTTTCTTGGCTTTTTAATTATTTCTGTACTTAGATTTTTCTATTTTTCTCTCTGTCACTTTTTCTGTGTTTACGTGACTTTTCTCTTTTCCTCTCAACCCTACTTGGGGAGCTTTCTTACTCTCTCTCTTTTTTTCTTTTCTCAACCCTACTTGGGGAGCTTTCTTTCTATCCTTTTTCTTTATGGCACCCCCTATTCCTTAGTCCACTCTGTCTATCATCTTGTTTTTCTGGCACCCCCATCCTTAGTATCCACTCTATTTAGGCTTCTTTTTCTGTTTTTTGTTTTTCCATTTTTTTAGGCTTTTTTTCTGTTTTTTCTGGGGTTTGGGACGGGGAGGGGGGGATAGGTTAGGGTTAGGGAAGGAGATGTGGGTAGGGGCATCGCCCACTCCACCGGGACCTGGCTGGTAAGGGTTTGGGGAAAGAAAGGGGTCCCAGGCAGAAGTCTGGGTCCCCTGGTGCACGCTCACTCGACTGGGGTGGGCACTGATGCCCCCCGATCAAAAAATTGCCCATCATTGGGTAGTAGTGGCCATTAGTTGTTCTATTGAGCCCGTCGCGACGTTTCGGCGTTACTTCGCCTTCATCAGGCTGGGCTCAATGAGGGTAGGGACTGGTTTGTCCTCTATTTATACTTTTTCTCTTCTTAGCTTTTCTTTCTGACTTTTTTGTCTTACTTTATTTCTGTTTCTTCTTACTTAGGTTTTTTCTTGGCTTTTTAATTATTTCTGTACTTAGATTTTTCTATTTTTCTCTCTGTCACTTTTTCTGTGTTTACGTGACTTTTCTCTTTTCCTCTCAACCCTACTTGGGGAGCTTTCTTACTCTCTCTCTTTTTTTCTTTTCTCAACCCTACTTGGGGAGCTTTCTTTCTATCCTTTTTCTTTATGGCACCCCCTATTCCTTAGTCCACTCTGTCTATCATCTTGTTTTTCTGGCACCCCCATCCTTAGTATCCACTCTATTTAGGCTTCTTTTTCTGTTTTTTGTTTTTCCATTTTTTTAGGCTTTTTTTCTGTTTTTTCTGGGGTTTGGGACGGGGAGGGGGGGATAGGTTAGGGTTAGGGAAGGAGATGTGGGTAGGGGCATCGCCCACTCCACCGGGACCTGGCTGGTAAGGGTTTGGGGAAAGAAAGGGGTCCCAGGCAGAAGTCTGGGTCCCCTGGTGCACGCTCACTCGACTGGGGTGGGCACTGATGCCCCCCGATCAAAAAATTGCCCATCATTGGGTAGTAGTGGCCATTAGTTGTTCTATTGAGCCCGTCGCGACGTTTCGGCGTTACTTCGCCTTCATCAGGCTGGGCTCAATGAGGGTAGGGACTGGTTTGTCCTCTATTTATACTTTTTCTCTTCTTAGCTTTTCTTTCTGACTTTTTTGTCTTACTTTATTTCTGTTTCTTCTTACTTAGGTTTTTTCTTGGCTTTTTAATTATTTCTGTACTTAGATTTTTCTATTTTTCTCTCTGTCACTTTTTCTGTGTTTACGTGACTTTTCTCTTTTCCTCTCAACCCTACTTGGGGAGCTTTCTTACTCTCTCTCTTTTTTTCTTTTCTCAACCCTACTTGGGGAGCTTTCTTTCTATCCTTTTTCTTTATGGCACCCCCTATTCCTTAGTCCACTCTGTCTATCATCTTGTTTTTCTGGCACCCCCATCCTTAGTATCCACTCTATTTAGGCTTCTTTTTCTGTTTTTTGTTTTTCCATTTTTTTAGGCTTTTTTTCTGTTTTTTCTGGGGTTTGGGACGGGGAGGGGGGGATAGGTTAGGGTTAGGGAAGGAGATGTGGGTAGGGGCATCGCCCACTCCACCGGGACCTGGCTGGTAAGGGTTTGGGGAAAGAAAGGGGTCCCAGGCAGAAGTCTGGGTCCCCTGGTGCACGCTCACTCGACTGGGGTGGGCACTGATGCCCCCCGATCAAAAAATTGCCCATCATTGGGTAGTAGTGGCCATTAGTTGTTCTATTGAGCCCGTCGCGACGTTTCGGCGTTACTTCGCCTTCATCAGGCTGGGCTCAATGAGGGTAGGGACTGGTTTGTCCTCTATTTATACTTTTTCTCTTCTTAGCTTTTCTTTCTGACTTTTTTGTCTTACTTTATTTCTGTTTCTTCTTACTTAGGTTTTTTCTTGGCTTTTTAATTATTTCTGTACTTAGATTTTTCTATTTTTCTCTCTGTCACTTTTTCTGTGTTTACGTGACTTTTCTCTTTTCCTCTCAACCCTACTTGGGGAGCTTTCTTACTCTCTCTCTTTTTTTCTTTTCTCAACCCTACTTGGGGAGCTTTCTTTCTATCCTTTTTCTTTATGGCACCCCCTATTCCTTAGTCCACTCTGTCTATCATCTTGTTTTTCTGGCACCCCCATCCTTAGTATCCACTCTATTTAGGCTTCTTTTTCTGTTTTTTGTTTTTCCATTTTTTTAGGCTTTTTTTCTGTTTTTTCTGGGGTTTGGGACGGGGAGGGGGGGATAGGTTAGGGTTAGGGAAGGAGATGTGGGTAGGGGCATCGCCCACTCCACCGGGACCTGGCTGGTAAGGGTTTGGGGAAAGAAAGGGGTCCCAGGCAGAAGTCTGGGTCCCCTGGTGCACGCTCACTCGACTGGGGTGGGCACTGATGCCCCCCGATCAAAAAATTGCCCATCATTGGGTAGTAGTGGCCATTAGTTGTTCTATTGAGCCCGTCGCGACGTTTCGGCGTTACTTCGCCTTCATCAGGCTGGGCTCAATGAGGGTAGGGACTGGTTTGTCCTCTATTTATACTTTTTCTCTTCTTAGCTTTTCTTTCTGACTTTTTTGTCTTACTTTATTTCTGTTTCTTCTTACTTAGGTTTTTTCTTGGCTTTTTAATTATTTCTGTACTTAGATTTTTCTATTTTTCTCTCTGTCACTTTTTCTGTGTTTACGTGACTTTTCTCTTTTCCTCTCAACCCTACTTGGGGAGCTTTCTTACTCTCTCTCTTTTTTTCTTTTCTCAACCCTACTTGGGGAGCTTTCTTTCTATCCTTTTTCTTTATGGCACCCCCTATTCCTTAGTCCACTCTGTCTATCATCTTGTTTTTCTGGCACCCCCATCCTTAGTATCCACTCTATTTAGGCTTCTTTTTCTGTTTTTTGTTTTTCCATTTTTTTAGGCTTTTTTTCTGTTTTTTCTGGGGTTTGGGACGGGGAGGGGGGGATAGGTTAGGGTTAGGGAAGGAGATGTGGGTAGGGGCATCGCCCACTCCACCGGGACCTGGCTGGTAAGGGTTTGGGGAAAGAAAGGGGTCCCAGGCAGAAGTCTGGGTCCCCTGGTGCACGCTCACTCGACTGGGGTGGGCACTGATGCCCCCCGATCAAAAAATTGCCCATCATTGGGTAGTAGTGGCCATTAGTTGTTCTATTGAGCCCGTCGCGACGTTTCGGCGTTACTTCGCCTTCATCAGGCTGGGCTCAATGAGGGTAGGGACTGGTTTGTCCTCTATTTATACTTTTTCTCTTCTTAGCTTTTCTTTCTGACTTTTTTGTCTTACTTTATTTCTGTTTCTTCTTACTTAGGTTTTTTCTTGGCTTTTTAATTATTTCTGTACTTAGATTTTTCTATTTTTCTCTCTGTCACTTTTTCTGTGTTTACGTGACTTTTCTCTTTTCCTCTCAACCCTACTTGGGGAGCTTTCTTACTCTCTCTCTTTTTTTCTTTTCTCAACCCTACTTGGGGAGCTTTCTTTCTATCCTTTTTCTTTATGGCACCCCCTATTCCTTAGTCCACTCTGTCTATCATCTTGTTTTTCTGGCACCCCCATCCTTAGTATCCACTCTATTTAGGCTTCTTTTTCTGTTTTTTGTTTTTCCATTTTTTTAGGCTTTTTTTCTGTTTTTTCTGGGGTTTGGGACGGGGAGGGGGGGATAGGTTAGGGTTAGGGAAGGAGATGTGGGTAGGGGCATCGCCCACTCCACCGGGACCTGGCTGGTAAGGGTTTGGGGAAAGAAAGGGGTCCCAGGCAGAAGTCTGGGTCCCCTGGTGCACGCTCACTCGACTGGGGTGGGCACTGATGCCCCCCGATCAAAAAATTGCCCATCATTGGGTAGTAGTGGCCATTAGTTGTTCTATTGAGCCCGTCGCGACGTTTCGGCGTTACTTCGCCTTCATCAGGCTGGGCTCAATGAGGGTAGGGACTGGTTTGTCCTCTATTTATACTTTTTCTCTTCTTAGCTTTTCTTTCTGACTTTTTTGTCTTACTTTATTTCTGTTTCTTCTTACTTAGGTTTTTTCTTGGCTTTTTAATTATTTCTGTACTTAGATTTTTCTATTTTTCTCTCTGTCACTTTTTCTGTGTTTACGTGACTTTTCTCTTTTCCTCTCAACCCTACTTGGGGAGCTTTCTTACTCTCTCTCTTTTTTTCTTTTCTCAACCCTACTTGGGGAGCTTTCTTTCTATCCTTTTTCTTTATGGCACCCCCTATTCCTTAGTCCACTCTGTCTATCATCTTGTTTTTCTGGCACCCCCATCCTTAGTATCCACTCTATTTAGGCTTCTTTTTCTGTTTTTTGTTTTTCCATTTTTTTAGGCTTTTTTTCTGTTTTTTCTGGGGTTTGGGACGGGGAGGGGGGGATAGGTTAGGGTTAGGGAAGGAGATGTGGGTAGGGGCATCGCCCACTCCACCGGGACCTGGCTGGTAAGGGTTTGGGGAAAGAAAGGGGTCCCAGGCAGAAGTCTGGGTCCCCTGGTGCACGCTCACTCGACTGGGGTGGGCACTGATGCCCCCCGATCAAAAAATTGCCCATCATTGGGTAGTAGTGGCCATTAGTTGTTCTATTGAGCCCGTCGCGACGTTTCGGCGTTACTTCGCCTTCATCAGGCTGGGCTCAATGAGGGTAGGGACTGGTTTGTCCTCTATTTATACTTTTTCTCTTCTTAGCTTTTCTTTCTGACTTTTTTGTCTTACTTTATTTCTGTTTCTTCTTACTTAGGTTTTTTCTTGGCTTTTTAATTATTTCTGTACTTAGATTTTTCTATTTTTCTCTCTGTCACTTTTTCTGTGTTTACGTGACTTTTCTCTTTTCCTCTCAACCCTACTTGGGGAGCTTTCTTACTCTCTCTCTTTTTTTCTTTTCTCAACCCTACTTGGGGAGCTTTCTTTCTATCCTTTTTCTTTATGGCACCCCCTATTCCTTAGTCCACTCTGTCTATCATCTTGTTTTTCTGGCACCCCCATCCTTAGTATCCACTCTATTTAGGCTTCTTTTTCTGTTTTTTGTTTTTCCATTTTTTTAGGCTTTTTTTCTGTTTTTTCTGGGGTTTGGGACGGGGAGGGGGGGATAGGTTAGGGTTAGGGAAGGAGATGTGGGTAGGGGCATCGCCCACTCCACCGGGACCTGGCTGGTAAGGGTTTGGGGAAAGAAAGGGGTCCCAGGCAGAAGTCTGGGTCCCCTGGTGCACGCTCACTCGACTGGGGTGGGCACTGATGCCCCCCGATCAAAAAATTGCCCATCATTGGGTAGTAGTGGCCATTAGTTGTTCTATTGAGCCCGTCGCGACGTTTCGGCGTTACTTCGCCTTCATCAGGCTGGGCTCAATGAGGGTAGGGACTGGTTTGTCCTCTATTTATACTTTTTCTCTTCTTAGCTTTTCTTTCTGACTTTTTTGTCTTACTTTATTTCTGTTTCTTCTTACTTAGGTTTTTTCTTGGCTTTTTAATTATTTCTGTACTTAGATTTTTCTATTTTTCTCTCTGTCACTTTTTCTGTGTTTACGTGACTTTTCTCTTTTCCTCTCAACCCTACTTGGGGAGCTTTCTTACTCTCTCTCTTTTTTTCTTTTCTCAACCCTACTTGGGGAGCTTTCTTTCTATCCTTTTTCTTTATGGCACCCCCTATTCCTTAGTCCACTCTGTCTATCATCTTGTTTTTCTGGCACCCCCATCCTTAGTATCCACTCTATTTAGGCTTCTTTTTCTGTTTTTTGTTTTTCCATTTTTTTAGGCTTTTTTTCTGTTTTTTCTGGGGTTTGGGACGGGGAGGGGGGGATAGGTTAGGGTTAGGGAAGGAGATGTGGGTAGGGGCATCGCCCACTCCACCGGGACCTGGCTGGTAAGGGTTTGGGGAAAGAAAGGGGTCCCAGGCAGAAGTCTGGGTCCCCTGGTGCACGCTCACTCGACTGGGGTGGGCACTGATGCCCCCCGATCAAAAAATTGCCCATCATTGGGTAGTAGTGGCCATTAGTTGTTCTATTGAGCCCGTCGCGACGTTTCGGCGTTACTTCGCCTTCATCAGGCTGGGCTCAATGAGGGTAGGGACTGGTTTGTCCTCTATTTATACTTTTTCTCTTCTTAGCTTTTCTTTCTGACTTTTTTGTCTTACTTTATTTCTGTTTCTTCTTACTTAGGTTTTTTCTTGGCTTTTTAATTATTTCTGTACTTAGATTTTTCTATTTTTCTCTCTGTCACTTTTTCTGTGTTTACGTGACTTTTCTCTTTTCCTCTCAACCCTACTTGGGGAGCTTTCTTACTCTCTCTCTTTTTTTCTTTTCTCAACCCTACTTGGGGAGCTTTCTTTCTATCCTTTTTCTTTATGGCACCCCCTATTCCTTAGTCCACTCTGTCTATCATCTTGTTTTTCTGGCACCCCCATCCTTAGTATCCACTCTATTTAGGCTTCTTTTTCTGTTTTTTGTTTTTCCATTTTTTTAGGCTTTTTTTCTGTTTTTTCTGGGGTTTGGGACGGGGAGGGGGGGATAGGTTAGGGTTAGGGAAGGAGATGTGGGTAGGGGCATCGCCCACTCCACCGGGACCTGGCTGGTAAGGGTTTGGGGAAAGAAAGGGGTCCCAGGCAGAAGTCTGGGTCCCCTGGTGCACGCTCACTCGACTGGGGTGGGCACTGATGCCCCCCGATCAAAAAATTGCCCATCATTGGGTAGTAGTGGCCATTAGTTGTTCTATTGAGCCCGTCGCGACGTTTCGGCGTTACTTCGCCTTCATCAGGCTGGGCTCAATGAGGGTAGGGACTGGTTTGTCCTCTATTTATACTTTTTCTCTTCTTAGCTTTTCTTTCTGACTTTTTTGTCTTACTTTATTTCTGTTTCTTCTTACTTAGGTTTTTTCTTGGCTTTTTAATTATTTCTGTACTTAGATTTTTCTATTTTTCTCTCTGTCACTTTTTCTGTGTTTACGTGACTTTTCTCTTTTCCTCTCAACCCTACTTGGGGAGCTTTCTTACTCTCTCTCTTTTTTTCTTTTCTCAACCCTACTTGGGGAGCTTTCTTTCTATCCTTTTTCTTTATGGCACCCCCTATTCCTTAGTCCACTCTGTCTATCATCTTGTTTTTCTGGCACCCCCATCCTTAGTATCCACTCTATTTAGGCTTCTTTTTCTGTTTTTTGTTTTTCCATTTTTTTAGGCTTTTTTTCTGTTTTTTCTGGGGTTTGGGACGGGGAGGGGGGGATAGGTTAGGGTTAGGGAAGGAGATGTGGGTAGGGGCATCGCCCACTCCACCGGGACCTGGCTGGTAAGGGTTTGGGGAAAGAAAGGGGTCCCAGGCAGAAGTCTGGGTCCCCTGGTGCACGCTCACTCGACTGGGGTGGGCACTGATGCCCCCCGATCAAAAAATTGCCCATCATTGGGTAGTAGTGGCCATTAGTTGTTCTATTGAGCCCGTCGCGACGTTTCGGCGTTACTTCGCCTTCATCAGGCTGGGCTCAATGAGGGTAGGGACTGGTTTGTCCTCTATTTATACTTTTTCTCTTCTTAGCTTTTCTTTCTGACTTTTTTGTCTTACTTTATTTCTGTTTCTTCTTACTTAGGTTTTTTCTTGGCTTTTTAATTATTTCTGTACTTAGATTTTTCTATTTTTCTCTCTGTCACTTTTTCTGTGTTTACGTGACTTTTCTCTTTTCCTCTCAACCCTACTTGGGGAGCTTTCTTACTCTCTCTCTTTTTTTCTTTTCTCAACCCTACTTGGGGAGCTTTCTTTCTATCCTTTTTCTTTATGGCACCCCCTATTCCTTAGTCCACTCTGTCTATCATCTTGTTTTTCTGGCACCCCCATCCTTAGTATCCACTCTATTTAGGCTTCTTTTTCTGTTTTTTGTTTTTCCATTTTTTTAGGCTTTTTTTCTGTTTTTTCTGGGGTTTGGGACGGGGAGGGGGGGATAGGTTAGGGTTAGGGAAGGAGATGTGGGTAGGGGCATCGCCCACTCCACCGGGACCTGGCTGGTAAGGGTTTGGGGAAAGAAAGGGGTCCCAGGCAGAAGTCTGGGTCCCCTGGTGCACGCTCACTCGACTGGGGTGGGCACTGATGCCCCCCGATCAAAAAATTGCCCATCATTGGGTAGTAGTGGCCATTAGTTGTTCTATTGAGCCCGTCGCGACGTTTCGGCGTTACTTCGCCTTCATCAGGCTGGGCTCAATGAGGGTAGGGACTGGTTTGTCCTCTATTTATACTTTTTCTCTTCTTAGCTTTTCTTTCTGACTTTTTTGTCTTACTTTATTTCTGTTTCTTCTTACTTAGGTTTTTTCTTGGCTTTTTAATTATTTCTGTACTTAGATTTTTCTATTTTTCTCTCTGTCACTTTTTCTGTGTTTACGTGACTTTTCTCTTTTCCTCTCAACCCTACTTGGGGAGCTTTCTTACTCTCTCTCTTTTTTTCTTTTCTCAACCCTACTTGGGGAGCTTTCTTTCTATCCTTTTTCTTTATGGCACCCCCTATTCCTTAGTCCACTCTGTCTATCATCTTGTTTTTCTGGCACCCCCATCCTTAGTATCCACTCTATTTAGGCTTCTTTTTCTGTTTTTTGTTTTTCCATTTTTTTAGGCTTTTTTTCTGTTTTTTCTGGGGTTTGGGACGGGGAGGGGGGGATAGGTTAGGGTTAGGGAAGGAGATGTGGGTAGGGGCATCGCCCACTCCACCGGGACCTGGCTGGTAAGGGTTTGGGGAAAGAAAGGGGTCCCAGGCAGAAGTCTGGGTCCCCTGGTGCACGCTCACTCGACTGGGGTGGGCACTGATGCCCCCCGATCAAAAAATTGCCCATCATTGGGTAGTAGTGGCCATTAGTTGTTCTATTGAGCCCGTCGCGACGTTTCGGCGTTACTTCGCCTTCATCAGGCTGGGCTCAATGAGGGTAGGGACTGGTTTGTCCTCTATTTATACTTTTTCTCTTCTTAGCTTTTCTTTCTGACTTTTTTGTCTTACTTTATTTCTGTTTCTTCTTACTTAGGTTTTTTCTTGGCTTTTTAATTATTTCTGTACTTAGATTTTTCTATTTTTCTCTCTGTCACTTTTTCTGTGTTTACGTGACTTTTCTCTTTTCCTCTCAACCCTACTTGGGGAGCTTTCTTACTCTCTCTCTTTTTTTCTTTTCTCAACCCTACTTGGGGAGCTTTCTTTCTATCCTTTTTCTTTATGGCACCCCCTATTCCTTAGTCCACTCTGTCTATCATCTTGTTTTTCTGGCACCCCCATCCTTAGTATCCACTCTATTTAGGCTTCTTTTTCTGTTTTTTGTTTTTCCATTTTTTTAGGCTTTTTTTCTGTTTTTTCTGGGGTTTGGGACGGGGAGGGGGGGATAGGTTAGGGTTAGGGAAGGAGATGTGGGTAGGGGCATCGCCCACTCCACCGGGACCTGGCTGGTAAGGGTTTGGGGAAAGAAAGGGGTCCCAGGCAGAAGTCTGGGTCCCCTGGTGCACGCTCACTCGACTGGGGTGGGCACTGATGCCCCCCGATCAAAAAATTGCCCATCATTGGGTAGTAGTGGCCATTAGTTGTTCTATTGAGCCCGTCGCGACGTTTCGGCGTTACTTCGCCTTCATCAGGCTGGGCTCAATGAGGGTAGGGACTGGTTTGTCCTCTATTTATACTTTTTCTCTTCTTAGCTTTTCTTTCTGACTTTTTTGTCTTACTTTATTTCTGTTTCTTCTTACTTAGGTTTTTTCTTGGCTTTTTAATTATTTCTGTACTTAGATTTTTCTATTTTTCTCTCTGTCACTTTTTCTGTGTTTACGTGACTTTTCTCTTTTCCTCTCAACCCTACTTGGGGAGCTTTCTTACTCTCTCTCTTTTTTTCTTTTCTCAACCCTACTTGGGGAGCTTTCTTTCTATCCTTTTTCTTTATGGCACCCCCTATTCCTTAGTCCACTCTGTCTATCATCTTGTTTTTCTGGCACCCCCATCCTTAGTATCCACTCTATTTAGGCTTCTTTTTCTGTTTTTTGTTTTTCCATTTTTTTAGGCTTTTTTTCTGTTTTTTCTGGGGTTTGGGACGGGGAGGGGGGGATAGGTTAGGGTTAGGGAAGGAGATGTGGGTAGGGGCATCGCCCACTCCACCGGGACCTGGCTGGTAAGGGTTTGGGGAAAGAAAGGGGTCCCAGGCAGAAGTCTGGGTCCCCTGGTGCACGCTCACTCGACTGGGGTGGGCACTGATGCCCCCCGATCAAAAAATTGCCCATCATTGGGTAGTAGTGGCCATTAGTTGTTCTATTGAGCCCGTCGCGACGTTTCGGCGTTACTTCGCCTTCATCAGGCTGGGCTCAATGAGGGTAGGGACTGGTTTGTCCTCTATTTATACTTTTTCTCTTCTTAGCTTTTCTTTCTGACTTTTTTGTCTTACTTTATTTCTGTTTCTTCTTACTTAGGTTTTTTCTTGGCTTTTTAATTATTTCTGTACTTAGATTTTTCTATTTTTCTCTCTGTCACTTTTTCTGTGTTTACGTGACTTTTCTCTTTTCCTCTCAACCCTACTTGGGGAGCTTTCTTACTCTCTCTCTTTTTTTCTTTTCTCAACCCTACTTGGGGAGCTTTCTTTCTATCCTTTTTCTTTATGGCACCCCCTATTCCTTAGTCCACTCTGTCTATCATCTTGTTTTTCTGGCACCCCCATCCTTAGTATCCACTCTATTTAGGCTTCTTTTTCTGTTTTTTGTTTTTCCATTTTTTTAGGCTTTTTTTCTGTTTTTTCTGGGGTTTGGGACGGGGAGGGGGGGATAGGTTAGGGTTAGGGAAGGAGATGTGGGTAGGGGCATCGCCCACTCCACCGGGACCTGGCTGGTAAGGGTTTGGGGAAAGAAAGGGGTCCCAGGCAGAAGTCTGGGTCCCCTGGTGCACGCTCACTCGACTGGGGTGGGCACTGATGCCCCCCGATCAAAAAATTGCCCATCATTGGGTAGTAGTGGCCATTAGTTGTTCTATTGAGCCCGTCGCGACGTTTCGGCGTTACTTCGCCTTCATCAGGCTGGGCTCAATGAGGGTAGGGACTGGTTTGTCCTCTATTTATACTTTTTCTCTTCTTAGCTTTTCTTTCTGACTTTTTTGTCTTACTTTATTTCTGTTTCTTCTTACTTAGGTTTTTTCTTGGCTTTTTAATTATTTCTGTACTTAGATTTTTCTATTTTTCTCTCTGTCACTTTTTCTGTGTTTACGTGACTTTTCTCTTTTCCTCTCAACCCTACTTGGGGAGCTTTCTTACTCTCTCTCTTTTTTTCTTTTCTCAACCCTACTTGGGGAGCTTTCTTTCTATCCTTTTTCTTTATGGCACCCCCTATTCCTTAGTCCACTCTGTCTATCATCTTGTTTTTCTGGCACCCCCATCCTTAGTATCCACTCTATTTAGGCTTCTTTTTCTGTTTTTTGTTTTTCCATTTTTTTAGGCTTTTTTTCTGTTTTTTCTGGGGTTTGGGACGGGGAGGGGGGGATAGGTTAGGGTTAGGGAAGGAGATGTGGGTAGGGGCATCGCCCACTCCACCGGGACCTGGCTGGTAAGGGTTTGGGGAAAGAAAGGGGTCCCAGGCAGAAGTCTGGGTCCCCTGGTGCACGCTCACTCGACTGGGGTGGGCACTGATGCCCCCCGATCAAAAAATTGCCCATCATTGGGTAGTAGTGGCCATTAGTTGTTCTATTGAGCCCGTCGCGACGTTTCGGCGTTACTTCGCCTTCATCAGGCTGGGCTCAATGAGGGTAGGGACTGGTTTGTCCTCTATTTATACTTTTTCTCTTCTTAGCTTTTCTTTCTGACTTTTTTGTCTTACTTTATTTCTGTTTCTTCTTACTTAGGTTTTTTCTTGGCTTTTTAATTATTTCTGTACTTAGATTTTTCTATTTTTCTCTCTGTCACTTTTTCTGTGTTTACGTGACTTTTCTCTTTTCCTCTCAACCCTACTTGGGGAGCTTTCTTACTCTCTCTCTTTTTTTCTTTTCTCAACCCTACTTGGGGAGCTTTCTTTCTATCCTTTTTCTTTATGGCACCCCCTATTCCTTAGTCCACTCTGTCTATCATCTTGTTTTTCTGGCACCCCCATCCTTAGTATCCACTCTATTTAGGCTTCTTTTTCTGTTTTTTGTTTTTCCATTTTTTTAGGCTTTTTTTCTGTTTTTTCTGGGGTTTGGGACGGGGAGGGGGGGATAGGTTAGGGTTAGGGAAGGAGATGTGGGTAGGGGCATCGCCCACTCCACCGGGACCTGGCTGGTAAGGGTTTGGGGAAAGAAAGGGGTCCCAGGCAGAAGTCTGGGTCCCCTGGTGCACGCTCACTCGACTGGGGTGGGCACTGATGCCCCCCGATCAAAAAATTGCCCATCATTGGGTAGTAGTGGCCATTAGTTGTTCTATTGAGCCCGTCGCGACGTTTCGGCGTTACTTCGCCTTCATCAGGCTGGGCTCAATGAGGGTAGGGACTGGTTTGTCCTCTATTTATACTTTTTCTCTTCTTAGCTTTTCTTTCTGACTTTTTTGTCTTACTTTATTTCTGTTTCTTCTTACTTAGGTTTTTTCTTGGCTTTTTAATTATTTCTGTACTTAGATTTTTCTATTTTTCTCTCTGTCACTTTTTCTGTGTTTACGTGACTTTTCTCTTTTCCTCTCAACCCTACTTGGGGAGCTTTCTTACTCTCTCTCTTTTTTTCTTTTCTCAACCCTACTTGGGGAGCTTTCTTTCTATCCTTTTTCTTTATGGCACCCCCTATTCCTTAGTCCACTCTGTCTATCATCTTGTTTTTCTGGCACCCCCATCCTTAGTATCCACTCTATTTAGGCTTCTTTTTCTGTTTTTTGTTTTTCCATTTTTTTAGGCTTTTTTTCTGTTTTTTCTGGGGTTTGGGACGGGGAGGGGGGGATAGGTTAGGGTTAGGGAAGGAGATGTGGGTAGGGGCATCGCCCACTCCACCGGGACCTGGCTGGTAAGGGTTTGGGGAAAGAAAGGGGTCCCAGGCAGAAGTCTGGGTCCCCTGGTGCACGCTCACTCGACTGGGGTGGGCACTGATGCCCCCCGATCAAAAAATTGCCCATCATTGGGTAGTAGTGGCCATTAGTTGTTCTATTGAGCCCGTCGCGACGTTTCGGCGTTACTTCGCCTTCATCAGGCTGGGCTCAATGAGGGTAGGGACTGGTTTGTCCTCTATTTATACTTTTTCTCTTCTTAGCTTTTCTTTCTGACTTTTTTGTCTTACTTTATTTCTGTTTCTTCTTACTTAGGTTTTTTCTTGGCTTTTTAATTATTTCTGTACTTAGATTTTTCTATTTTTCTCTCTGTCACTTTTTCTGTGTTTACGTGACTTTTCTCTTTTCCTCTCAACCCTACTTGGGGAGCTTTCTTACTCTCTCTCTTTTTTTCTTTTCTCAACCCTACTTGGGGAGCTTTCTTTCTATCCTTTTTCTTTATGGCACCCCCTATTCCTTAGTCCACTCTGTCTATCATCTTGTTTTTCTGGCACCCCCATCCTTAGTATCCACTCTATTTAGGCTTCTTTTTCTGTTTTTTGTTTTTCCATTTTTTTAGGCTTTTTTTCTGTTTTTTCTGGGGTTTGGGACGGGGAGGGGGGGATAGGTTAGGGTTAGGGAAGGAGATGTGGGTAGGGGCATCGCCCACTCCACCGGGACCTGGCTGGTAAGGGTTTGGGGAAAGAAAGGGGTCCCAGGCAGAAGTCTGGGTCCCCTGGTGCACGCTCACTCGACTGGGGTGGGCACTGATGCCCCCCGATCAAAAAATTGCCCATCATTGGGTAGTAGTGGCCATTAGTTGTTCTATTGAGCCCGTCGCGACGTTTCGGCGTTACTTCGCCTTCATCAGGCTGGGCTCAATGAGGGTAGGGACTGGTTTGTCCTCTATTTATACTTTTTCTCTTCTTAGCTTTTCTTTCTGACTTTTTTGTCTTACTTTATTTCTGTTTCTTCTTACTTAGGTTTTTTCTTGGCTTTTTAATTATTTCTGTACTTAGATTTTTCTATTTTTCTCTCTGTCACTTTTTCTGTGTTTACGTGACTTTTCTCTTTTCCTCTCAACCCTACTTGGGGAGCTTTCTTACTCTCTCTCTTTTTTTCTTTTCTCAACCCTACTTGGGGAGCTTTCTTTCTATCCTTTTTCTTTATGGCACCCCCTATTCCTTAGTCCACTCTGTCTATCATCTTGTTTTTCTGGCACCCCCATCCTTAGTATCCACTCTATTTAGGCTTCTTTTTCTGTTTTTTGTTTTTCCATTTTTTTAGGCTTTTTTTCTGTTTTTTCTGGGGTTTGGGACGGGGAGGGGGGGATAGGTTAGGGTTAGGGAAGGAGATGTGGGTAGGGGCATCGCCCACTCCACCGGGACCTGGCTGGTAAGGGTTTGGGGAAAGAAAGGGGTCCCAGGCAGAAGTCTGGGTCCCCTGGTGCACGCTCACTCGACTGGGGTGGGCACTGATGCCCCCCGATCAAAAAATTGCCCATCATTGGGTAGTAGTGGCCATTAGTTGTTCTATTGAGCCCGTCGCGACGTTTCGGCGTTACTTCGCCTTCATCAGGCTGGGCTCAATGAGGGTAGGGACTGGTTTGTCCTCTATTTATACTTTTTCTCTTCTTAGCTTTTCTTTCTGACTTTTTTGTCTTACTTTATTTCTGTTTCTTCTTACTTAGGTTTTTTCTTGGCTTTTTAATTATTTCTGTACTTAGATTTTTCTATTTTTCTCTCTGTCACTTTTTCTGTGTTTACGTGACTTTTCTCTTTTCCTCTCAACCCTACTTGGGGAGCTTTCTTACTCTCTCTCTTTTTTTCTTTTCTCAACCCTACTTGGGGAGCTTTCTTTCTATCCTTTTTCTTTATGGCACCCCCTATTCCTTAGTCCACTCTGTCTATCATCTTGTTTTTCTGGCACCCCCATCCTTAGTATCCACTCTATTTAGGCTTCTTTTTCTGTTTTTTGTTTTTCCATTTTTTTAGGCTTTTTTTCTGTTTTTTCTGGGGTTTGGGACGGGGAGGGGGGGATAGGTTAGGGTTAGGGAAGGAGATGTGGGTAGGGGCATCGCCCACTCCACCGGGACCTGGCTGGTAAGGGTTTGGGGAAAGAAAGGGGTCCCAGGCAGAAGTCTGGGTCCCCTGGTGCACGCTCACTCGACTGGGGTGGGCACTGATGCCCCCCGATCAAAAAATTGCCCATCATTGGGTAGTAGTGGCCATTAGTTGTTCTATTGAGCCCGTCGCGACGTTTCGGCGTTACTTCGCCTTCATCAGGCTGGGCTCAATGAGGGTAGGGACTGGTTTGTCCTCTATTTATACTTTTTCTCTTCTTAGCTTTTCTTTCTGACTTTTTTGTCTTACTTTATTTCTGTTTCTTCTTACTTAGGTTTTTTCTTGGCTTTTTAATTATTTCTGTACTTAGATTTTTCTATTTTTCTCTCTGTCACTTTTTCTGTGTTTACGTGACTTTTCTCTTTTCCTCTCAACCCTACTTGGGGAGCTTTCTTACTCTCTCTCTTTTTTTCTTTTCTCAACCCTACTTGGGGAGCTTTCTTTCTATCCTTTTTCTTTATGGCACCCCCTATTCCTTAGTCCACTCTGTCTATCATCTTGTTTTTCTGGCACCCCCATCCTTAGTATCCACTCTATTTAGGCTTCTTTTTCTGTTTTTTGTTTTTCCATTTTTTTAGGCTTTTTTTCTGTTTTTTCTGGGGTTTGGGACGGGGAGGGGGGGATAGGTTAGGGTTAGGGAAGGAGATGTGGGTAGGGGCATCGCCCACTCCACCGGGACCTGGCTGGTAAGGGTTTGGGGAAAGAAAGGGGTCCCAGGCAGAAGTCTGGGTCCCCTGGTGCACGCTCACTCGACTGGGGTGGGCACTGATGCCCCCCGATCAAAAAATTGCCCATCATTGGGTAGTAGTGGCCATTAGTTGTTCTATTGAGCCCGTCGCGACGTTTCGGCGTTACTTCGCCTTCATCAGGCTGGGCTCAATGAGGGTAGGGACTGGTTTGTCCTCTATTTATACTTTTTCTCTTCTTAGCTTTTCTTTCTGACTTTTTTGTCTTACTTTATTTCTGTTTCTTCTTACTTAGGTTTTTTCTTGGCTTTTTAATTATTTCTGTACTTAGATTTTTCTATTTTTCTCTCTGTCACTTTTTCTGTGTTTACGTGACTTTTCTCTTTTCCTCTCAACCCTACTTGGGGAGCTTTCTTACTCTCTCTCTTTTTTTCTTTTCTCAACCCTACTTGGGGAGCTTTCTTTCTATCCTTTTTCTTTATGGCACCCCCTATTCCTTAGTCCACTCTGTCTATCATCTTGTTTTTCTGGCACCCCCATCCTTAGTATCCACTCTATTTAGGCTTCTTTTTCTGTTTTTTGTTTTTCCATTTTTTTAGGCTTTTTTTCTGTTTTTTCTGGGGTTTGGGACGGGGAGGGGGGGATAGGTTAGGGTTAGGGAAGGAGATGTGGGTAGGGGCATCGCCCACTCCACCGGGACCTGGCTGGTAAGGGTTTGGGGAAAGAAAGGGGTCCCAGGCAGAAGTCTGGGTCCCCTGGTGCACGCTCACTCGACTGGGGTGGGCACTGATGCCCCCCGATCAAAAAATTGCCCATCATTGGGTAGTAGTGGCCATTAGTTGTTCTATTGAGCCCGTCGCGACGTTTCGGCGTTACTTCGCCTTCATCAGGCTGGGCTCAATGAGGGTAGGGACTGGTTTGTCCTCTATTTATACTTTTTCTCTTCTTAGCTTTTCTTTCTGACTTTTTTGTCTTACTTTATTTCTGTTTCTTCTTACTTAGGTTTTTTCTTGGCTTTTTAATTATTTCTGTACTTAGATTTTTCTATTTTTCTCTCTGTCACTTTTTCTGTGTTTACGTGACTTTTCTCTTTTCTCTCACCCTACTTGGGGAGCTTTCTTCTCTCTCTTTTTCTTTTCTCAACCCTACTTGGGGAGCTTTCTTTCTATCCTTTTTCTTTATGGCACCCCCTATTCCTTAGTCCACTCTGTCTATCATCTTGTTTTTCTGGCACCCCCATCCTTAGTATCCACTCTATTTAGGCTTCTTTTTCTGTTTTTTGTTTTTCCATTTTTTTAAGGCTTTTTTCTGTTTTTCTGGGGTTTGGGACGGGGAGGGGGGATAGGTTAGGTTAGGGGAAGGAGATGTGGGTAGGGGCATCGCCCACTCCACCGGGACCTGGCTGGTAAGGGTTTGGGGAAGAAAGGGGTCCCAGCAGAAGTCTGGGTCCCCTGGTGCACGCTCACTCGACTGGGTGGGCACTGATGCCCCCCGATCAAAAAATTGCCCATCATTGGGTAGTAGTGGCCATTAGTTGTTCTATTGAGCCCGTCGCGACGTTTCGGCGTTACTTCGCCTTCATCAGGCTGGGCTCAATGAGGGTAGGGACTGGTTTGTCTCTATTTATACTTTTTCTCTTCTTAGCTTTCTTTCTGACTTTTTGTCTTACTTTATTTCTGTTTCTTCTTACTTAGGTTTTTTCTTGGCTTTTTAATTATTTCTGTACTTAGATTTT
>NC_141345.1:38967380-38985365 GCF_057382095.1 Aulonocara sp. 'chitande type north' Nkhata Bay
CCAGCCATGTTGATGGATTGCCTATATTGGCTGGAAATATTCATTTTCAGGGAAAAGACACAGACAGACGATGCTTACAGGATGTGATGTGACAACACTAATGAAATATTGATGTGTCATATTTGTCCAAGGCGTATTTCATTGTTATGGAAAAAGAGAATATTAAAATCATGATGACCAATTGGAGTGGTGATTTCTATGACTTTGTGTATATAATTTGGAATTTTGTACAAATGTAGGCTGATAATAAATACATGATATCATTTCATTCTTTCCAAAGGTTTATTTGCATGACGCACAAACAGACACAATTGAAAGGTACAAATGTGCATGACACGAATTCAAACGTGGTGCAGATGTGTCACAGGTTGATCTGGCTGTAGGCTGTGGCACTTGGCCAGAGGTGGCGCTGGTTGACTCGACTCCATGTTAGTGCACAAAGTAAACAGCACGCTGTAGTTGTGAAGCAAAAACGCTGAATTCGGAGAAATAAACCGTGCGAGGGGAACGATAACGACGACAAGAGTCTCCCGATCGTTTACTCTTGCTGTCCTGTGAACAACATCGGCGTGGTGTTACTTGTTTGCTGTTTTCGCGATCGCGTCGCGCATGAGGATATCACCAGGTAAACTCGCCACATTTTTAAACATTTTGTTGTTCAACAGCATCAAGACTGACGGAGTGTGTTTGAGACAACCTCACAAGTGTCACAGATGACACATTTGGCTTTTTTTTGCTGGTTTGTCGGTAGGAGCTACTGAAACGCAAGACTGCCACACATCTGTTCGACCAACGCCAGTTGATCTAAACGCCAGTAGATCTGGAACACCTGCACAGCTCTCTCTCTCTCTCTGTACTTCAGGAACAGTTTCCCGTCTCAAATCTGTTTTCTGCATTATTCATTCGCTTATTACCCACCAGTCTAGCGTTGTTTACAGTGCTTTTTCTTTTTTCCCTTAAATGACCTTGGACAAGAAAGCCTAATTTCTGCTGTTCAATACTGAAGAAATTTTAATTTCTTAAAATTATGCAAAATTGCAGAATATTGCAGAATATTTTTAAGGTTATCTGCTATAAAAAGCCAGACCAGGAAAATCTCCTTCATGTTTTCCTGTGTTTTATTCTCAGTTACTTTCACACAAAGGCCTCTGCTGTGATGTTCACAATTATGATGAAGTCAGTACTGATAAATGATCAGAATTATAATCTTTCTGACTGTCTGAGGCTAAATTGAATCAAATCAGGACTTTGAGAACCGGAATTGAATGGATTATAGAAATCAGTGATGATACTCAGCCCTAGTGAGCAGCCTAGGCCTGAGAGAAGTGGATGTAGCTGTGGGTAATAAGAAAAGATGAAAAGAACTATTGATAACTTTTTTGTTAAGTTAAGGCCTGATCTGTCTGAAATTCATAGCCAGTGCTCTGACACGGTGCCATCAATATTTGAATGCTGAAAAAGCACAGTGTATCCAGAAAACACATTATATGCTGCAATAAATGCACTGCCCAAGTGTCCCCTCTCCCCACGGCCTTTCAGCAGCAGACAGCAGCAAACAGGTCGTCAGAGGAGGCCAAGATGATGATTAAGTTTAACATTTTCTACAATATTGACAAAGCACTTTAAGCACAAGTTTGTTAGTTAATAATTTAGAAATTAATATTGTCTGTATGGACTTCCCCCCCCCAAAGAAAGTGCACATGTAAAACTGCGGTGTTAAGCGATGCGGTTGAAAAATTTGAGTGCGCCTAACTTTTGTGCCGGTACGCCTAAATTTTTAAAGTTGGGCGCCCATGTCAAAAAGTTAGTCTAGAGCCCTGCTGAGCTTTTTTCAAATAGTTAACTGTCAGCAAATATACTGCCTTAAAAATTTTAATCACCTTATTTACGTTTAATATAAATACACTGAAGTTTTAAATCGTTCAGCATTGCCTGCACCTTCAGAGGATTTATGTTTACATGGATTTTAAAATAATTGTTTATAACATTTAAAAAACGTTTTAAAAATCTATTTCATAAAAGAGAGGATACTGAATTAAAACTAAAACTAAAACTATGTATGAGGAGCTACCAGTATTTGTGTCACGGGACCGAGTGGTCTGTACTGAACTGGACTCAGGCGCAGAAACCCAGAGCAGAGACAGCAGATGGTGTAACAATATTTTATTAGGCTTAAGTGCTAGAAACGTAGAAAGGACAAAAACAATAAGATGTGGAGTTTGATGTGGCGTGGCCTGGGAAACGTGGCTAGGGTGAGGGAATGGGGCCTGAGATGCAGAGTGCAGCTGAGCAGGGAACAGTCACACTGAAGAGAGAAGACAGTGGAGTTAGGGAGGTAGTGGAGGTAGCTCTGAAGTGGTAAGTTGTAAGTATAGCAATTCTTACTTGCAGTAGGGGACACAGAGTGTTGAGAGGGGAGTGACGAGAATCCAGGGGAGCTGAATGGCGTGGCAAGGCTGACCTGAGATCTGGGGTCTTCAGATGGAGTGTGATGGCAGGCAGGTGAGGCACAGAGTGATTTTCCAAGTGATTGCTTGGTATCATGAGTCCGGAGGTAGAGCGTGAGCCAAGGTGAATCCAGCAACTGCAGCACAAGAAAGTCTTGTTAACAAGATAATCACAGCGAGAACTTGAAGCATAAGGGCCTGTTACCAACATGGGTTGATGACGAACTGGCAGTGAATGAACATCAATGTGCGGCTTAAATCCCTCTGGCTTGATTGCCTGCAATTGGCTCCAGGTGTGTGGGAACTGGAGGAGGTGGCCCTGTCCAGGGGCGGATCCCATGTAGGTTCAGGAGCCTTATGAAAATTCCAGCCACCCACCACAGACCATCAAAATTTGCTACACTACCAGCAAGGGAATTTTCTTTAGAATACGCATTCCTGACAGAAACACACCTAAATAAATAAATGAATCTCACCCCAACCATTCGTGGCAAATGGCCGTCTCTCCCCCGTCCTGCCAGATGTTTTGTCCTTTTAAAAGAAGATTTTCCTTTCTCACTTTTCACAATTGCTCCAAGACAGTAGGAACAGTTACTGACCAAACTAAATTAAATAAATACAATATACTATATGGTTACTAAATATAACAGAATAGCTCTAATAGGTACAAATAGTTCTAATAATAAAAACCTCAATACACTGCACAAATTAAATATATATAGTTGACATTGAGGTAATGTAAAGGTGTAAAATTTCCCTTTCTGTGTAGAGCATGTGCAGATAATAAGGCTGTATAACTATGGCAGTGTGTACTGTGCTTTAGTTGGGGAAGTTGCACAGAGATATCGAAAGGCAGGAATTATTTCTTGTGTCGTTCAGTGGTGCATTTGTCAGCCTTTCACTGAGCGTACTCCTGTGACCAGCACGTCATGGAGTGGCTGGCATTGTCCAGCATTGTCCTTGTTTCGGACACCATGTGCCTCACCCAGACCAGCCTGAGGGACTCCGACTCCATCCTCACAACATTACTGGCCTTGTGGACCAGTTTATTGAGCCAGTTGACATTTGCAACCCTCAACCTGTTGCCCCAGCATGCAACAGCAAAGAGGATGGCACTGGCCACAACAAACTCATAGAAAATCCTCAGCCACCTCAAAAAAGTTACTTGGGCCCTCTAGAGTGCAGTAGTGTTTTCTACCCAATCCATTTTTTTTCAATGTGTATTTATATTTACAGTGCTCAACCCCTTGGATAGAAACAGGAATCACAAGTTTCCTGGTCTTCAGTCAATTATTTGGTCTTTCTTACACTGAACAGCAGAATCATCTGCAGTTCAATGTGACAAAAGAGTGCACCGGCACCCAGCACTCCATCTCATCACCCTCAATGATGCATTCAAAAACTGCAGAATCATGAGAAAACTTCTGAAGATGGCAGGTCTCTGTGCAGTGGCTGAAGTTTGAGGTGTAGAGAGTGAAGAGGAAAGGGGAGCAGATGGTCCCTTGTGATGCCCCTGTGTTGCCCATCATTTTGTCAGACACCTTGTGTGGAAGATGGCTTTGTTGTGGTCGTCCTATCAGGTAATCAATTATCCAGGACCAAGGGTGGCCTTACAAGGCCGTAGCCGATTTATGAAGATTATTGTAATATTCCGTTCTCAAACTTACGAATAACGCATTCTTAATCTGCTTCGTGAGCCACCATTTTCTTTATTGCCGCTCGTTCAGTCCAACATAACACACCCCCACTTACATAATCCGACGCGCCCCGCTGCCACTACGGCGAACCACAAGGGGCAATCAGCACAGAGTGCAAACATTATGAACAATACAACATCTCCCTTTTTTTTAAATGTCTGCCAGTTATGCAGCTGGTGTGCATTTCAAAATAGAGCATCCTGAACATGACGATAAGCAACAGTTTTTCAACACTGTCATGTGTAAAATTACTGCGTCATGAGAACAACAACAACAATGCAACACAGGATATGCACTCATTAGTACATCGACATTCGACATGTTTATCCCTTTTGTTTTTCTTAGGACAGCGATCCGCCTACACCCTTTACAATCACAAGTCAAAGATGACCCTTGGTTTGACCACTCGTCCTGATCTGGTGGTCAGTACAGAGCTAGTGTCCATGGTTGGTGTTTCAGTGTCTCTAGATGGTGACAGGGGCTCTGCTTGTTGTTGAGCTGCACTATCAGGCTGGGTTACCAGATCGGGTCCTGGTGCTGAAGGTGCCGGTGACACCTTAGCACCTCTCAGGTGCCGTTGGTTATGCTGTATAGTCTGTCGCCAGTGTGGATCACAAAAGAGCGGGCAGTTTCTGCAGGTCGGATGATGACAGCCGGTTTCTAGCGTCCGGACTCAAGCTGAAAGCGGATGTGGTCCCCCTGCTGCAGTAGTGGTGTGGCGCAGCGATTGTAGTAATGCCTCTGATGCTCTTGTCTTTCCATCTGTGTTTTTTGCACAACCGTCTGGCTTATGATGCGAGGTACCAGCTGGTATCCGGTGATGGGAAGCACTGAGCGTAGACGTCGACTCGTGAGGAGCTGCGCAGGTGATCTGAAGCTGTCAACTGGCGTGTTCCTTTGCTCCAATAGAGTCAAGTAGGGATCTACTCCCTGAGTATGAGCTTTATCCCGAACTGATTTGGCCGACTTGACTGTTCTTTCGGCAAGGCCGTTGCTTTGTGGGTACAAGGGGCTTGAGGTCGTGTGGACAAAGTCCCATGTAACTGCAAAATCCTTGAACTCTCGAGAACTGTACTGTGGGCCGTTATCTGAGATAAGCTTCTCTGGTATACCGTGTCTGGCGAATATGGCCTTGAGTTTTTTGATGACGGACCCTGCAGTGGTAGAGAATAGCCTTTCAACCTCAAAGTAGTGGCTGTAATAGTCCACAACTACTAAGTAGTCCACGCCATGTGAAGAGATCCGAGGCCACGGCCTGCCATCGTCTCTCAGGAATCTGGTGTGGAATGAGGGGTTCTTTGGGGTTCGCTGCGCACCTCTCCTGACATATGAAACAGTTTTCCACCGTGGCAAAGATGTCCTTGCCCATGCCTGGCCAGAAGAGGGCATCCCTTGCTCTCTGCTTACTCCTCTCAATCCCCATGTGCCCAGTGTGGATTCTCTCCAGCATATTGTTTCTTAGGGCTGTTAGCATTATGATTTTGTCACCTTTGAAGATGATGCCATGGAAGTGCGAGATTTAATCTCTGAAATTCCAGAAGTCCAAAAGGGTTTTAGGGCATTTTTTCCTGTCCTCAGGCCAGTCATCATGCACGGTTTGCTTCAGCAGGGTGAGCTGCGGGTCGCGTCCTGTTGCAGCCTGTAGTTCTGAAAGCTTTTTGTCACTTACTGGGAGGCTGTTTATCACTGAGTGGACCTGGTCCTCCATGCCTTCGCTTAGCGTGCTGTCTTGGTCGAGCAATGGTTTCCTGGATAGTGTGTCGGCCACAGGTATGTCTTTTCCGGGCCGGTGCACAATCTATATGTCATATCTCTGCAGCTGTAATAGCATGCGCTGCAGACGAGCAGGGGCTACAGAGATTGGCTTCTTCAGTATGTGCTCCAACGGCTTGTGGTCCGACTCGACGATGACTCTTCTGCCATATATGTAGGTGTGAAAACGCTTCTTTTTCGATCTGTGCATAGTTAACCACTGTTGGGGTCAGTGTCTTTGAAGCATATGCGGTTGGGTGTCCGTCCTGCATCAACACAGCTCCCAAACCATACTTGGATGCATCTACCTGTAGGTGTAGCTCCTTGGTCGTGTCGTAGTATGCCAGTATGGGGCCTGGTTCTCTGGTTATGAGATGCTTCATTTGCTGGAAGACTCTGTCGTGATTCTGATCCCAGACAAACTCCAAGTCTTGCTTGAGCAGCTGACGCAGCGGTGCGTTCACTTCTGATAGTCGCAGTGCGAATCTGGACAGGTAGTTCGCCATTCCAAGTCAAAGGAGCTTGCAAAGAGAGTATTCCAAGCATTGTCTCTAGCTCATTCTTATTCTCAGGAGGCGGCATGTCTTTGATGGCCTGTAGTTTCTTTGGGTCTGGCTGGATGCCCTCCTGGGTGAGTTTGTGTCCAAAGTAACTCACTTCTGTGGCACCTATGACACATTTCTCTGGATTGAGACACACGACGGGCATGGCGTCTGGGTCAATGTGTAAGTCGCATTCTCCTGGGAATATGCCCTTGAACATATCAGCAAACTCCTCCATGACACTTGTGGTCTGTACTGACATGACCAGCTTGACTAGGTTTAGATCCAGGCATGCTCTCAACCAAGGGACAATCAGCACGGAGTGCAAACATTATGAACAATACAACAATTACGACCAGTGTTGTGGGTAAGTCTAAATAAAGTAGATAAAATGATATGCTTACTTATACAGAGTCTTGGTAGTCCTACTGACACCCAAAGTATTGTCAACTACAAATTAATCCTATACATACATACGCTATCCAGCTGCTAACAAAACCCTAATCATGGCAGCACAGGCACAAGCTCTGAGAACAGGGTCCATAGAGGCTGGGTGTCTATCACACCAGGCAAAACCCCATGTGAAGTGTGTGTAAAGATGCCCCTGAGACAATCCAGCACATAACAGCAGGGTGCAAGATGCTAGCAAGTAGAGCATACATGAAACATCATAACCAAGTGGCTGGAATAGTACACAGGAACATCTGTGCCAATATGGCCTGGAAGTCAAAATGGGAGACGCCCACTAGGGTCATCGAGAATGACCGAACTAAAATCTTGTGGGACTTCTAGATGCAGACAGAAAAAATGTTGATGGATAACCAACTGGACTTCTACTGTTTTCTTTCTTCTGTGGAAATCACAGAAGAAGATGGCTGTAGTGTTAGACGTAGCATTTCCGAATGACAGCAACATCAGGAAGAAGGAACACAAGAAGCTTGAGAAATACAGAGGGCACAGTCCTAGGAAGAACTAAGTGTCACGGCGGGGTGCGCCGGTGTGTGTGGAAACAGGACCCAAAAGCAGATGACGATGAGGAGTAGTAAGGTTTAACAGAAAGGTGAGGCTTTATTTAAATGACGGCAGGGTTAAACCAGGAAACCAAAACAAACTGGCAAAACACTAAGAAACAAAACACTAAAGGTACTAAGACCAAAAACTATAACTATAACTGAGGTGGAAAATAACAGGCAAAGACTAAGACTATAACTGTAACTCTGGTGAGATAAACAGACTAAGACTAACGTGGAATTAACAGACGAAAACTAGAACTATGGCTGAGGTAAACAGACGAACCGACAATGGCATGAAGAAAACAAAGGGCTTAAATACATACAAGAGGTGATCAGGGGAAGTAGAGACACATGAGGGGAACAGCTGACTAACATAAACCTAATGACAGGACCAGGAGAGGAAAGCTAAATACAATAAACAAAGAACACATGACACTGTCAGAATAAAACAGGAAACACTAAAACTAGACATGACAGCACAAACTAACAGACCTAATACATAATGAATAAATACAAGAACCCAAAACATAGAAAACCAGAGGAACAATAAACAAAAGCTGCCCAAACTAAAGACAGAGACGAAATGACACAAAACTAATCACATAACAAAATGAGACAAATACAAACATGAACTCAGAGCGCTGGGTCAGAGACCCAGCCTGTGACACTAAGATACTTTTGTATCTCAATCATCTTTTGTATGTATTATTGTAGGGTCTATCTTACAATATAAAGCACCTTGAGGTGACCGTTGTCGTGATTTGGCACGACATAAATAAAATTGACCTAAAATGAATTGAATACTGCACAGGGCCCTCAAGCTCCCAGGCTTCTTGTAGCAGACCTGAGCTTGATGGACAGAGCGCCCTGAGTGAGAGGGGAATTGTTGTTTTTTGGGTGGTTTTTTTTGCCAAATTACAAATGCAATATATGCTAAAAAGGAATTCTAGGTTCAAGTTTAAACCTCATTTTATAATATAATACTTATATTATAAGTAAGACCAAACGCCCTTATGGGCGAGAGGGGAATTGTGTTTTGTTTTTGTTTTTTGTTTTTTTGCCAATTTCAAATGTGATTTATGCTAAAAAGACATTCTAGGTTCAAAATTTAAACTTGTTTTATAACATAAGTAATAAATTCAAATGAGTGATACTTCGCACTAACAACATCTCCAAAGGAAGATATGCAAATTATGTTAGTTAAGTTACATTTAAAGTTCCAAACGAGTAATCCTCCATTCCAAGTTCAGATATACACTATTGGTAAGAGATCACATGATAAAAGCAGAGGGCATGATGGGTTGGAAGATCTGAATGCTAAGATCCCCGTAGGTTATATGCAGAGCTGTTAGTGTTTCAGTTGAAGATTGTGGAATTACATAGAGGGAAGTTGGGATAAAATTCACTAAATCCTTCCAACTGTAAGATCCCAATCCCTAATCTCTTTTGTAACATTTAAATAGTAAAATTCCAACTATTAAATATAAATCACTAATGTTTAAAAGATTTTAATTTCCCTGTTTCCCATTATTCTTATTTCGTTTTTTCATTTTTTTTAGGTTTCCTTTCTTAATTCCTACGTGAATGGTGACATATTGTCACAGTCAAGAAAAAAAGTGAGTAACTAAATGTTTTTATTTTGTTCATACTTTTATACCTTGTAGCACCACACATTAAGACCTATGTAATTGTCTGTGAGCGCCCATTGAATTTAGTTTAATCGTACTATCTGCGTATCATTTCGAGTGAAAAATGTTTTTAGGCTTCATCTGCCTGCTAGACAGATTATGTGTCAAATCAAAAAGGAACATAGCCCTACAGTAAATAAGTACACATACAGAAATCAGCGCATAGAGACATTGACCCTTGAAATTCTTTAACAACACAAATTTGCGATGCTTCCAAATCTTAAATAACCGTCCATGTTAAAAAGGAGTTCTTCCTTCAAACTGCCATTAAAATGCCACCAAAGTCCTGATTCCAATTCAAAGTGGTAGGCTTTTTATATATATATCAAGGTTTTCTTATATTTCTCTTCTTATTTTTCAAGTATTGGGACATATGCTCCTCAATTTGAAGACTTGTTGGCAAAAAATTATTCACCTGTTCTGATGTGTATTCTTCTCTACAGGAAAAATGCCACGTCAGATGACAGAATGCCCAATATGCTTGATTCCATATGTTGCAGTTGGGCAGCATTTAAAAAAATACCACCATGTTGTAAACAAAGAAGAATTACATTTACTGCTAAATTACTGCTCTACAGTGTAAGTCACTGTCATACAGTATATGAAAAAACATTGCAACAATTTAAAGTGGTAGTTGTAGTTACATTTGTCAAACTGGATGTGATATGCAGTTACAGGGGCAGGCTGGACTGTCCAGTATGTAAAGTTAAAAACCGTATAAGACTGGACAAGCACTTGGAAAATGTCCACTGTGAGATTGAGGTTAGTGTTTTGTATAGCTTACATTTTGTTGTTAAATTAGAATGCATTCTTATGTGACATGTTTCACTAACTTTCTCAAACATTGCTGTTCTATTGTTTATACCCTTTCAGAAATCAGATCAGAAGAAAGTAATGAGGACAGCGAAACGATTGGCTAATCTGAAAGCCCTCAAAGCTCTCAGACGTTCAAATCCACAGCCTCCAATGGTGACCTCACTGGACATAGAGCAGCTGACTGAAAGCAGTGATCAAGAGGAGCAAAGTGATAGCAGTGACACCAGTGAAGAATCTGCAGAGATTAGAGAAGACAGCTCAGTCCATTCCCCTGTCAATCAGTCAGATGATGCTCAAGTCCAACATCAGACTTGCAAAAATTGCAAAGAACTGCATTTGAAACTACAACAACTGAAAAGTAAACTGAAAAGACTGAAATCCTCTAAGGATAAACCTGGCCTCAAACCCCTCAACCCCCCAAAGCGCCAGAAATTTGAAAGACATAAACCTGACCCAACAGCCCCGCTTCCTAAATTTGGTATGAATTATTTAACAAAAGTGTTTTTTGTTGTGTAGTGTAATGTGAATTTGGATAACTGGTTGTTCTATTTATTATTGTAGGCTCTATCTTAAAGTATAAAGTGCCTTGAGGCAAATGTTGTGACTTGAATGGAATTTAATTGAATTCTATCAAGGAAGTTAAATCCTGCTAATTAGCAATATCTTCCAAATATCATTGTCAACCAATTCAATTAGAAGAATCTTTTCTGTACTTCATCAATTTGTCATGACACTCCTAATTGCTATGTTGTTACTACACTTTATTTTAAACAGAGAAAGTCCTGAATGCTTGGTTTCAGCACATTTGTGGAACAAGTAAAAAGGATGTCGACAACGCCAAACAACGGGTCCAATATGTCCGTGCCTGGGCATATTTCATGTCTCACAATCAAGTCCCTGCAATGACGTTTGCATTTATGGACAACAGAGAAAGACTGACTGAGTACATTTTTACAAATATCTGTGATATATTAGTCCAGTAATCTCAATAATACTAAAGTGATTACTGATTTGTGTTTGTTTGTGGGCCTTTTTTAGATGGACAACTTATCTGAATAAACATGCCGTGACAACCAAAAGGATTCGGATTGGAAATGTGAGGGCGTTCTTGAAATTTCTAATTGATGCACAACTGCCAGAGGTCAGAGCCTCCCGTAAGGCTTTAAAGGGGACTTTATTTGCACTTCAGTTGGAAATGAAGAAGAGCAGAAGGGAGTTACACACCCACAGGCAAGCCATCCGGATCAAAAAATCACGTAAGATCCAACTTTACTACTTATTCATCACTGTCGTTACCTAGCATGTGTAACAAATACATTATTTATAAATGTCACAATGTCATTACTGTGATGTAGTGAGGAAGGAGGACTCAAAATGTTATAATCTAAAGTATAAATTGTATACAAGTATATATTTTCTGTGCTGTATTTACACAGTGGCATGCAAAAGTTTGTGGAACCCTGATAACTTTCATGGTTTTTCTTTATTAATCATTGGTTGCTTGGATTAGCAATTTCAGTTCAACATATCATATAGCGGACAAACACAATGATATTTCAGAAGTACCACTGTATACAATGTACAAAACAGAAAGTAAACAGAAACTAGGAAATGCAGAGCTGTTAGGCTTCATTTTCTAGTTTCTGTTTACTTTCTTTTTATCTACTTTCTACATGGGAAAACAGTATGTCACCACAAGGAAACAGAGGCACACCATGGATACTAATTCGTATACAAAGTTCAGGAGGACAAAAATAAAGCAGAGAGAATCTACCACAGATGTAGAAAACAAAATTAATCAGGGGGTAAATGTTAAACTAAACAACATAAAATTGGCACCAAAAACAGGAAACGTGACCAGTAACTAACCAGTGGCAACACATAACTAAACATACAAATGCAGAAAGAAACAACATAAAATATCTAAACAATAAGCAAAATAGTAATCAAATTAAAGATACCTACTGATAAAATGAACTATACTGTCAAAAAACACAAAGACAAAAATGGTCAAGGAAATGAGACTATCAAAATTTAGGATATTGATATTTCCTTTTTTCAATTCAATTCAATTCAATTATTTATATAGCGCCAAATCACAACAAAAGTTGGCGCTTAAGGCGCTTCATAGATACAGAGAAAAACCCAACAATCATATGACCCCCTATGATCAAGCACTTTGGCGACAGTGGGAAGGAAAAACTCCCTTTTAACAGGAAGAAACCTCCGGCAGAACCAGGCTCAGGGAGGGGCGGCCATCTGCTGCGACCGGATGGGGTGAGAGAAGGAAGACAGGATAAAGACATGCTGTGGAAGAGAGACAGAGGTTAATAACAGATCTGATTCAATGCAGAGAGGTCTGTTAACACATAGTGAGTGAGAAAGGTGACTGGAAAGGAAAAACTCAATGCATCATGGGAATCCCCCGGCACCCTACATCTATTGCAGCATAACTAAGGGAGGATTCAGGGTCACCTGGTCCAGCCCTAACTATATGCTTTAGCAAAAAGGAAAGTTTTAAGCCTAATCTTAAAAGTAGAGATAGTGTCTGTCTCCCGAATCCAAACTGGAAGCTGGTTCCACAGAAGAGGGGCCTGAAAACTGAAGGCTCTGCCTCCCATTCTACTTTTAAATACTCTAGGAACAACAAGTAGGCCTGCAGAGCGAGAGCGAAGCGCTCAAATAGGGTGATATGGTACTACAAGGTCATTAAGATAAGATGGGGCCTGATTATTTAAGACCTTGTATGTGAGGAGCAGGATTTTGAATTCAATTCTGGATTTAACAGGAAGCCAATGAAGGGAAGCCAAAACAGGAGAAATATGCTCTCTCATTCTAGTCCCTGTCAGGACTCTTGCTGCAGCATTTTGGATTAGCTGAAGGCTTTTCAGCGAGTTTTTTGGACATCCTGATAATAATGAATTACAGTCGTCCAGCCTGGAAGTAATAAATGCATGAACTAGTTTTTCAGCGTCACTCTGAGACAGGATATTTCTAATTTTAGAGATGTTGCGAAAATGGAAGAAAGCAGTCTTATATATTTGTTTAATATGTGCGTTGAAGGACATGTCCTGGTCAAAAATGACTCCAAGGTTCCTCACAGCGTTACTGGAGGCCAAGGTAATGCCATCCAGAGTAAGAATCTGGTTAGATACCATATTTCTAAGATTTTCAGGGCCGAGTACAATAACCTCAGTTTGATCTGAATTAAGAAGCAGAAAGTTAGCGGCCATCCAGGTCTTTATGTCTTTAAGACATTCCTGCAGTTTAACTAATTGGTGTGTGTCATCTGGCTTCATGGACAGATAGAGCTGGGTGCCATCAGCATAGCAGTGAAAATGTATGCTATGTCTTCTAATGATACTGCCTAAGGGAAGCATGTATAATGTAAACAGAATTGGTCCTAGCACTGAACCCTGTGGAACTCCATAATTAACCTCAGTGTGTGAAGAGGACTCTCCATTTACATGCACAAATTGGAGTCTATTAGATAGATATGATACAAACCACTGCAGCACAGTACCTGTAATACCTACAGCATGTTCTAATTGCTCTAATAGGATATTATGGTCAACAGTATCGAATGCTGCACTAAGGTCTAGCAGGACAAGCACAGAGATGAGTCCACTGTCAGAGGCCATAAGAAGATCATTTGTAACCTTCACTAAAGCTGTTTCTGTGCTGTGATGAGCTCTGAAACCTGACTGAAACTCTTCAAATAAACCATTCCTCTGCAGATGATCTGTTAGCTGTTTGACAACTACTCTTTCAAGGATTTTTGATATGAAAGGAAGGTTGGAGATTGGCCTATAATTAGATAAGACTGCTGGGTCTAGAGATGGCTTTTTGAGTAAAGGTTTAACTACAGCCAGCTTGAAGGCCTGTGGTACATAGCCGATTATTAGAGATAGGTTGATCATATTTAAGATCGAAGAATTAATTTTTCACATGAATGTGTTATATTCAGTACTAAGCTTGGTAAACTTGGAAAGTTTAGGAAGTAGGATAAATAAATTGAAAGGGTTAGTATTCTGGATTGAAAGTAAGATTTAAGTTCAAAATGGCAATCCAATTCATTTTCATATACTGTGAGCTCTGGTCGCCAGTTCTTCTTCCTTACAAAATAATTTTTTGAAAAAAATTAGGTCTAAACTACAACCTGTTGTTTTTGTGCACCCCTGTTGTTTTTCAGGATGTTTCTTCATAAACCATTGGTTGCTTGAATTAGCAATTTCAATTCAATATATCATAAAAATCTGTATTAGGTCTGAAATACAACCTGTTTTATATTTACATCATTGCGTGCAGCATGAATGAGCATGACTGGAGCTGCAGGAACATAAAAACATTCTGTGTCTTTTAGAAATGCTTGTAGATCCTGTCCACATCACTGATTTTCTCCAGATGGCCACCACACACATCCCTGAAGCACTTGGTAAGTGTGTAGTTCATTTCTCCATAAGGACAACTCTAATAACCCCAATAATATCTCTGTTAATGAGAAATTATATAATATTTACTTACCAGCTGTAATCTGTATGTATATATAGTTCAGAATCTCAGATTTACAGAAATATATGACAGAACTTTTTGCTTTCAATTATAACAGACTGCTCATTTATAATCACTTGTTGGACTTTTGATTTTTCTTCAAATATATAATACATATACAAACAGTAGCATTTGTGATGTTTATATAGGATTGTATTAGGGGGAGTATATAGCAATATAATCAGTGTTGGGAAGGTTACTTTTAAAATGTATTCTGTTACAGAATACAGAATACATGCCCCAAAATGTATTCTGTAACGTATTCCGTTACGTTACTCAATGACAGTAACGTATTCTGAATACTTTGGATTACTTAATATATTATCATGCTTTTTACAACAACGTGAATGTACTATTGCTGTGTGATTTATTACTATTACTGAAGGTCCGCGGCTCCGAACCGTAGTAAAGGGACCTCTGACTAATACGGCGGGGTCCCTGTCGGCTCGTAGCCGAAAAATAGCTTTACTTTGTTGTGTGGGTCACTTTTTTTGCGAGAGACAGAGAGAGGCGTTGAAAGGCTGCTCCAACGGAACTTATTGTTTTCGGAGGAAAACACAAACACGGTGTACAGTCGAGTCTTAATAGCTTACTTACAACTGGGCTCGTCAGGCACTCTTCTTGGCTGAAGTGGTTATTATTATATTTACATGCTTCCAGCTCCCGTTTTCCTCGACGACAACTCGTACCTTTCCACTCCCCTTTTTCTCCCTCCTCGCGCTCACAGACCCATAACGTGTATGGCAGTCCATTCTCCCTGCAACACTGACTACACTGCCCATGATGCTACATTCTTTAGAGCTATGCTTGTAGCATTCTGCCTGTTAGCTTAGCACAACAACAACAACGAAAAGGCGCTCTCTCACCCAGGAAACACACAGTCGCGCAGAGAGAGAGAGAGCGTCGCCCTGTAACCATGGCAACCGTAACGCTGCCGCCTGGAACAACAGAACGTAGCTGTCAAACAAAACCCAAACAGTCCTGACCCGCGACAAAATGAAACGGGAAAGTACCGCAGTGTAATCCATTTATTTCAACAAAGTAACTGTATTCTGAATACCACCTTTTTAAACTGTAACTGTAACGGAATACAGTTACTCATATTTTGTATTCTAAATACGTAACGGCGGTACATGTATTCCGTTACTCCCCAACACTGAATATAATGGATATGCTTCCCTATCCCTTGTGTCTTACTGTGCAACCTCTATGTTACTCAATAGGAATGACAACACAGAGAGAGACTACAGAAAAAGAGAAAGGATTGAGGACAAATGACAATGGGCAACACACAGTAACTACAGATAAAGACAAAGCACTCAGCACAGAGGACAAAGACATAAAGGAACAGGGACCACAGATGGAGACCAGGGTTAAAGAAAAAAACGATTTGAGGGAAGAAGGAACAACTGAAAACAAAGACACAGTTAGAGTAAAAGAAGATGGCCCTGGGACTAGCTATGAGTCTCCAGTGGCACACCCAAAAAAGAGGAAAAGGTCTCTAATGAAGAAAAGCTCTTTGGCGAAGTGTGATGAAAGCAGAGAAACAAGGCAAAAGGGCAACAAGCAAGAAAGAAAAAGACCAAAGAGCCTGACTGCAAAACAGCTGTTAAGTCCAAAGATGCTCAGAAGTCACAAGACTAAAGAGGCACCTAAAGATACCAGCAAAAGACAAAAAGTCATACAAAGAGTCAGAGAAATTACAAGAAAAAATAAGGAAAAGAACAAAGGATTGAGCACAATTGACATAGCTGAAGATAAAAATGGGAAACATACAGAGACTACAGAAAAAGACATAGCACTCAGCACAGAGGACAAAGACATAAAGGAACAGGGACCACAGATGGAGACCACAGCTGAAGAAAAAAATTATTTGAGATCAGAAGGAACAACAGAGGAAGGAATGAGACCACAGACAGAGACTACAGACAAAGACAAAGCACTGAGCACAGAGGACACAGACATAAAGGAACAGAGACCACAGATGGAGACCACAGCTGAAGAAAAACATAATTTGAGATCAGAAGGAACAACAGAGGAAGGAATGAGAACACAGACAGAGACTACAGAAAAAGACAAAGCACTCAGCACAGAGGACACAGAGATAAAGGAACAGGGACCACAGATGGAGACCACAGTTAAAGAAAAAAACGATTTGAGATCAGGAGATACAACAGAGGAAGGAATGAAAACACAATGACAACACAAGGACAAGGTCATGTCCAGAGAGAGAATGTGAATGTTAGATCCTGTTGATCTCAGAGTTCTTTGGTTGCAATTTTTAATTATACTAAATTTTCAAGACCTTTGTGATCATGTGAGTTTTTTTGTTACTGATTTTACACAGTTGCTCTGGGTTTTTTTTTTCTTTACATTTTACTCACTTTGATCATGCAAGTTTTTTAGTTAAGTTTAAGTATTGTTTTTATTTTTTTACTTCTAAAATAATAGTTGTTTAAAAAAAGACAAATATTGATATGCATATGTTGTTTATAACAAATGCCAAATGGAGAAAAATAAAATCAATAAAAAATTTTCTGTTCAATTTGAAAATGACGTGTCTTTGTTCTACAATCATTAGTCATGGATTTCATTTCCAAGCTGTAATTCCAAATAACTCATATTTTATACAGGCATGCTATGCAGATGTTATTAATAACATTAGCTGAATTAACACAAATAAAAGTCCTCACAAATTATACCTGATTCCAAATAACAACATTGTGATGTGTTTAATGGTAAGCCCAATTACAATTTCTTCTATCTAAATAACTAATTATTCAGTTTTTTTCAATCCAATTTTGGCAAAGAAATGTCTAATGTTTCATTTTTTTTCCCATCCCATTTCCTAATGCAACCCATAGAAAATAAATCTTAATCAATTATTCAAAGATATTAAGGGATTTTTTTTTACTTTTCTCTGTATGCAGTGTGTCTTTGGAAATCGATCCCCCCCCCCCCCCCCCCCCCAAAAAAAAAAAAAAAAAAAAAAATAAGAACATCAATCATAGCAGGTGTGTTTTACTGTTTATTCTTTATGCGTTTGACTTCTCAGATTTATTGGTTTTAACTGATGCTGTAGATATTAAAAATTATTTGTGCTCCAATTAGTGGAAATGCAAATGTGAAGTGTTGTTCAAAATAAATCTGTGAAGGTTCTCAGTAATTCAGGTCATCCTAGTTTAGGTCATCGTAGACCCCCTTGGGGTCACTCCTTTAGGGCTTAAATCTGGGATTCTCCACCATTTCAAGACTCAAGAAGTTTATTGTCATTTCGTATGGTGTTACCCTATGGAGTGCCAGGACTGCCATAATGAATTAATTAAATGTGGCAATAATTAATTATTATGGGGCCCGGCCGGGCACAGCCCGAAGAGGAGACATGGGCCCATCCTCCCGCAGGCCCACCACCCGCAGGAGGCGCCATAGGGGTCGGGTGCATTGTGTGTCGGGTGGCGGCCAGGAGCGGAGGCCCTGGC